>NW_008707001.1:2376545-2384014 GCF_000327385.1 Lottia gigantea | reverse complement strand
AGGCACAAAAACACCAGACTTAACCGAACTGCACCCCCAATGCATAGCAATTCAACTGTTCAACAGGCATATAAAAAGCGGTTCTGGATTTAAGACGCAAAACCTTATTTGTTTCATTGAATTCTAGGCGTCTGTAGGACAGGCTGTCGTAACCGTGTTACGTTCCAAAAAAACATTAAAAACAGTGTTACCTATAGTCTACCCTTATTATTCTAATACATAGAAATAAAACTGAATAATTCTTCTTATTCATCAATATACGAAGTTATATTATATTTCATATTGGCCTGTCAACTGTATATATTGTCATCTCAACAATACAGACAGTTGGTTTTTCATTTTTCTTGGTTAACGAGCGTGGCGACGCTCTACTGTCACACTTTCAATGGCAATAGGGGTCGGAATATTAAACAGAATTATTCGATTGAAACTTGGTCTAATTCATAACGGTTATATCTTGTAGGCAAACAATATCCAATATCATAAAATTGAAGACGTTTTACCATAAAACTAACCGACAATGTCCTAGCATTCAAAGACCTCTAACCGACTCCAATATTATTCAAATCGTATATATTCAAAGATAAGGGTCTCATTTCCATATTTTATTTTCATAAGTTAAAGAAATGTAAATGAGTAATGTTGAGTTTTAACTTTCTAACTGTTAAATCCTTTCAAGAATGTGAAGTGTAGAAGTCACTATTCAAACTGAAAGAAAGACAAGACGATATTATTAGGTGTATTGAAGGTGTTCGGAGGAGATTGAAGACGTAAAGAGTGTGGTATTCAATCTAACTCATAATCCAAGTCAAATATAAATCCATTAACATACATATAATAACTCAAATATTCAAATAACGTATTATATACTCTCATATCATTGCATTAGTAATTCAACGTTCATGTTTTAATAGTGATTTGAATGCGAAAACTAACAAAGACCCTCTATAATAAAATCCTGGACTTGTATAGGTTAAAATGGTGACAATGTAAATTGTTGAAACGTTGTGCACTATACAAGTCAAGAGCTTTAGTGTATTCTATATAAACTCACTATGGCAATGTAAAATGTAAATTGTAGAAACGTTTTACACAATAAAATTCAAGAGTTATAGTATGTTAAAAAACAAACTAATGATTGCACTGGAAATTGTAGAAACGTTGTGCACTATCCAGAGTTTTAGTATGTTCTATATTATTTGATGTTATATTATTTAAACGTCGTGCACTATAAAAATCAGGAGTAATAAACCATGATCATGACAATGTAAACTGTAGAAATGTTGTATACAATAAAACCCAAAGAGTAATATATTATACTGACTGTTACAATGTAAATAGTAGAAAAAATCAACAAAACCTAGGAGTATTAAAGGCTGCGTTATAAACTGTTGGAAATTGCAGAAACGTTGTTGTATACCATACCACCTCATAGCCCCTTATACAACCTAGTACCCCAAATAACAACCCTGGTGGTCTGTAGAATAGGGTCAGTATTTCCCTCGCTCCTTTTCTGGTGCATGTTTCCAAGTAATCTGTATAATGATGACAAGACGAACGACTCTATATATAGAATGATATACGGTGAATCTAAATACTGGAGATGTTGAACAGAATATTTCAATGTTGTTGTCGCTATACTGACACCAGACTGTCAAAACTCTTACACTAGTAGTATATCTCTATTTTACATACAATAAGCTTACTCTGTTTTCATTTCTCGATTTTCGCAATGTCAATATTTAAATATTGAATTGGGTTATATAAGCTATACTATATACATTTGAATTTTACTACTGAAATCACTGATTGAAATCGATAGTTATGAAGGTAATGCTTACTCTTCCGAAGGATCGGAACATCCTAATCCTAAATATTGAATATTAAACTGGGCAATATATAAGCTATATTATATACATTTGAATTAACTACTACAATTGGTATCGTTACTAAGCAGAGATTGCTAACTTGTCGGATTGGAACCCTTGAGAAAGACAGAGCTGTGGTCTTATGTTCCCAAATATTACTGGATTTGAAATCCGCTACAGTAATACTGTTACATACTGAACATATTCTCTTTGATACACTCTGGTTTGAGGTTTGTAAACTGGACATCACTTTCGCTAAGTCTGCAGAGGAATGACGTTTCTAACGTATGTATGTAGATCTGCCAACTCAATGTTAAGAACGTTTTCAATGAGTCTATAATCGTCTATGACTTTTGAGAGTCCACATAGTTTATTGCGTTTATTAGGTATATTTGGATGTTTCAACTCACCGTTAGGAAAGTTTTCAATGGGTCTATAATAGTCAAGCTATGGCTTTCTGCTTTCGGAGAATCCACATAGCTAATAACGTTTATTTAGTATCTATTTTGAAATAAAAAAACGAATCTTACCTTAAAGAGCAATCGCATTGATCGCAGAGTGTAAGAGCTTGCGTCCACGACGTGCTCACTATGCATAGCAATGCATACACCAATTTTATTAGATCCATTCTGATAATCAACTGTTATAATCCATTATTCATATGATAATCCATGTTAGAGAACACAATAACGCCCGGGGAACGAATTATAAGCACTGTCGTTCTACATCCTGAATTTGCGTATATTATGTGCAGTTTAGCAGAAGAATTTTGCCACATACACTGGCACTTGAGGTGCAGTTAGTTACAATTTACAACTACTTGTTTGACAGCAGTTCTTCCACATTTAAAACAAAGGTAAACTGGCAAACATCCAGAAACAACCTGCCAGAATCAGAATAAATTCGCTGACAGTACAGTTCGAGTGAAAAACTACTATTCCGATTTTAGAAATATAAAGTGATTGTTATATTTTGATAAAAAAAAATCAATCATTTAGCACAAAAGTTTACGATTATATCAGCAAAAAATCACTTATTTAGCACAATATGCTTACAATTATTTTGATCAAAAATCACTAAGTTAGCACAATTCGTATGATGTTCTTTTAAGCACTGAGCGGTTATAATATCCAGGAGGGAGCTCACGCGACTGAGCTCTAACGGTAAAGTGAAAACAAGTTGTCTAGTGTACGACGATATACGACACGGTTTTTACTATAGATATTTTATTACTTGTCACTGATTGGCCCACAGATTCAACTAGCCACGTGCGAGCAAACACAGACCCTGCTTGTTATTTGTTTACTGGCTACAAACTATACGGTCTATCGTTCACTTTTACTCAAAATCGCTTTTAAACATTGATTAAAGGTTTTCAATTTGGTTTATAGTTTCAAATTCTAAAATTAAGAAGCCACTGATTAGACAGTTTTGAAATAATAAGTAATAGTTTCGCAAAATTGACTCGAGTCAATTTTCAAATTTAATCAATCGAATCTGAAGTCATCATTGCTTTTGTGATAACATTTTACCTAATACAAAATATACTTGGGTGCAGAGATGAAAGTAGTCAAAGCGTTGAATGGTATAATGCTTACTTTAAATCTACATCTTCAACTAATATTTACATTTTATTGTGACACTAGGGCCTGTGTTTTTCAAGTCAATAGAAAAGGGGTTATTAAATTTAGAAAATTCAAGTAGCGGTGGTTGGATGATTACTTGACCGTAGTGAAAGCGCGAAAAAGCAAATACAGTCTGTAGTCTTTATCTTTGAAATGAGTTATCTCCCATCTGAAACGTTTTTGCGGTTACTGTGATACTGTTGAAATAGGTTTACGTTCAACAATTCTGGATTATGCCGTTTGGGATTCTCTGAAGGAAAAGCTATACCTGAACAGGAACTGAAAGGCAGGATAGTCACTTCTTGGGAGCAGATACTTTTAGGTGAGATCCGTAACAGCATCTCGAGATGGAAAAACGGTTGCAATCGGTGGTCGAAGATGTAGGGCACATCGACACGGTTGAAATAGGGAAGTTGCCTTGATATTGTATTTTTTGGAATGCTATTTTGTTCGGGGCAGTTCTTGTTCATTTTTTATTGGATGACTGTCATATTTTCAGGATTGGACAACCAAATATTGAAGTATGTCTGTGCGAATTTTGAAAAAGATCAGTCTACCAACAGCACAGATACTACCTGTCGAACTTTGGGACGTTTTTTTTAGTGTAATGAACATAGCGCATGGGATCTCGCCTATCGTGTCCTCCATTGTCATCTGAACGGCTGGACACTTTCTGACGTGTAAACTGCCAGATATGATGATTCTATGATAAAAAGAGACCCCACATCATCGCGTCTACCAGTTGTGTAGGGTTGCGAATAATGAAAGTGGCCATGAGTACCGAACGCAACTCTGATGTAACTGAGTTGTGGCTTGAGTTCGGTACTCGTGTCCACTTTCATTATTAACAATCATACACAACTGGTAATCTCTATGGTGTGAGGGCAATTCTTGAGATTTGTTTACATGTTGCGTTCAATCTATGATTGCGTATCTAAGACAAATCAATCGAAGGGAGGTAACTACTGAAAATATAGAGAAAGCAAGACTACAATGTTGTAGGTAAGACTGTTTATTTAATGCAAAACTTTTAACAGTGGAACAAATGCAGATAAATTTGATGAATTTTAAATTTGAAAACTGAAGTTGAGATTATGAACAATGCAAAATAACAAATTTAACTTAAAGGGATATAACCGTCTAAATATTTATTTGTTATGGAAATAATGACGACCGTCTAAACATCTAGGATATGTTTTTGGTTGGAGAACGATGCGCAAATATTTAGTCGACTCTATCACTTTTACACTTGACACAAAAGGGAAAACAGACTTGAACAGTCATAGCCTAAAATCCCATCTTTATAAAGAAAAAATATTTTTGAAAAAGAAACTTTCGTGAAAAAACTTTACTTTCAATCCAATATCTATATGATTAAGATATATCGAGAAAAGATCCTCGTTTTATCTGTGGGCTGCTCCGCTCATTCTAGGATCTGACAACATTTGTCGATTAAAAGCTGTTCTCCCAAAATTTAATGACAATCCAAAAATTACGTCTGATATTCAATATAAAAAAAAATTGTCTTGAATATTCCGGAATTCTCCACAAAGTTTTTTTTTCACGTCTTCATTATTATTAACATAATTACGCAAAGCAACCCAATAAAACGAACGAAACAAAATATCTAGATCTGTATCTCCGCCAGATTGATCATATATAAACATTCTTTCTGATTGACCAACTTTCTAGATTTAAAGATTATTTACTAAAAAAGAATTACCATTATATGGATATCTCAGGTCGGACTGGGTACGTGGTCTAGAATGAATTAAATGTTGACTGTTATAATTTTCTGAGCTTGTAAAGATGATAAAACAACATAGAATACCCACGAAAGCATTATAATCACGGCAGTAAAAATCTTTGGTCCACTCGGCCCACCTAATTCAGCGCGTCCGAACATTGATAAATTTCGCCGTAACATTAAGACAAACAAGGCAAGGAAGGAACATGCTGTGTACAGAATGACACTAAAAACTAACGAGCCTGATGGTACCTCGAATTTCAGTCCCTGAAAATAACAACAGAAATATGGATTTTAACTTTGTTTGTTATTTTGCAAAAAGGTCGAAAACCCGTTTCTCATTCCCCTAAAGAGATTCAATAACTCAAGTTATAAAAGAACCACATGCGTCGGAATAGTGCAAATATCTTATTTTATTTTTCCCCCCTGATACACATACAAAGCCACCCTTAATCCAATAAAACTAAAGTAAAGTCAAGGTCGACAACCCACATATACTTATCAAATTTGAGGAGATTGAGAGAACTTACCTGTGCTTCCCAGTATATAGAAGCAATCACCCATGGCATACCTAATCCAAGGAACACGTTGACTGAGTTACTTCCATTGATATTTCCAATCGAACTGTCGGCAGTTTTTTCATTCTGTGCTGCAAGTTTACTGGCAAATGTGTCTGGCATACTAGTTCCCAGTGCTACGAATGTCAGAGCTGTTATAGTTGGTGATAACTCGATCAAACAGCCGAAGATAGAAGCAAGGTCACTTATAATGGCGGTAAAAAATGCAATGAAGACCAACGCGATGATGAGCGTGAACCATCCTCCCCCCATTGTTGGTGGTGGAATGAAGGCAAACAAAACCTGAAACCCAAAATATAATAAGTTCAATCCATGACCATGTGTGAAACCATAGCCAGCTTTCTTCTATCACGGAAGCAATTCTGTTGGATTGTACGTTACAGCCAAGCTTGGCATTGTGAAAATTAAAGACGTACAGAGTCAACTCATTTGCAAATTGGCTTCAAGTGTTCGTGCTGGAATTACAAAACGTTATAAGCCCCTACTATTATGATAGGGCATGTGTGCTACACTGTGAGAAAATCTGAAAAGTTTTTTTACCTTCCAAAAAAATGTGATGAAATGCATTATATAATCCAAAGCTGATGAATTCTCGGCATCACCTCCATTGACATTGAAAGCATCGTGGAATTGTTCGGCCCATGAACCGGTATCTAATTTCAAACCTTCTAAATTCTTTTCGGTTTTGTTAGCGATTCTTGATACCATATGATTAAATTCTGAAAATAAATTGAAATTAATATCAAGCCCTGTATTTATTATAGAAAGACTTTTCAGCCTAGTTTCCTTTGCATTGTAACCCAGGTCGGCGGAGCACGAGGCGTCTAGTCGTAGGCCACAGCATGTAAACGCGAGAGATCTCCCGACAATTAGAAATCGTAAAAATAAAGTTAATGTCGCAGTCCTCGTTACAAACTGCATGACATTGGCCGTCTTCATATACCTAATCTGAGGTAGTAAGTAAAGAAAGTAAAAAGTTATCTATCCCGAGATTATCAATTTATATACCTTCATCAGTAATGATAGTAACGATTGCTCTATTCTTTTTACCAATCTCAGCGCCCCCTGATGGTGAAGATAATTCCACTTGGAAATTTGGTTCTTGTAATGACTGGAAGTAAAGATGATAATATAATATTTAGATGTACTGATCTGAAAGAAAACTGTTCAATTTGTTTTTACCTGGTAGCAAACTGTCTTTCTGTGTTTTACTAGAAGGAAACTGTCCAATTTGTTTTTACCTGGTCGCAAACTGTCTTTCTGTGTTTAACTAGAAGGAAGCTGTCCAATGTGTGTTGATTTAGAGAGAAGCTGTCCAATGTATGTTGATTTAGAAGGGAAACTGTCCAATGTGTGTTGATTTAGAGAGAAACTGTCCAATGTATGTTGATTTAGAAGGAAACTGTCCAATGTGTGTTGATTTAGAGAGCTGTCCAATGTATGTTGATTTAGAAGGGAAACTGTCCAATGTATGTTTATTTAGAAGGGAAACTGTCCAATGTATGTTGATTTAGAAGGGAAACTGTCCAATGTATGTTTATTCAGAATGGAAACTGTCCAATGTATGTTTATTTAGAAGGGAAACTGTCCAATGTGTGTTGATTTAGAGAGAAACTGTCCAATGTATGTTTATTAAGAGAGGGAAAATCAG
>NW_008707001.1:2346292-2376495 GCF_000327385.1 Lottia gigantea | reverse complement strand
AAGGAAACTGTCCAATGTATGTTTATTTAGAAGGGAAACTGTCCAATGTATGTTGATTTCAAAGGGAAACTGTCCAATGTATGTTGATTTCAAAGGGAAACTGTCCAATGTATGTTGATTTAGAAGGGAAACTGTCCAATGTATGTTTATTTAAAAGGGAAACTGTCCAATGTATGTTGATTTAGAAGGGAAACTGTCCAATGTGTGTTGATTTAGAAGGAAACTGTCCAATGTGTGTTGATTTAGAAGGGAACTGTCCAATGTATGTTTCTTTAGAAAGGAACTGTCCAATGTATGTTGATTTAGAAGGGAAACTGTCCAATGTATGTTTATTTAGAAGGGAACTGTCCAATGTATGTTGATTTAGAAGGGAAACTGTCCAATGTATGTTTATTTAGAAGGGAACTGTCCAATGTATGTTTATTTAGAAGGGAAACTGTCCAATGTATGTTGATTTAGAAGGAAACTGTCCAATGTGTGTTGATTTAGAAGGAAACTGTCCAATGTGTGTTGATTTAGAAGGGAACTGTCCAATGTATGTTTATTTAGAAGGGAACTGTCCAATGTATGTTGATTTAGAAGGGAAACTGTCCAATGTATGTTTATTTAGAAGGGAACTGTCCAATGTATGTTTTTATCTTGAAGAAAAGTATGTGAAAGAAATAAACATACCATTATTCTATTTATCTGTATAGATAAAACTTTGCTGGCTTCTCCATGCTTGAAGGTCAAGTTTCCTTCTCCGCCAAAATATTCTACACCACTTTTAGCAGTCAGATCTTTAGTTGTCCATACGACAGACGCTTCGCCATCAGCCCCGTTAATTCTGTTGACATTTAACATAGCAAAATCACTGCTTTCTTTTACGATGTAACTTGGTTTTGATATGAATATCCATATAGCATAATATGGTCTATTTCCAGTGCTGTAAAGTTCATTTGGAAATACATGTATTTGTCTGATTGGAACCGACTGTATCGACTCTCTGATTAGCAAAAATAAAATTCCAGTCTGTTCTATTATATTCCAGTTTACAAGTACATTTATAAGGACCCTATCCATAAAACTCTTTTAACATAAGGTCATTTAATGTCGTTGTTTTAACTGTATACTTGGTAAATGGTTTCAAGGGCATTGAGTTGATTTTTATTAAAGTATTTAGTAAGATAGTGGTGGACAGTGGACACCGTTCTCTGGTGGATATAACTTTAAGATGGAATAGATTCTTTCTTCATTGTACAATTGTAACTTGAATATATAATACTGATATTTTCAAAAAAATATCAAATGGCTAAAAGCGTTTAAAGGTGAATTATTTCAGGGCATAGTTTAATGGGTTATAATAAAAGTAGGATACATCAATACATGTAAATGATGCATGTAAGATTTACACGTCAAAGGAAATGTATATGTATCAATTTACCATTAACGAATGATAAAGTGAAATTTGATCGAACAAAAGTCTGAAACGACTGAGTGAATGGTAAAGGTCACATGGATATTATGTCAAGCAATAACTTATATATGATCATTTTTCCATGGAATTTTTTATAATTTCAAAATATCTAAATTTAGTCACGACAAACTTTTAATTCTAGAAATTTCCATTTAACCAGAAAAAAAACATTCAGCACAATAATATCTCAATGTAATGAATAATTAATGAAGCCTTTTGTTTTCCCGATACGGTGTGATGCCAAGTAATTCTTCTGATGTATATTTGAGCGTTGATGGGATGAACCCACTACAGATATCTAATGAGGTGATCATGAATAAGCAAGGGAATTCAGATAAGAGCAGACGTAATTCGTTGCACAAATATGATGTTTACCGTAGTTCACAATGAACTTAGTGCTATGGCGTAAATTTCACAGGTACAACACTGGGATATTCGCAAACCACCGTTCAAACGTCGTGCTCACTGGTCTAATTTAAAGTCACGAGTTGAACCCCTTTCACGGTGAAAGTCTCTTTAACAGAATGCTTAAGACATTATTAAAAACACACGAGAGAGAATATTGTTGTCTCCGGTCACATGGCACGTGTAAATTTCATTCTAGCGTTTTACTTTCTTGTGTTTATTGTTATTACGTGGGAGTTTTCTTTAGCTGCCTATAGATAAAAATTATTTGTATTCCCCCGTAAATCTCTCGCTAACGAATTGTGGAGATAATTTGGTGCATACACTTTAAATACCCAAGATGCAACGTCTTAACAAATAGAAAGTTTAGCTCTGCTCACTGTCGACCGGGGCTTGCTGTACAGTTAGTTTTGGGATTTAGGATAGATAAGAGTACATATGATTTTGCGAACTCATCGAACAGGAGGCTAGATTACTCACCGTCATCATTTACGATAGTGACTTGATTAATGGAAGTTTTTCCCAAGGCAACATTTTTCTGATCTTCAGTTAAAAACAATTTGACGAAGAAAAACTCATCTGGTTCCCAAACATCATCGTCAATAATCTTGATAAATATTTCTTTCAGTACCTCCTTAGATTTGAATGTTACCGTTCCACTAAATGGTACATAATCACTATTGCTTTCAGCAGAACCATCAATCGTTTCAACACTGAAAATAAACCAAACAAGTTGTTATTATTGATTAATAGCAACTCATGGCATGTCTCTAAATTACGTTTATCTCTGACATAAATCTATTACAAGGCCTGCTCTGTAAAAGTTATTGCAAGCGACTTTATTATGTTAAACCAGCAAATATTAGAGACTGTTTCTCCTAGGCAGAAAGAGTTCGTCGTTAGATTCAGATTTATTAGCCCAGATATGCCTTAAACCTAGCTAATGCTTCTGTTATCAACCTATTGAATTGTTGATAAATTAACTGTTTGCTCTACAAAATAAATACCGGTGCACGTTATTATCAATGTAATTGACTTAATAAAACGATTTACAACAAGCCTATTCTTAAGAGTCATAATAACCGCGAGGTACAGATAACAACTTCAGACAAGACACATAAATTATCCCATTATAAACTTAAATGCTACACTTGTATGATAATAAACATGTAAAATAGATAATTACAACTATTATCGTCTGACTTCTACAAATTATTGTCGTTTGCTTGTGCAAGAGAACTGATTCAAGTCAACCAGTCCAAGAAAATAAATTTTTATTGGCCTCTGATCTCTGTTATTTTTGGACAGATATTGATCAGAAATAGGTCGAGCCTGTGTGGTTTCTACGTCCATCCGAGGCTTTCTTTAAAATTCTCAGCTAATCACCATGAAAGTTCAGCAGTTTTCTAAATGCTAACCCGAGGACTTACCTGACGGTTATATTAAGTGAAGTATTGCCGAATCGCCTGATACCAATTCTCACACTGCCCTCATTTTCTAAAACGGAACAAGATGAAGCTGTGAACTCTACCACAGACTTTTTACCACCCTCACTCAGTGCTTCTAATTCCGAGGGTGCAAGTCGAGCAGGAGCATCTGGTTGAAGGTTTTCATACATCTATACATAAGAAATAAACGGGGATAAAAAAATCAAATATTTTGAGTGGTGGTGAAATATTTTCCTGAGACAGATTCAGAAAGAGTTTGATTGTTAGGATATGGAAGTCGGAAATTGTTATACGAAGGAAGAAATCACACCTTTTTAAATGAGACCCGAAAAAGTCCCTCGTATCACTTCGAATATGATTTATCAAAAGAACAAACGAATTTCACTTGTCTATTAAGATAAAAATGCTGATGATCCTAAATACGTCAATTCTTAATTACTGCCAACACATTCATCTAGGTTATATTTGTTAGTAAAGTATAATAACATCAAGCAATACATGGAAATTATCACAATTACAAGATACAAGTTAATTTACAATATATTCATACATGGATTCAGTTCAATTCGGAATTTCACACACAATTAGAAGGGATACGATAAAGAATATCTTGGCTTTATTAGAATGTCAGAAACGCTTAAACAAATCAGCTTGCACCATTCCTATTTCTCGTCCGACGTTAGTGGTTCCTTATCCTGGAATAACTTGACCAGATTATAACGTCACTTCATCAAGAACAGTTAGGTATGAATGGTATTTGCGACAATAACGTCATACGTAGCATAGGTTTAAAGACGGGAAACAATGGAGGAAGTAGATACTAGTAGTACGCCATTGTGGAAGAGTATCGGTACCGGTATAAATATTAGTAATGACATGCTATAATAGATATATCACAATATCTCCAATTCGGTACTTACGAGCAATTTCATTAGTCGATAGACCGATTGCTAAGTAAACAAAATACACATTGAATGTTCAAAGTTTGTTGAGAGTGAATAATCTTTTCTTGAAAAAACATCCTTTACTGATTCTATAATTTTCTATTTTGGAAGGATAAATATTAATGTATTCTCAGGGCAGGCATTGGTCAAATCTTTAAGCTTCTTTTTGTACGTTTCACATGAATATTCTGTACAAATTAATAAGACCATGGAAATAAATAAACTTACGTCTTTTAAGGTATGAGTAACTTTTGGAACCAGTTTACTTCCACCAGTTATCACTCTAGTAGCGTTGACTCGGTACCATAATGAACTATGGTGTTGATTGGCTGCCAGCTTTGCAGTTGCAACTTTGGCTGCCTGATCTACCGATAGGGATGGATCTCGTTCTAGTTCCTGTAGGGAAGAATGGTAAATAAACATCACACGAGAATGATTACTATACAGGGATATGTCACTAACATCTAGTGCCATTTTTATAGTAAGACAAATTTAATCAGACTTTTTAAAGTGAATTCGAATTTCATCCTAGAAGTATTGATAGATTAACAGGGACTTAGTGTTAATCTAATATGACGTAAACACTCCCCTTCCAGAAATTCCAACCGAAAGTACAAAAGGAGCCGCTCGTATCCTCTGGATAACAGCCCATATATTATTTAGATGGTCTGGCGTACCATTTACCAGCAATTGTACAAATTGTACCGGGATATACAAGCTTAATCTCCGTATACATCTCTTAACTTACTTTAGCTAATTCTATAATATCTGCGGTACCTTCAACATGTGCACCTGGCTTCATATTGGTGACACTGTCTAACTCTAAAACACAGTTTGAGACCAATATAATTAACATGTTTGTCAAAAAAATATTAGTTTTGTTTACATACAAAGATAAATAATATCTGTGTTTGTAATTATTCCTTTCCAAACCCAAACTGGTGTCGGAAACCGGGAATAGATCACCAAACTGATCTAGGAATAGATCACCCAGCTAATGTAGGAATAGATCAGCAAGCTAATGTAGGAATAGATCAGCAAGCTATATTAAATACTCACAGTCAAGTGCTATTAGGATATAAGTTCTTATTAAAGTGTTATTTTCACAATCTGATCATTTAATAATGAACTTAGGCTATCGTCACTTGTTAATGTTCCATTATCAAACGTTTAGTGTGAAATTATGATATCAATAAGTAGGTACTAAAATCATAGACTTTATCATCCATTTCAGCCAGTTATTGTATACTGGTTCACCAATCAGTTTTGATCTATATCTTGTCACCATATGTTTACGTGTAGGAACAGAGTGTTTTGTGAATTCTTCAACTTATTTGAAAAATAAATAATGGCTCAATAAAATAACGGAATCATCCTGACTTTTGGTACTGGACAGAAGTTAACTTATTTCATACTTGGCAATATAATATTACAAGATAATGATATACGTAAAATATGATTTACTTACCAAGACCAATTTCTACCTCAGATTTACTTGATTCACTCTCCATACAGCAATTCCTATCCACAGCATAAGCAGACATGATAAGTCCGGGGAACATTAGGAAAGTAATGACGGCTTCCCATACTTCAACAATGCCAGGACTGAACGCAACCAAGACTATTACTAGCCATAAATAAGCAAAGATACTGGAACACGTGGTTAATGCAAATACCTTAAAATTTTCAATACGTCTAGTCTCTCCGGTAGGAATGGACATAATACATATCGGGGTAATGATGAGAAGATTGAAAGCCGCTGATCCGACTATAGTACCGGGACCCAGTGGCCCAGCCTTGAAATTACCACCAACAATTTCTATCACAGATAAGAGGATTTCCGGAGCACTTGTTCCAAAAGCTAACAAAGTAAGATTTGCCACAGTATCGTTCCATACTTTAACTTCTACATCCGTCGTTGTTTTTGTGTTGGGATCGGCTACTTGAATAACTCTTGTTTTACTTGTAATCCTTACTACTCCACGCATAAACGCATCGGCCACAATGGCCACAGCAAAGAAGCTCCAAATCAAACCCATCATATACAGGGTCGCTCGGACCCCAATCGACCACGTGAATTCATTTATAGCAGGTAAAAACAAGCCTAAATCTGAACACATATAATTATAGATATCTATGGTAGTTGAATTGGCCATTGTGGTGGTTTTATGTTTAATCTATAGTTTCCAAACCTAACAACTTCTATTCTTCATCTGAAAAATACAAAATAACAATCTTTTGGGATCAAACACAATCAATATTGAGTTTCTGTCAATTCACCCTACATGTTGGTTTCACCTTCCAATATAAAAAAAAAGTCAGTTGGTTCAATCTTTTCCAAGCGAGATTCCTCAGGAAATCCTATGTATTTCTCTTTTAAGGTTGATGAGGCAAATGGTGGAGGTCACTAATATTAATCAACTAAATCCATTTAAACCTTAACATATATTCCTTAAAACACGTTATAATCAAAGACGTTAATAATGACCATCGATGCCAACAACAAACAATAACAAATAATGTCAGGAGAAATTATTAAATACTCTTTTGTTAAAATAATCAATCAATAAACAATTCATGTTGGAATGATTTTCTCAAGAAGTCTTTCAGACGTTTATAAGTCTAAAATGTACACCTCAAAATTTCCTCTATGACTTCTTGAAATATTTTTTCAATTTGCATAAAGATCTGTTAGCTAGGTTGGATATAAAAATATCAGTCTTTGAAGGTTTCAATCAAAGTATTTTCCTCTTTGTTACAAGTTGTTCGACAAGAACTGAATCCTTTCCGTGAGTTTTAGCAGCCATGGTTACCTGGGACAAGATAACAACAAGCCACAGTTCTGTTGGTTATCTATGGTTGAGTTTATTTCCTATCAAAATCAACAGGGATCAATAAGACAAATATAATAGTATTTATCCAAAAAACAATTAATTCAGTTTTTGACGAAGCGATTTTGATAATAAATAAAAGTAAGTAGAGAATGGTATCATCAATAATTATATATTGAAATATTTTATGATAATTTTAATGTAATAAAGGGCTAGAGTCTATATCATTATGTTTAGTTCCATTATAATTACTTTACCACCCCAATTGTTTGATGATGTGATATCAATATATACCAATATTTAATGGATTTCAAACGATACGCATTGGGTTCCAAATGATTGAGAATGTTACGAGGCTTTCAATAACATTATTCTCGGGGAGCTTATAATATCATTATTATTTCATTATTTTTCTTTTTTTTATGTGGACATAAAAAGCCGAATAGTTACAGGTTACAGAGATAACTTACAGGTTACAAAGATAACTTACAGGTTACAAAGATAACTTACAGGATAACAAAGATAACTTACAGGATAACAAAGATAAGGGTTACAAGAATATTAAAATCCTGAGTATTTTCCACTGTAATTAAATATGAGTAATTAGTAGACTTCGGTTGCTACACTTCCATTATTATGTATGTCATAATTTCAAATTACAGTTTAAAGCCTATTAATTGTTCTATTTCAGAATAAATGTCGGACTTTCCCGAATTCTAGACGTAGAAGTTGATATAACAAATTTTGAACTGAGACATTGTTATTGAATATACCAGCAGGAAGTTTGGAACTATAATAACAATGTCCTGGAGTAACAATGAGTATAAAAAGCTCTGTCTACACACATTGTGTTGGTAAATGGAATACATGTTTAGTTTTATTGTTAACTTCAAGTATTTATCAATACTAAGATTTAACACGATCAATTATTTTATTTAAATACACATTCTTGTATTTAGATTTAGATTTTATGGAAACAAATTGATACAGAAATATTATACAATTCCATTTTGGATATCAGTTTTTTTTATTTCAAAAGTAAATAAAATATTTCAAAACTTTAGTTTGTAATTTGATAAATGATTAAAACCACCAACAAGTTTAACAAAAAAATAGCATCATCGATGGATGATAGAAGATAAATGATAAATTACCTTTTATCAATTTCTAGACACGTAAAGCGATGGTGCTTGGATACTTCAGTGACTTCTGTCACCTGGCTTAAACGAAACCTGTTTTTGTTATACATTACGGTTATTAAAATGAACAATAAGATTCTATTGTTTTACTTATCTTACTATTAAATATTGATAGTTCAAATATTGATTACCAGTTTAACTTATATCCTGGTTACTAAGACTACCAACAACCTACCACAATCAACAATTAATTTAATATGCACTTACAACAAAATAATCAGTTTCCGCTTTCATTCAATGCAAGAATTATTCGTTCAAGCATAAAATAGATCACACAAAATAGTTTATGTTTTAAATGTCAATTAATGTAATAAGACAATTATATATTAAAGACTAAGAATACATGTTTTTATACTTGTCTTGACATTATTTTACTTTTTTTTAACAAATACAATACGGTACTTAATATTTATAACTCATAGTTTATATTTTTTTGTCAAAAGAAATAAATCAAGCTCATATAAAACACACTTTGATGGAGAATACAACTTGAAATTTGTAAAACTCCTGTCCCCCTGACGCCTATCATAACCCAACATCTTCATTGAAGAGTATCTATTGTGTACTACAATCAGAAAACTTCTTTAAGATAAGCTGCTTACTGTGAAAATATAAAGAAAGGATTGACCCGACTCATTGACTCATGCACTGTTCAGGTGAAAAATTACATATAAATCAATACTTAATAAGACTTAATGTCAACACCATCATCCAAAAATCATCTTCAATCAGATCAACGTTTTGAGCAGCTTTTGACCTGAATCTATTAAGGAATCATGACGTAGATACAATAATAATGATGATGATGAAGATAATGACTGATGATAAATGGTACGAATTATGAGGATTGAGGATAGATGATGAAAATGATGTTATTAAGTGATGGTAATATTGGTGGTGATGATGAGATGATGATGATTGAAAAATGATAAATTTAGCTTTGGTTGAATCAGTTAATGTTTGATAATGGATTATATATAGTTCATGATAAATGAATAGTGATATGTGAGAATAGTTGATGTAAGCGTGTGAAATTATCTTGTCGAAAGAATGAGTCTTCTGTCAACTGCTTAAGAGAAATAGCTTTTTTTAATATATTAATGAGACTATGATTTTAAGATACACGAGATGTTTGCATGTTAAAAAATAAATAACATGTTCAGTAATCATGTCGATATCGAATCTGACACCTATACATTTTTATAAGTAAACTTTCTTTGCCATTAAAATCAATAACACAAGTTGCAATTGTACGCCAACACATCATCCAGTCATCTAACTTCTTTACTTAAAATTTAGAGATAGGGCTACATTTTCAGACTGGTTTGTATCTTGTTACAATGGTTGTTGTTGTTAATTCTGAATAGTTTTAATTAACAAAATCAAATTGATATCAAGTTGGTTGTTCTTCAATAATATTGGGAAGGGTTGTTGCAGAGGTTTGATTTGAAAAATCCGCTATCACCGACATCAGGCCTTGCAGTTACACTTACAGTGTAGGTTGTGCTGTTCGTAGGGCCTCAACTAGAACTTAGTAGGATCTTGATTTATAGAAGGTTAAAAATAAATAGAAAATAGACAGACTAGGCTAAAACAAACATCCCATATTTAAATTTACATCAAAAAAATATTATTTTACAAAACAGGTCTAGATCTATCATCTTGATATCATCTTTCATTTTATAGGTTGTCAAGTCTACCATCTTGGCATCCTGTCTTGTTTTCCTCGACCTCACTTGGTCAGTCTGAACTTGATTTTTAAGGCGGAAAATAAGGAATGATCCAGACCTTTGCCGTGCAAACAAGAACGACCGCCATTTTCATTTTCAGACGTAGCGAACCAAATGACGTCACGTGATTTCAAGGCAGGCGGCTTCAGAAGGTCTGCAGAAGGTCGTCGAAGTAGAGGGATTAGGAGGCACTAGAGCCTTAAAATATTGCAAAATATGTCCATAGTTTTGCTACAATACATATAATGTTAAATACGTACCGTTTCAATCAGGAACTCCCTTATAAATCAGAAATCTTAGCTGGAATCTTCAGCCTGAAATGGACAGTCACTGATGTACGTTCGCGTTACTAAGGACCCCGTGACTAAGTGACGTCACGCCATTGTGACGTCGTATCCTTGACCTAAGTGTGTTATTTTAGAGGTCAAGGCTTTTTACCTCTTCCGTTTAAAGATCGTCGTCGATACCAGAGTTTATATTATGCAAATGCGGCCGACCCTATTGGCACATTGACTTTTGGTTGGTTACGGGCCTGTGAGTAGGCCTATAATTTTCTGTTGTGAGTCTATCCTAAATAGCCTACCTAAGCCCAGGCTATTTGAAAGATATAGGAGTCGCTGTCAGGAGTTTCTAACTATGCGCCTGGCCCAGTAATTAAGACAAGTAGGCTAGGCTAAAAAATATGGTGCTGTTTCTACTTCAAAATAGGATCCAAATTGTGTAAATTCTTAAAAAAAATTATTATGATCTTTTTATATGATTATTATAGTCTATATTATATACATTTTTTCATATTACTATCCATGTAATCCATTCATGGTCCACATAGTTCATTAAATATGGTAGGCCTGTTCACTGGATCGGAGCCTTTCACCCCAATATTATTTCTCACTTTGGCCATAGGGCCCATAGATAGGGCGAACTAAATCAGATCTAACATTAAATAGGGCTATGTTATATGGGTCAGGCTACAAGAGGGCAACGAGTTTTATGACTATAATTTCCAGTTTATTAGTTAGGCCTTCAAATATTTCATCACACGGAGAAACATCTATGGCCACGGACACGCTATTGTTTACAATCAAGCCCCTGCTCCTGCCAATTAAGGTGTTTGTTGATTAGCCTCTTGGAGTTGTCAAAGGTATCTAATCTTGTATTATTTATGTTGGAAAAGTTCTTCTTCGATTATCATCATTTCGCTTCTACCGGTCCGTCTTCTGTAGTTTTGTTATCCCAGAAGAATAACTTGGATATTTGGAGACTCTACTGTGAACATTTACAATGCCCAGAAAAAAGGTCACATGACACGTTAAATCCCTGAAAACTGGTAAAGTCTTTCCAGTAGTGCACATGTTCACAGTAGCCTACAAATTTAAAAAAAAAATTCTTTTTAATCATTCTGCTATGAAGCCTATCTGACTAACTTAACTGTAAATTTCGCAATATTCTCTCATTGAAACTTCAAAAACGGTAAAAATAACATGTTGTGTTTATGTACTTACTTTTTGAGAACAATTGAATATTGAAAAAAAAACTAAAAAAATCCGAAAAAAATATTTCTGTCGTTTAAGTCCTAAAGATTTCCTAGACATTTCCTCTCACAAATGATTTAATTAAAAATTAATAAACTTAATTAGTGTAACACCCACAGATATTCACCTTCTTGTTGTTATCAGTAGATTTAACTTGGTAAAAGCCGGTGTATATATCACACATTGTTAGACTGTTACTAGGCAGTGGACTAGTGGAACTCTTTTTCTTTCTAATCAATTCTTGAATGTGACGGACGACCAACTTATAGACATGCGCATTGTCAGCTTATACAGGCTCAGCAATCCAGAAGAATGTTTATGTTTATGAGAGATTTGTTATCTCCGCATCCATTTTAGATGTTATTCATTTCTTGAATTTGACAGACGACTAACTTACACAGACGCATGCGCATTGTCGGCTTAATTAGGCTCACCATTAGAGTGCTTTGTACTTGATAAAGTTCCTGAACTCTTCCGGGACACTGGTCACTTTTGTTGACTCAGCAGGGAGACTATATAGATAAACATTGGGTAGCCCGTATCAATGATTCCTGCTATTCAATTCTTTAATGTGACAGACGACTGACTTAACTTTTACAGACATGCGCATTGTCGGTTGTGTATGGATTTGGTAACTGATTAGGCTACTGGAGAGTGCAGTGATGGAGATTTGTTAGAACAGTGCCACAATCCTCAGTGGGGTAACAGGAAGTGTAAGTTAGTCGTCTGTCACATCAATTTATGTACCCCCAGTCTCGGGAGGCTACCACTGATTAGCCAAACTCTACTCATATATTTCCAACTTTTCAACTTTTCAACACTTAAAGGAATGGCCACATGTTCTCGAAACGATCTTAGCGCTGGGATGTCCTAGGTCCTTATCTTCTGACATTGAATCTAGGACATCCTAGCGCTAAGATCGTTTCGAGAATACGTGACCTGGTTGATAGTCCTATACGATCGAGTAGACTTTTTTTTATTGAAATAATAATGAAACGAGGAACGGTCTGGAAGTCCTATTAATTAATATCACGAATCATTGAAATCAATCAGAAACAATAACCAATATCGATTAAAGCCGATTGACATTGTTCGATATACATACTGTGAATTTCAATATGTCATCACTCTCACCAATATATTAAATAATGATTTGAGATTCCCTTGGTAATCCTTCTCCGGAGGGGTGGGGAAATAAGGCAACACATCCTTAAAAATCCAAAAAAAGCGCTGATTTTGTATGTCAATTTTGTTGTATTTCTACTCGAGCGGCGATGGTTATACCTCCAACAGGAATGCTGTTTGGAATGGCCTAAGATGCAAGCAGAATAAAACCTAATTTTTAACATTTTCTTGAGGTGTTGAAGATCCTCCGCTCAAAGGAACCAGACAGTAACCAAGGAGGTTAGACAGTAACCAAAGGAGCCAGACAGTAACCGAAGGGGTTGGACAGTAACCAAAGGAGCCACACAGTAACCAAAGGAGTTAGACAGTAACCAAAGAGGCCAGACAGTAACCAAAGGGACCAGACAGTAACCAAGGGGATGAGACAGTGACTACAGTGGCTAGATAGCAGTAACAGTGGCCAGTTAGTATCCAGTAGTCCTAACCAGAGTGGCTAGACTGTAACCATAGTGGCTAGATGGTAGAAGTAACCACAGTGGACGGTTAGCATCCCAATTGACTGAACGGTACGCCTAACCACAGTTGCTAGACAGCAACCACAGTAGCTAGATAGTAGTAACAACAGTGGTCGGTTAGTATCCAGTAAACCTAACCAGAGTGGCTAGACTGTAGCCATAGTGGCTAGATGGTAGAAATAACCACGGTGGACGGTTAGCACCCCATTGGCTGAACGGTACGCCTAACCACAGTTGCTAGACAGTAACCACGGTAGCTAGATAGTAGTAACCACAGTGGCCGGTTAGTATCCGCATTGGCTGAACATGACAGTTACCAAAACGGCCCAGACAAAAACAGTAACCAAAGGAGTTAGACAATAACCGAAGAATTATATTATTCGGGTACCTAATCTAAAGTTATATATAATGTTATAAATTGGATAAATGATTGTTTAATGTTGACTCGGTTGTCAAGTTAATAGAACGAACAAACAAATCAAGTGGGGATTATTATGCTATAATGAAGAGAGCAGTTGGACTTGCTTGATAGTTTGACAAATTGGTAACATCATGGTAGCGCTCGATTGGTGAGTTCTGATCAATTTCATGAATCCCGAACATGCAGAACTAATCAAAGTTTTTATCTTATTTGCTGGTATTTAATATGGAATCGTTGACGAGTCGTATTTCATGGGTGTTGCATAGATGTTGCAACTCTCAGCCATGAAAGATTTAAAATTGCGCTTTTCTATTTAAAAAAAATTATATTTTCTTCTCAAGTAACTGGGCGTGGTTTTCTTTAATCATAATGGGTGTTGATCTAGTTTTATTCCTTATTAAAAAAACACACAACATAACTGGACATGAATATGTATTAAAAATCTATACATGTGTCTTAAACTTGATAAAATATCAGAAATATCACGAGAAAAATAACTAGGGTCGGGGAAGTCGAGGCAGCTGGCTGTGGGTTAGTGACCCCTTTGTGACGTCATTAATCGTATTGCAAGAGCCACAGACGTCTGACTGAAAATTGGAAAGATTCAAAACAACGCTATCGATGTCACCAATACGATTACATAGTTTAGAAAATTTGTTAAAGGGGGCGGGGTGTTTCAGATGGCCAATCTTCCAGTGGCCAACAATTTATTTTATTTATTGTGAAGTCTGTTTGTTTTTTTTCGATAAAAGGGACAGATTCGCTATAAGAGGGTTGATTTTGATTTCGAATATTATATAGTCTTCAGAAGTATTAAAAATGAACGAAAATCGCAAAGTTCCTCCAAATATACCTCAATCTAGGAATTTCTATATTTGTCTTTTCTATACATGGCAGAGTCGTCATTTTAACTTTCAAACGTGGATAATTCTGGACAGACATGGATTTGAAGGTTCAAATATCGACGGTGAGCTGTGACGTGGTTACTGATTAGATTGGCCAAAATATTAAGAGATTAAGATACAATTGTTTAAAAAATATGGCACACTTGTCCCTTGCTAATTGAGAGAGTAATTGATATAAACTTCATTAGGAGATAAAGATATAAATATGACTACGATAAAAATTATTTAAAATATAACTTTATTTATTGGCACATATCGCCACTTTAACATTAAAACTTAATCTCTAATTCTAGGTCGGTAGGTGGTATTTGAACCTTGATTACATCCATGGAAAATAATTAAAAACTTTCAAAAATATTGTCCACAAATGACCTTACCATTTTTCAGTAAATTAATATTAACCTACGGTAAAAAAAAACAGTGTAATATGAATCTAAATATTAAAATCAACGTATTCATAAACTTCCAGCGAGGACATTATGACATAAAAAATCCACAAAAATATCAAAAACATAGCACTTCCATATTTGGGTATTGTAGGGCCCCCGAGTTCAGCTTTACCAAACACAGCCGTATAGCGTCTGATCAGGAGTAACAATATAGCTAATAGCGCACACACTGTATATAATATAACACTGACACTTAAAGACCCGGCGTTCACATTAAATGTTTGTCCCTGAAAATAGAAAAAAGGGTTTAAATTAGATATACACCAATGGGTGTTCGGACTACCTGTAATGTTCGTGAACGATGATCCGAATGACTCAACTGAACACGAAACATTACTAGGTTGTCAAAGACAACGAAACTGGACTTCCGCCTGCTCGACACTGCCACATCATCATTTGTCATCGCCATGTTGTCATCGTTCATGTTCATCGAATAAATATTTTAGAAACATCACATCATTCTTCATCGTATCTCAAACAATGGGTATACACAGAATTAGACTATATGATTAATCCTTTGTCACTCAAAGGTAACCACTTTTGTAACCTAATCCCCTCTTTTGCTTTATATTCTTATTGCTCTGTTATTTTGTATCATTGCTTGATAAAGACGAAAGTACCTTTGTCGATACTTTATCTTATTAAAGTAATTGTTATCCATATAATTGTGTCCAGTTATATAAATAAGCTATATTCCAGAGAAATTATAAAAGGAGAAATCCGAAAATACCTGTCATGTACTCAAGATTACATGATGGATTTAAATTACATGGAGAAAACACCCAGGTAAACACAGAAATAAGCTATATGCCAGATAAACGTCAAAAAGGTATAAACCGACATTTAGAGGGCTAAATTGCCAGGCCTAGATTTGCTAGAAGTCGATGTACTCGGAATATCTGGTGCCACTCAGCGATCGGGTAAGTCAACTTCACAGCCATGTCTTAAGAGTTCATGTACCCAAAATATTATTGAAGTATCTTCATCGACAGCCATGGTATCAAGCCATCAAATTATCAAGTTATAAAGAAATCTTACCTTAACGCTCCAATATGAAGCAGCGATAACCCAGGACAGCCCTAATCCAAGGAACACATTAACAGAGTTACTTCCCGTTACATTACCAACAGAATCATCAGCATACTTTTCATTTATTGCCGCTTGTCGACTGGCGAATAGATCGGGCAAACTGGTTCCTAATGCTACAAAGGTTATAGCTGTAACTTCGTCTTTTAAATCAATCAAACATCCAAATATTCCAGCTAAATCGCCAACTATGGCCGTTAGCAATCCAATAAAAGCCAGAGATACAAAGAACGATAGCCAGCCACCCCAGATTGACGGTGGAGGAACGATAGCAAATATCACCTGAAAGATTAATAAAAGGAATTGGAGTGTCACATCCTATTTTGATTTTGAAACAAGATTAAGATTAAGTTATAACCCTGCCAAACGGGGCCAATTTTCTTACGTTTACAGTCTTATTAACATTGGACCAAACTTTTGTGCCGCTTTTATTTTCAATATAGCCACTTCAGTTAGCGTCTAACGACAGTCCTCTTGAACGTTCCTCAAATTAACCTTCCATCTGACTCAATGACGTCTACTTTAACCAATCAAATTTCTACCTTCCCCAGCGCTGGCATTTTGTGACGTGGTGTTTATCAGGTTAGATCAAAAGATTCCTATTGACAGGAATGTAGATAAAGCTAGTTTTCAAAACAGCTATTTGGATAAGCCTCACCAAAGAGACACATAAGAACTTGCTGTCCTGACTAGGACTGTGTATCCGAAATACGTGTCAGCAGTATGTGATGAGCCCTAGTTATTCAAACAGTAGTAAGTCTCAATGTATTTATCTTACCTTCCAACCAAACATGAGGAAATGCATAACGTAATCAAACGATGTAGCATTTTCCGTGTCGCCTCCATTAACGTTCATGGCCTGGTGAAATTGCTGACCCCAGGTTATAGTCTCCAGTTTAATAGCATCTAGATTAGCATTGGTCATGTTCACAATACGACTTACAACCCCTTTGAACTCTGAAATATTGAAATGAAATGAATGGAGTTTTACGTCCTACGCACCTAATTGGGTTAATGAAGACTGTGTGCGACTGGCAGTGTAACATGTTTACAAGTACTTTGAACGAAGCAAAGTTAGAATTCAAGAAATTACAAAAAAATGATTTGAATTAGGGTCGATATCCATGCCCTGCCAAATAAGATCAGAAACTTACGTTTAGAGTTTGTTTATTGAGAAAGGCTTGAGGTAATGATAACAATGTCAATACCTACCATCATCGTTCATTATAGTGACAATTGTTCTTTTGATTCGACCATATTTAGCGCCTTCGGACAGCTGATCAATGGCCAGCTCGAAATGTTCATCTTTTTCAAATACCTTAAAATACAAGTTAAAGATAAGAATTATGAGGAGCCTCGTTCTTTCTTGAAAAAAATGGAGGGTGAGCACATATCGACTAACGTCTGGCACAGAGAAACTGGATTTCCCACCACTACTAGCAACTGGTTACTTAGCAAAACTTGAATAAGTTTAAGTGATCGACTAACAAATGACTGGGAGTTCACAGGTTATTCGCTCTCTACGTAAAATTATATGATATTCAATTTAAGTGTGTGGGTTGAACAAAGCTGGTCCAGCACCTTGGGGTGGGGCACATGGTCCTTTTCGTGGAAACGTCACTCAAGATGCTGACTTACATGATCATCATGAATCGGAATCTCCACCATTTTCACCATTTCACCATGCTCAAAGATCAACTGACCATCTCCTCCTTCATAATCTCGATTACTGATAGCGGTCATATCCTTCGTCTTCCATTTGAGCATCACCCTGCCGTCAGCACCATGTGATCTCAGGATTGGGATGCTGGCTACACCAATACTCTCTTTAAACACATAGCTAGGTTTCTCAAATTCAAATGTTCCGGGCTCTGAAATAGCAAATATTCCAAAATTAAAACATAATTAATTTACAAACTCTTTAGTTTCGAAAAAGAAAATTACAAGATAACAATATTCACTGTTCTGCTATCATGAATAACGGTGACATGACAGTGTGATAATCCTTTCCAACGTAGACAAAGTCACTACCAACTACCATAGAAATGGTTGAATCAAGTCCACGGGCATCCTAAAAAAATGCAGGAGAGCATAATTATCCTTAAAAAGATTCAACTGTTGGTAGGTTCTCATATTTTCATCACTGTATAGCCAGCCAACTTACCGTCATCGTTCAAAATGGTGATTTGACAGATGGCCCTACTCCCTGTTATAGCTTCCTGGTCTGTTTCTACATTCACTTTGATAAAGAATACTTCATCTGGTTCGTAGATATTGTCGTCTATTATTTCTATATCTATATGTTTGGACGTCTCTCCGGGTTCGAATACAACTGTTGTTTTTACTGGGATATAGTCCGAGTTGGCTTCCGCTGTACCATCGATTGTCTCGATCCTGAAACAGCGAAGAATATATCTTAAAAACTGTAAAGAATTTAGGTTTACTACCTCTAATCATATAGCCACGATTTTACGCGCAGCCAAATTGGTTACAGTCTTTCTGTCGAGGACAGTGATTATCTGTATTAACTAGCGCACATTACACTCATATTGCTGCATTTACTTCCGTAATAAAGAGAGGTGGCTATTGTTATCAAAGTATAAGACGCAGTTCGTAATAGCTTGACATTATGAAGATGTAGCTACCCCTATAATGTCGATATATAAATTTCTACAACCAGTTACCACCGCCTACACCACACTACATGGCCAGTGTGACGAACGTACCTTGCGAGCACCCTATTTTCTGTGTTGCCATGTCTCGTCAAGATGACCTTAGCACGACCTTCTTTTTCTAGAACTGCAGTAGATGTAGCAGCAAATTCCACCACAGCTAATGGTCCCCCATCGACTTCATCGTCTTCTTTGTCGATTGAATCAAAATTCACGTCATGTACTATCTTCTCCAAGTACTAAATGAAAAAGATTATAACTTATCAGAAATTAACGTTCATTAGCTGCTACTAATGTATTGCCAAACATTTTGCGATTCGGATCTTTAGTATTTGGGTTTTTAAATCTTATCGTATTGGGAGGACCAGGGAACATAATAACGTATATGACAAATCAAGTTGCGGAAAGATGGGAGAAAGCATTCATCTAAATTCCATCTATTGATATTGTCAGTAAATCCAAATTGTTTGAAATACACCAGATAAAATAATAAACTAATACAATACCTGACAAAAATAAAGAATAGATACCCTTTCTTAATAGTTATATATCTATGGTAAAAAAAAACACTAGGGTTGGCTTGCTGTGGCCACTTGTATCACTTGGACTTGGTGCTACTATCAAACTTGGGGTAAATTTCGTGATTGCAATAAGAACAACCAATTTGTTACAGTTTCATATATTTTCGATAATCTTAATCTTTGCTGTTTTACAATAAGCCTTTGTTGTAAGCTCACGTCCTAAATGTTTACCTTCCTGGCAAAATTCCCCCATTACATTAAATGTTTACCTCGGATTGTTTGTTGTTCAACTGGGGATTTAGCTTGGCATGCCCTGTCATTTGTCTAATAGCATTCATTCTGTACCATCCACGATCATGAGGAGTATTCTTAGCAATGATGCCAGCAGCAATTCGAGCTTCATCTTCTTCAGATAACTCACTTTGACTTCCCATTTTCTGCATCGAATACAAAACAAGAAATTAACCTAAAGAACAGTATAAAACGATTTAAACGATATCATCGTAAAGCACACAGATGTTTCCATTAAAAAATGTTATCAGATAATTCACTTCGACAAAATACAAATAAGAAAATAAGAAACCAGATCATAAGAAAGGTCGGTTAAGAACACTATTGTTTTTATCAGAAAAGGTGCTTTTAATGTTAGATTCTGTATGGATTATAGTATTGTTAGATCTTGACGGAAAAGATAGAGTAGATCTAAGAATAAGATGCTATGTGCTGAACTCAACATAATGGGGGTAGATTGCTTTACAGTACTAGATTTGTGTGGCGGATTTTGGCATATACAAATTATTTTTATGTACGGATCGTTGGCACTTGGATTATTTATCCAATACAATTAAGTTGTAAGTGGAATAATGCTGTTATGTGTGTCTGCGACTAGCGCATGCTCACTGATCTGAAACACATGATGAAGCTCTGCGACTGAGTGTCTGCACTCAAAACTTCGAAAGGATTGTGGGCATTTTTTTCAATATTTTATAGAAATATAGCAGTTTTATTTGTGATAATAGTAAATCATATCAAATGAACCAATTAAAAGTTTCTAGCATTAAGTCATCTGATAGAGGTTAAAAATAGTAATAAACTTTTTATTTTACACGGGTCAGAATTAGGCCGATGGTCCTGTTTAACATTCAGCCTACGGAAATGCTTTTTGTCAAACAGGGTCTTGGTGTTGACTATACTCACCCTAAGAAGCTGAAGAACTGTATCTTTGTCGGCATGATCCTGAGATAATATTTCTACACCGGTTTTATCTGAAAACGATGGGAATATTGGTTAGAATAATAGTAGAAAGGGTATGATATACTTTTCATATTTTTAGAAATCGATATCGTTTGTCGTCATTTTCATTGGTAGATTATTAAGGATTGTAAGGGATGGTTTCCTAAAGTATATTAAAAACACTGATAGCTTAGAATGGGCGTCCTCGCTAGCCGTAAAGGGGAATAACTCTATAGAGGGCACCATCATTCCAAATCTCAGTCAGACGTCTGTGGCTCGTAAAAATCATTAACGTCATCATTGACTTCATATGGTTAAGCATTATTTCTATGATCACAGGAACCACAGACATCTGACAGAATAATGGAATGATCATTCAAAAATATCATCTTAGCATGAATGCTAAAGGTTCCATCATGTAATCATAGTAATCACGGACATCAGATAAGATATCGAAATGCAAAAGATGCTCTTATCGCTTCATAATACCCCTGTAGAAATACGAAGGGTACGATAGTCTGTTTTGTAGACGAATACATCAACTTGTTTTCATATGACAAAAGAAATGGCATGAGTCATTTTGTATTTTCAAGTTGGCAAAGGCCAAGATTTGCATTTGACCAGGCCGAATGCTAACTCCTAATATGGAATAACAGGTGGTCAAAGTTGTAAGTACAAAATGTGCCGAAACATTTAGCTCAATTAGGTGCAGAAGAGTAGGAACGGAAATTTCGTTTCGAAAACATAGGAGAAATTTTTAATGGAAAAGTGAATGTTTCAACATGTCAAAACTTTGTAAGTTTTATTAATGAATCAACAACAACAAAAAACAGTCAGAAATTTGTTAATTAATAAAGAATATATAATACTAGATGTGTTACCTTGGGGAAATGCTGACGAAAAAATGTAAAATGTAAGTTTTGAAAATTGAACAAATGAGGAAATACTGCTATTAAAATAAAACATGCAGGTCAACGTTTAAAACTGAAAAAATGCTGAAGTGATTTTGTCCTTTTATGGTATTTTTTGTTGGGTGTCTTTTTGCGTGAAGTTCAGATGAAATTAAATGAGTTTTACATCCTACTTTTCTGCCGAAGGATTTATCATACGCCATACGTTTGATTAATCGTACCTTAGTCTTAGAAACGGATTTTTTTTAGCTACGCTAATCAGTAAAAGTGTGTACAACTCACAGTCGAAATTTGAACCTTCAAATCCATATATGTGTGTCCAGAATGAAAGTTTGAAAGTTAAAATGGCGACTATTTTCTAGTAAATACTGTATATAGAAAGTGAAATTCCTAGTTTGAGATATTTTTGAAGAAATTATGCGATTTTCGTACAATTCTAGTACTTCTGAAGATTATTTACGTACATTCAAGACATAAATCAATCCCCGAAAATGGCGACCGTGTCCCTTTAAGACGTCGTTCAAGACATGTTCCGGTAAATTTATCATAAGATCGTTTTGGTTTAGAGACAAAAATTGATTATAAATATTTGGTTGATTGTAATTGTCGCTGTAGGCGAACTGAATTTATTATTCATGTCTTTTGGGAAAACCATAATGTTTCTGGTCTCGTGATTCCAGGTCTATATTCTAGCCAGTCATCAGACAGGATTTGCCCTGAAAATCTTCTCATAAGCAGTGGATCAACTACAACTGTTTTGGGTGGAATTTGCTAGAGTGAGGTCATCAAACACTTAGTTTTAGTGGAATTGCAGGAACCATAGACGTCTGATTGAAAATTGTAATGGTACAAATTGACGCTAACAGTGTTCCTAATACACATACGTAGTATAGAAAACCTCTTTACAATCACTTTTTACTAATTTGCTATTCCCATTTATTAAGGCAGTGACCTTTGATTTTGAGGTGGTGACTTATATACGAGATTTGCAGATCGTGACTTTTGTCGTCTTAAAACTATAATTAATCGCACCTTACTAACAATTCAACCTATGTATTTGTTATCGTGTTGTCAAGGAGTCAAGAAGGAGGTTATAATATGTTGAAATCAGATTAAACAAACTACACATTGCATTACGTCAGATATCTTATATGTGAAATTGATTGTGTCACTGTCAAAACCACGCCCCCATTCGTCATGTTAATAAGACCATGTCAAAACCCGTACAATGTGTTTCTGTTGGTGTCTGTAGTGTCTGTAGTGAGTGTTATACAAATCTGATATCGTCCATTGATCCGTGAGATCGCTTACTTTGCCCATATGCCCACACTCCAATTTTGGAAGGGTAACCCTCATTACCAATCTGTCCTGATGAGGATTGATCATCCGAAACACGTGTCGTCGGATATGGTTTCTGTGCAGGAATTTCCTGTCAGTGGGACCGTACCATGCCCTTACCCCTAACCTGTCTATTTCCAGGATTCCTGGACAAACATGTGTACGATTTCCGGTTATAAATCAAAACCATTCCACTTGCATTCGTGATTTCATCCATAATTTTCATTCGAAACTGCTATAATGGTTCGTAATCTGATTCTAATAACATGGTCCGGCACTAAGTTTTTTATGCCCATCTATTCTCAGCTTACACTTAAAGTTCCCTCACGTAACAGACGACAGGAGGAAACAGAGGACGACGAGCGAAACAGAGGACCACGGGCAAAACAGAGGACGACTGAGGAAACAGAGGACGACTGAGGAAACAGAGGACGACTGAGGAAACAGAGGACGACTGAGGAAACAGAGGGCGACTGAGGAAACAGAGGACGACGAGCGAAACAATCAGAGGACGACGGAATAACACGTCGAAACGTTGCATTAAACACAGTGATTTTGTTCCATAAAATAGAGAATTGTTTCTATTTATTGTTATTTTTTATATCAGTCCAACCAAACATCAATAAAATATTAATCAGATTTCTAATGATAATTCAATATTATCTATACATGTATGTATATAATCGATAATCAAGGTAAACTGAGTAAGAATTGTATATCTTATCTTTCTATCCAATATGATGATATAAACATGCTTTAAAGATGGGTTTCCTTATTTATTTTTAGTGTCAAATTAAGCAAACTATTTGACAAATTGGTGTTTTAATGAATTATCATGTATTCTTAATCATATCTTTATATTCTTATTGCATATAATTAAGAGTTTTAACCAATCATATAATGCTCATGTATGTACAAACTGGATAAACAAAAAAAAAACTTTTTAACCTTTATTGATCAGTCTCTTATTGAAATTCTGCTGGTAATTCTCAACTAATTTAGATAATTATTAATTAATTATGGACATGTGAGATAAACAACTGGTATTTTTCAAAGTCATTAGAACACCTCTTCTTTCTATTGAAATAGGTATTAGCATTTTCACTTTTATAAATGAAAATAACGGAACCCATCTTTAAAGGGATTGTCAAGAGGAATTCTGGCTATTTTGTTAAGTGTATTGGGGCCATTTCAAACGATCTACCATAAAAATTCATAAGCGCTCTGCGACAGATTCAGCATTTGTCTCTGATGTATGCATCATTCCGTCACATTTCTGTGGCTTTTGTGATTTCTACGTGATATGTCTTAGTTTTAGAGGTATCACAATGCCCATAGACGTAAGACTGAAAAATAATGGGAATGGTGTAAATTGATGCTAGTGTCCTCGATACATACAAAGTTAAGAAAACCCCTTTACAATCCTTTTGACATTAGCAATTTGGACTTTATACATCAGAGCCACTGTTCGTGAACTACGAATTGTGGTTTGTTATGTTCTGTGTAATGATGTCGCTAAAAGACAAAGAAAAGAAGACTTACCTATTCCAAGTTCAGTTTCACTGGCACCAACAGCTGATTTCTTGTTACAAAAATCTTTATCTACGATATACGCTAAGATAACTAATATCGGGAAAAATAACAGGGTAAGAATTGCTTCCCATAAGTCAATATAATTAGGGGTCACCAACACTAATATGACTATCAACCAAATATAGGCAAACACACTGAAGATACAAGTAACTGCGAATACCTTAATACTCCGTATACGTCTAGTTTCACCCTCCGGAAGACACATGACACATATTCCCGTGATACACAGCATGTTGAAGGCCGCAGATCCCACAATAGTTCCAGGCCCCAGCGCACCTGCTTTGAAACCGTTCCCAACGATCTCTATGATAGACAGTAAAATTTCAGGAGCGCTGGAACCAAGCGCCATCAGCGTTAAATTCGCCACGGTTCCGTTCCAGAATTTGACTGTTACTTCCCTGGTGCCATGGAATCTATCAGCAACTGTTATAGTAGAGGTTCTTGAAGTTATAGTTTCGATGGATCGCATGAAAATGTCCGCAATGATGGAAATTCCCAGAAAGGAATAGAGCAAGGCGAAGAAATAAATGGCTGACCGGCCTCCAGTATTCCAGGTATATTCACTAATAATTGGTAGTATCAGTCCTTTATCTGAACATTTATACGTGGATACATCACACGATCCGTTGGTAGCCATATTGGTACGTTGTTTTGTATATGACAAGTTAAGGTCAGCTCCCAGCTAAAGCTGATATCACAAAACTAGGTTGTTGTTGGTTGCATCCGCAGCAAAATAAGTTGATATATCACAGACTCTGTAATTGTTGGTAGATGACAAGTTAACGTGTGCTCCCAGCTAAAACTGATATCTCAGAATAGGGAGTTGTTGGTAGATGACAAGCTGTCGTCAGCTTCCAGCTAAAGTTAATATCACACACTAGGTAGTTTTTGGTAGATTACAAGTTAACGTACGCTCCCAGCTAAAACTGATATCACAGACTAGGTAGTTGCTGGTAGATGACAAGTTAACTTCGCTTTCAGCGGATGCTGATATCGCAAACTAGGTAGTTGGTAGTTGTAGTAGTTGGTTGTAGGATCTTGATCAAGTCTGTTCTATGGAAGCTTTTTAATAATCTGGAAAGAGAAATGTTTTAGAATCTTACAGCCAACTTTTGATTTGACCTAGTTGATTCCAATCTACCACAAACGATGTTCTAGAAAGTGTTTATCTCGATTATTAGACGACTCTTTCCCTCAAGAGAATCAAAGAGCAAACGAGCCTTGTGTTTTGCTTGTCCTATTGCTGCTCGTATATGTTTGCAGGTATTCCTCATATATCTCACTCTCTATCTTATGTCTTACTCCCATATCCTCGTTTTCACAATTGAGACATATTGGGTGAATTAAATCATTAGGCAATTCTGTCCCGTTACAAATCAAAGATCAAACAAACCTTGTGTTGTGGTTATCCTATCTTTATTTGTATATGGTTGCCGGTATGCCTCCCGAGTATCTCTCGTTCATTTACAAGATATCCTCATTCTCGATCTTATATATTACCTCCATATCTTCGTTTTACTTGTCACTCTCTACCTTTATTAATTACATTAATTATGTACGAAACCGGCCCTAACTCGGTAATCTGTAAGAAATGAATGCAGTCGTTAAAGGAGAGCCATTGTTTGTGATTGGGTCTCTAAGGCCCACTCATAATACCTCTGATCATTGTTTTATTCGTGAATGTGAATCAGTTTGTGAAATACTGTTAATCTTAATCTACATGGCAGGATTATTGGATTAAAGATCAAATCCTAATCGCCCTGTAACGATTATATATTGACTTAAAACTCTCCTAGTACATGTACAGTAATCTGTTGAACTTTCACGGTAGATCGTTTGCAATCGAATTTTACGGCTGCTCTAAACAAGAATTACTTCCCCCTGACAATCCCTCTGCCAACAATGTTTATACGGAAATGGCAGAGGGTGTCTAAGCTTATCAGCTCAAGCTAAAATCAGCTTTTATAATTTTAATCATGGCTTTAGGCTTATATATTCATCAATACCGTTTTGACACCGATTTAGATAAATGTGTGCATGTGTTGTGGTCTTAAAAATATCGAGACCATATGAAATTATCTTGCCTACCCACCAACAGACTAACTAGAACAATGAGAGTTTTCTGAGTCCTTCCAACTGATACAACAGCGTATAAATTTTGACCGAGGTGTTGACCCTGTTCAAGAGACGTTTCAACGGAAATGTACATGGTGTCAATAGTCGGGGCCCTAACTATAAAAAGATCTTTTTGTCTACGGGGCAGAAATCCTTTTGCCCTTACAGTCAGGTAAATAACTTTACGCAAACATCAAATAAGCGAAACACTTTGCGGATATCATACATATATATTTAATGATTTAAGCGAATATGTCTTTTTGTCAAATTCGACATTTGGCATTTTTCGCGATTTAGATACGGCTCACTATTCTTGAATATCGAGTGTCAAATTTGGATGTTCGCACCCAGTAACAGGACGACATTGGGTATACAGTCAGTGCGAACATTCCTAATTCAATAGAGTATTGATTTTCTAGTAATAAGATTTCATCTTCACAATGTCAAATTACAGTTTTTATATCGATGGCACTTGTAATTGACTGTATTCGCTATCGCACAACCCAATCTCTTTATCGAAAAACAGCTCACTAGTCTGCATTCCGGAATACAAGAGGTTGGCTATTGCAGTCAAGGTATAATACGAAGTTAATAATAGACTGACATTGTGAAGATGATAAGATGTAAGAAGAAGATATTGTTTGAGCAATGCTATATACAGGCTGATAAAGACAATAGATATTTACCTAACATACCTATTATACAATCGTTGGTTGTCAAAATAGTTACGCAATAAATATGGTCGTCGTGTTAATAAATATTAGGGTTGGGTGGTATGAAAACTGAAAGCACTGAAACTAAACCCGCAGTGCTGTAGCCGTGCTGTTTATTGGTACAACAAGGGAATATCAAAAATGGTATTGGAGGGGTCACTGCGTTTCATGCAACAATATAATTACAATTTTACACGGAAATAATGCATATTTCCTCAATAAAATGTATTCATAGGCCTTTCGACATTCGACCTCTTGCACCAATAATAGGGACAACATAATGCATACCCAAGCCTTTGTGTTATCAATTCATCTCATGGAAGGATGAGCATGCCCTACCTCTACCTCTTATATTGAAATTATTGTAGTGGAACTCAGTTCTTGGTTCCTGTAAGTCACGGTTAAACGCGTTTGCTTAAAGTTGTATATGTATATCGGGGACAATGATAGCATCAATTTGCACAATTCTAATTTACAATTACACGTCTGTGGTTTCTGCAATTCCATTTTAAAACTATTAATATTATGATGTCACTAATCGGAAAATATGCTTCGCAATAAGTGAAGAAATCTCAGACGACTGATTGAAAATTGGAATGTTGTAAATTGATGCCATTAATGTCCCCGATACACATAGAAAATTTACCCATTAAAGCCCATTAAAGCGATGAAAATGTCGATTTTAAATTTGAATGAGGCATTCCAGAGGTTGTATGCAGGTCAGAACATAATATAAGGCATATATTTGCTCCAATTCGAATTCCCGTAGTTCCTCTAAAGCCAAATGGAATTCTGCAGGAACAAGAAACCTCAAAGGCGCAAATCATTTAGTAGAAAACAAAAAGGGCTAACGATTGTCGATAAATATATACATCTTTAAATGTAAAATCAAATCTAGTCTGTAGTGAGGATCAATTATTTATAATGTTGCATGTCAAAGCGTATTTCCATTAAAGAGATTTTAAATGGGTTTTCTGATTTTTTTTGTGTGTGTATCGGGGACACTGATAGCTTCAGTTTGAACCATTCCCATTTTCAGTCAGGCCTCTGTGGTTCCTGCGAGAGGGGTCTACTACAAAAAATAAGTGTTTGATGCTATCAGTGTCCCCGATACACATAAACAATCCAGAAAACTTCATATTGGTCGATTAACAATCAAAATATATTCAAAAAAGTTTTTTTTAAACGTGCGGGTGACATTTATCACTGTAATGTGAACCACTCTAATTTACCACAAGGCTTAAATGGTATTTGCGATCGCGACGTTATAACCTTTTCCAAGTTTTTCTGGCATTACAGGAACCACAGACATCGTACGTTAGGCACTACATCTATCTTGAATGATTCAGCCTGGGGTACAAATAGAGGCAAACTAAACACATTGGGGGACAAATGTCGGCATTGAGATTCCAAATACGACACCTCTTTGGATGCCCCTGGACACAAGTCTCGCATTGAGCGTCTGTGAGGGGTCCCTCAAGAAATTTTATAAAATTAAATTGATGTGCCGCATTCTGAAGAATATTTAGACAAAAACGTACACAAATCATCAATTTTTAAAATCGTAAAAAATGAAGTGGGGGTACAATTATGGATAGGCCTACAAACAAGTTTTAATTTTTTTTATAATTTTCTAAATCTTTTATAAAATTGTTTAAATAGAAGCACAACGTCAAAAGCTTTTGGAAATTTAATGATCGAAAAAAAAATCATTTAGTCTAACAAGTTTCTGATATGAAAAGCATTAATCACAAAATGATTATCGTAAACTTAATAAAAAAATAAATTTACTTACAATATCTATTCAATTGCCAGTATATGATATAATCACACTATCATTCCGCTTCATTGCAGATATCGAACGTAAAACTCCATTTCGTTTCATTCTTGTTGAATAACTATATCGACTGTTAGCGAAGGGAATACTATAATAGGCCTATATAGTAATTATAACTTGTTATGCACGGTTGCTATCAACATCTGAATATTGATAAACATTGAATATAGGGGAGATAATTCATTTCCCGCCATAATCAGTCAATAGCAGGTGACATTGACCTTATATACTTATTGAAATACCAATCAAAAGCTAAGAAAGAAAGAGAGAAACAACTTAGGTTCGCAGTTAAGGATCCTTTCTAGCACATGGTCCTTGGCCATGGATTATCCGTTCCCATTTACAGCTGGGTCGACTGGAATTATGAGTGAAGATGACTTATTCAAGGACATCCTACTTTCACACGCTGACTGGTATTATAACCCACAACCACCATTTATTTGACGTAACGAAACAAATGACTATATCGGCATATAGGAATCATTAATAAGAAGTGCTTAGTAGGGGCCATTAAATTGTCAAGGGGTCACACAGGCAATAAATGTGTTAAGAAAGTTATAAGTGGGGTTGCTGGGGATGGAGGAGAGCCAGCACCTTTTTCGTTGTTGATGGAAGTATGCCTGGGATGCCTCCCCAAAATGAGATCCCTCCCCCCCACTTACAGATACGTTTCTGATTGGACCTATTGGTATCCAAGATATATTGATGTTTATTTTGATCAATATTGCGCTAGTCTTAGTGTGTTTGAATTATCAGGGTGTAACTTAAGATAAAGGAAATTTAAAAACTCTCGTACTGTATTATAAAGGAGGTAAAACTAAATCCATTGATTCTCCATGATAGGTGACGTCAGAAGGCATTAAGTACCTTTCTCTGAATAGATCAATATTCAGTTTACATGACCGTATTTTGAATGTATGTATGTACATGGGACATCCATGACATAAGAAACCAAGTCTTTAACTGGCATTTCGCAATCGTAAAAACGATACATTGACATAGATTTATGGCACGACAATCACTGGTTAAAGTTTTATGCAACGTTTCTACGTGGGCCTGAGGACGACGCGGGAAACACGTCGAAACGTTGTACAAAACATTACCCAGTACGTGATTGTGGTTCCACAAAGCTGTTTCCCAAAATTTCCTAGGTGGGGCACAGACCATCCTTCCACTGTGTAAAATGATGGAAACAAATTGAAAGTGAGAAGGGGGTGTGTGTGT
>NW_008707001.1:2339562-2346242 GCF_000327385.1 Lottia gigantea | reverse complement strand
GGGGGGGGGGGGGGGGGGGGGTAAGCCGGCCCTGCAACTTTTCTGAGAGTTAGTGCACATGTGCCCTTTACGTAGTAACTCCACTGACTTGACTGGCTGACTTGCATGATCATCATAAATTGGAATCTTCACCATGCTCACCAGTGACGGAGCCAAAGCGGGGGCAGAGAGGGCAAGTTTTTCGGGCAAAAATCTCATAACTAGGTTAAAGATTCGGCCAATCTCAGATATTTCAACAGTGAGCTGTGGACACTTTTACTTAAAAATTCCAGTTTCTGAGACTAAAGTTTGATTGGTCAAAAAATTAAATGGCCTATTTGTCCCTTTAAGACACTGTGGGTTGGCAGCAATAGGTACCTTTCCTACGTGTAGTTCTTTTGACTATTCAAGTATATTAAAAAGCGAGAGGAATTAAATATACCTAAATATAGATAGGTGACGTCAAAACATGTCTAATCCTTTCACAACTAGCCTTCTGACTGATATGGTTCAAGGTTCTGTATATTAAAAGAGACCTCCCTGAGGTGGCTTGCCCAATATCATAATATGATATGAGACGCCGACCGTCCAAGGCCAAGAAAGCCTCTTTCTCAACTATTAAGCCGAGTTGCCGTGGATATTAGTGGTCGTGGGTTCTAATTAGGATCGGCATGTGAAAGTCTGGTGACCTTGAATAAGTTATTCGGCTTTCTTTATATTTCACTGTAAACCCAGCTGTAAATAGTTACCTATAATCTGGGAAAGATTAATACCAAGAGGTTTGGCAAAGGACTAACTGTTAGGAAGGATCCTGGATAACTTAAGTTGTTATGCTTGTAAAAAATGGGTGTTTCTTTCGTTTTCACTAATAAATCAATCAGTTATTAGTCTATGTTGAATATAAAGAAGTTGTCTTGGGGGAGTATACAGGTGGCCTTTCTACGGGTGGGGGAGGGGGGGAGGTCAGGGAATGGTCATGGTCTCCCTGAACTTAAGACTGGCCCGACTGTGCCCCCTCTCTCAACCTTAGAAAGAAATTTGAAACTGGGGACAGCGAAGCTGGGTCAGCCGCATTTCTGGTGACTATATGTGACCCCCGCACATCGTATCAGGTATTAAGTTGCACTTTCAGCTTATTACTGGTATTAAAGGGGACTCAAATCTGGATATTGACTATATCTTCTGAACGGAGAAAGCTATTGAGATGGAATTTGTATCAAAATGTAGCTGATGATGCCAGGAATCAAAATATACTAATAGCTCTATATACTCCAAACGCTACTTAATACCTGGTTTGATGTGCAGGGTCACATTTGTTGGGTGAAAATAAAAACAAGTTATTATAACAAAAACAGTTGATATATTACAATATGACAGTAAATACTAGGGAATATTTTCATCTCTCAATGCTAAACAGACCACCGCCTTCTGATGTCCACTGTATTCTCTTTCTATTTTCTCTTCCTCTATATGCCATAACCTCGCCATATTGTCTGAGGAGGCTGCAATAATAATAATAATAAAAAAATGAAATTTAGTTTCAGTTCAACGTTCTTATGAAGACAATTTTAGCACCAAATAAGCATAAGCTTACAAGTTCGATTTCCAACTGTCAAGGGATCTTTATCAGGAACAGCCTGTAGCAGATGTGGTCTTGGATTCCTGTCCATCTGAATGACTAGATGCCTTATCTATGTCAGCCCCTGTCCACCTACATGACTGACGGGAGAAAGTTTCTGAGGATGTTTTCTCAGTGTCTGACAGGACTGAACTCTGGACCTAGCAAGAAAGCAAGTGTCTAGCTCACTGTAAATGCCGTCCCACAAAGCAAAACATAAAGATCTATGCCCTTTATCTTAAAAAGGTGGTACGATAATGATTTATTGTAACTATGGTATTTTATATTGAGTAATACCATAGTTGCGACAAAATTGATCCTAAGATATTTTGTGAAATGGAACCCTGTATTTTAATGAAAATGTCGATGAACAATACCTGTGACAATGTACACTGAATCATCACTAAAAGCACAATCCCACACCCACCGCTGTGTTTTCTCTTTCAGTATCCTGAATTTAGTTAAATCTGTTGTCCTCCATATAACACAGCTTCCATCAGCTGACGTTGTAGCTAATAAACTATCGTAAGCAAGAGAAGATAACTCATTATGATAATATGTAAATTTTGATAAGAAGTGATACATGAAAGGGACCATATTCTAGTACAATTTTTGTGCCGAGCAAATGGCGTCGTGAGCGAAATGTCAATATTAATATCCCCATTATCTGAGGTCTTGGCTATCAATCTATCATAACAAGAGAAGATAACTCATTTGATTCAAAGGAATCATGAAAAAGTTTTAAAAAAAGGTTACATTAGGGTTTTATATCTGGCAACACAGTGTTAAGGTCAATGTCTTCAAGAGTAAAATGTAAATATCAATGCCACAAACACTGCTTTTGTTGCAGTTTGGTGATAAAACTTACGTGGAATCTGGACTGAATAAACATTTTAAAACATATTTTTCATGGGCTTTAAACTGAGATTTGGGATGAAGTTCGGTTGGTTTATCTCCCTTTCCTCCAGTTAGAGTCCAAATAAAACAATTTCCCTGAAAAAACACAGAGAAATTTTCCAAATGCAATTTACAACATTAAAAATGTTAAACAATTTTCTTCAAATAAAAGCAATTTCCCTAAAATATATGACAAAACTACTCCCAAATTGTAAAATAAAACCCTTTTCAATAAAAAATTTAAAACATTTTCCATTATAAGAGTAAGAAATAGAAAATTTTTCAGTGAGTTTTTATTGCTTTCTGATTATTGTTAGTTTTGAATGTTATTGCTTGATAATAAAACATCAATAAAGTTCAATATAAAAATGCATATTTAAAGTTGACTTTAAGGTCTTGACTATCAGGAAGAAATCATTCTATACCTGTTTTAAACTATAGTTCCTACTTACTTTAATATTAGTGGCAGCCATCATGGTTCCCATGGCATCTATAGTAATTGACTGTATTGCTGTAGTACCTTCTGGTACCTAAAATATTTTTTATCAATTTTTATCACTGGGATACAATAAAAGTTATTTAGTATGTGTTTCAGGGACACTTAAAGCTCCTGTTCACCATTCAAATTTGCCATTTAACTAGTTGCTCTTCTGAGCCAATTTCAGAAAACCTTGATCAGATCATGGCGCCTCTATCAACAAAATCATTTACTTTGAATGATACAAATCGAAGTTACAACTGTCCATTTTAAACATACAAAAGCTAAATATCTTCTCTAAAGTAAAATATATAAACAAGGGATATTTTCCAAAAGATTCAAGAAATAAATAAAAACTCACCAAACGTTCATTTTTATCAGTTTTTAAATCCCAGATGTGTATTGAACCACCTTGATCTCCAACAAATAATTCAGCCTACAAATACAAATAGAAATGTTTTACATTTGAATATCACAATAATGCACATAATCTTTTCCTTCTAGCAAAATAATCCACATTTCACCCTCCATTGGATGACAATCTTCCAGTTCAAGATAGTACAGTGCAAAACACCATTTCACTTTTTAAGCCATAAGGACAGAAGATGTATAAACTCTTTTAAAGTTTTCATAAATTTAATAAAATTCTTAGTTTTAGTGAAATTGCAGGAACCTCACTGGAAATAAACAATGGTGTTAATTTATGATATCAGTTGAATAACTGTACTTGTCATTAAGAATTGATATTATTTGAAAATGTTACCTGATTTGGATGTAAACAAACACATGTGACTGGACTGTGAACTTGAAATATCCTCGAACATTGTAAATTTCTTGCCCTAGAATATCAATATTAAATCAAAGTCTTCAATGTCTGGAATCAAATCTTACATAGAAGTACTAATTCTGACCACAGAAACTATCATTGTGCTCAGATGTTCTCATCCAGCTTTGAAACTTCATATTAGATTTTTGAGAGCATTTTTTACAGCTGTTCTGACAACTTTTATGAAATGGGATACATGAAAATAAACAAGTGTTTCATAACATTTCCTTTATTCCAATCTTTGGTATAGGTATTATTGAGTCAGTGGAACTCTGGATGAAATGTTTTAAAATCTGAATTATCAAAATAGAGTTTCACAATTTAGCAAAACTGATCATGGATGCTTAATCTAATTTTGAAGAAGACAAGAATTTTCTTGATCAAATAATAAGCTGGAAGATTTCAAATATTTGCAAAATATTGATCTTCTGTTTGCTTGGCAGTGTCATCTTTACTAATAAAATACCTGCATCTCAAAAGTAAGATCTCATACCTCAAGTCCCAGATTCTAGCTGTACAATCCTCACCACCAGTAAACATCCAATTACCTTCATCATGAAATCCAACCTCTACCACGTTTTTAGGTACACCATCATAATTGATTATAGCGTTGGGGTTGTTCGAGTTTATATCATAGATTCTGATGTGGGTATAACCTGAAATAAAGGATAAAACAGTTAGCTTTCAAGCTATACATGCACACGTCAGTCTGATATGGAATAAAATGTTCTCAAGTAGCAAACTTTTTCTTGATTAATTGATAACATATTGGTATTAAGAGTGAAAAGGTTTTTAAAAAAATTCACATGAAAGCACCAGCCACAGTCACAAATAAAGAGATCTTCTGGATAAAAAATAAGATAGTGAGCTTTGAAAATAAAACTGTAATTGAGAGATGCACACACGCCTGACTGAATTGGAATGATGCAAATTGATTCTGTCAGTGTCCCTGATACACATAAAATTTTAAAAAACCCTCTCTACAAACCCTTTATTAGACAAAAGTTTTGTAAATGCTTTATACCTGCAGCTGCTATTCTTTTTTTATCAGGTGTTATTTCTAATGCATTTACTTGCTACATTAAAATTAAGGATGAATTTACTTTTATAATAAATTTTCCGGAGTGCTTGATGACTGTACCCATTTAAAAAATCAGTTCCATGAAAAAGCAATGTTACTAGTGAGCTATTCAAAATGTCTTAAAAATTTCCACAGACCCAAGACTATTGAGTCCCATTATGTTGCTTCATGTACAGTTATTAGTATGCGCATGATTTTTGTTATTTACTAAATTATTGCCACTTTAGAACCTCCTTTTTCAGAATGTATCAGCCCCACCCCCATCATCATTTTAGAAAGGATACAGAGTCGGGATGTTGAACTGTCCTGTAGCATAATCCTGTATGCGCTTGCCAGAATCTTATGGTGTGATCATATCCTGCTGTTGCCAAAACCACTGGTTCGGGAATGCCACTCATTATAACGGCATATTTATCGCTGTACAAACAATAATTTGTGAATGTGAGAGAAAATAGAAAAAAGGGATCTTCAATGATGGAGGTCAAAAAGTGAAGCGGATGTAAACAATTTTCAGGTTTGCAACAAACTAGAATCAGTAATTTGATTGGTTCAAATTGTGATAAAACTACTTCCGGTTACATTTGTTGTTGAAGAAAGCGTTGCAAACACGTGCTTTTATAATTTCGCCTCAGTGAAGCGATAAATCGCAGAGAGGAGAAGAAAAACTTTGTTAAAGACAAATTTAATTAGTTGTATCCGTTCATATTACTACTTCAAAAATGGTAAGTTGATAAGCCTTGACACCAGAAATTCGATTAATGCCGCTCCCGGTAGGTAGCGTCGAACTTAATCCTGAAATGAATTACGAAAGAAATGAAATGGAAATAGAGTTTTACGTCTAATGTAGAATCGAAGTGTGAGCAAATTAGAGTAATGAATTCTGAGTTTCTGTTAGGTAGATATTATTTCTGGTTGTTCTTTCTGTCTTATCAGCATGCTACTTAAACTCTTATTCAATTGTAGGAACTGCCAAGCCCAAGTGCCAATTGAACATCCTGGACCAACAACAGGGCATCTTGGCAGTATAACTATAGTTAGTTATAAGCTAACACCAAAGATCACCCTTGAGCTTTTGTTACCTGTTTTGTTTTTCAGGCTGAAGAAATTAATCCTAAAGCTTATCCTCTTGCCGAAGCTCAACTGACTCAAGGCATCCTGGATTTAGTGAAACAAGCTTCAAATTATAAACAGATCAAGAAGGGGGCCAATGAAGGTATCGTATGGATTCTAGCGAATAATCCCCATTTTGTCATTAAGCCTGTTTTTTCATGCCTTTGGTGATTTCTGAAAACACTTGCCGAAAGGTTTTAGTGACCTACTTTAGTCACAATTTCTGTTTTATTAAAGCTGGCTTGCAAAACCCTCATACCCTTTTTTCTGGGAAAGATCAATGTCGAGGAGTAGCTGGTAGAAAGGATCCTGATGAACCAAAGTTGTTATCAGATTGATATTTATTCTATTTCAGCCACCAAGACGTTGAATCGTGGTATTGCTGAGTTTATTGTCATGTCTGCTGATGCCCAGCCATTAGAAATTCTACTTCATCTACCTCTTTTATGTGAGGACAAGGTGAGTTGAGGGTTGAAAAAGTTGTGGAGTTTTAGACTTTTGATATCCAATTCTATCAACAAAAACATTTGTATCTTAAAGATGTGTTATTTGTGCACCTTGATTTTATATTGTTTGTATAATTTTTTCTGATTAATTTTGTTTTTAGGTATATATAAGTTAAGCTAGATGCAAGTAAGGCTTTTGAGTCTAATCTCTGACCCTAATAAAGAGATTATAATGTTATTAATTT
>NW_008707001.1:2315665-2339512 GCF_000327385.1 Lottia gigantea | reverse complement strand
TTCCAAAAAGGAACGGGTTTAACATTTGGATATTTTCATTTTTCGATTTTGACCTTTATTGAGATTTGTTGACCTATATCTTTTGACCTGAATAATGTAGAAGCTTGAAATTTAAAACACAACGTAACATTTGGAATATCAATTACCCTATGCAAAAAAATTAAGGTGGGCGTGGCACATCCGGGTAATATTACTCATTATTGATATTTTTGGCCAGGAGCATAACTCGCAAAGTATACGTTTGTTCAAAATGGAACTTTGCATACAATTATTTCATGAATTGAGCCACTTTGTCTTAGAAGTTCGGTTGTTTCCGCTTCTTAGTTCAAAAAAAGGAACAGGTTTTGGAAATTCAAATTTTCAATTTTTGACCTTGACCTTTGATGACCTTGAACTTTATTGGGTCAAAGGTCATTGACGTTGTCTATTAGTTTGTGCTTTCATATTTGACCTCTGACGTCTACTTTCGCTTTTATAGCTGTCCAAAAACATCCAAATTCGCAACTTTGGACTGCTCTAGCACGTGACCTAATTAACCTAGAGAGTAAATTTTTTCGGTTTCCTAATGTGCTTCTCGTGTACTTTACATAGATATATAACAATCGTTTTTTTAAACCAAAATTGAAATTCGTGATTTTCTTCAAATTTGAGTTTTTTTTTTCACAATATTTGCGACTTTTTGAGATTAGTGTATGTATATGTTATGATCTATTTGATGTAGAACCTTGATATTTGGAATATAACTAGACACTTTGAATATGAATTCACCTATGACAAAAAAACTTATGTGGGCGTGGCACATCCAGGTTGAATTACTAATTGTTTACATTTTGGGGCTGGGGCATAACTCGCATAGCATGCGTTTGTTCAAAAAGAGACTTTGCACACAATTACCTCATCCTTTTGGCCACTATGTATTAACAGCTCAGTTGTTTCAGCTTTATAGTTTCAAAAAAGGAACGGGTTTTAACTTTTGGATATTTTCATTTTTCGATTTTGACCTTTGTTGACTTTTGTTTACCTATATCTTTTGACCTCTATTATGTAGGAACTTGACATTTGGAACATAACGTAACATTTTGAATATTGATTAACTTATTCAAAAAATATTGAGTTGGGCGTGGCACTTCCGGGTTTAATTACTCATTATTGACATTTTTGGCCAGGGGCATAACTCGCAAAGTATACATTTGTTGAAAATGGAACTTTGCATACAATTACCTCATATTGTGAGCCACTTTGTCTCAGAATTTCGGTTGTTTCCGCTTCTTAGTTCAAAAAAAGGAACAGGTTTTGGAAATTAAAAATTTTCAATTTTTGACCTTGACCTTTGTTGACCTTGACCTTTGTAGGATCAAACGTAATTGGCATTGGCTATCTATTTATACTTTCATATTTGCTGTCCTATGTCAACTTCCGGTTTTATAGTCGTGTGCAATTAGAAATTTTGATGACTTATATCTCTTAATCTTGAACTTTTTAGACTTTCTCTTTTACAAGATCAAAGGTCATTGACCTTGGCTATCTGCTGATACTTTCATTTGTGAGGTCTGGCGTCTACTTCCGGTATTAGAATCTTCTAAAAAATGAAAATTTCTCAACTTTAGACTGTTCTTGCACTTGATCTAATTATCGTGGAAGGATGATTTTTTCGGGGTATTTGCTACATTTGCAAAGTCCCACTCTGTGCCACGAGTGGCTCTAGTTTCTGGTTGTTCTTTCTGTCTTATCAGCATGCTACTTAAACTCTTATTCAATTGTAGGAACTGCCAAGCCCAAGTGCCAATTGAACATCCTGGACCAACAACAGGGCATCTTGGCAGTATAACTATAGTTAGTTATAAGCTAACACCAAAGATCACCCTTGAGCTTTTGTTACCTGTTTTGTTTTTCAGGCTGAAGAAATTAATCCTAAAGCTTATCCTCTTGCCGAAGCTCAACTGACTCAAGGCATCCTGGATTTAGTGAAACAAGCTTCAAATTATAAACAGATCAAGAAGGGGGCCAATGAAGGTATCGTATGGATTCTAGCGAATAATCCCCATTTTGTCATTAAGCCTGTTTTTTCATGCCTTTGGTGATTTCTGAAAACACTTGCCGAAAGGTTTTAGTGACCTACTTTAGTCACAATTTCTGTTTTATTAAAGCTGGCTTGCAAACCCCTCATACCCTTTTTTCTGGGAAAGATCAATGTCGAGGAGTAGCTGGTAGAAAGGATCCTGATGAACCAAAGTTGTTATCAGATTGATATTTATTCTATTTCAGCCACCAAGACGTTGAATCGTGGTATTGCTGAGTTTATTGTCATGTCTGCTGATGCCCAGCCATTAGAAATTCTACTTCATCTACCTCTTTTATGTGAGGACAAGGTGAGTTGAGGGTTGAAAAAGTTGTGGAGTTTTAGACTTTTGATATCCAATTCTATCAACAAAAACATTTGTATCTTAAAGATGTGTTATTTGTGCACCTTGATTTTATATTGTTTGTATAATTTTTTCTGATTAATTTTGTTTTTAGGTATATATAAGTTAAGCTAGATGCAAGTAAGGCTTTTGAGTCTAATCTCTGACCCTAATAAAGAGATTATAATGTTATTAATTATTATTATGAAGGAGGGTTGACATCTGTTTCAAGTTGTACTTGCCACTAGCAAAACATTTTATTTTCTTGTGGCAATAGTATGACTTGCTTGAGGTATTTGCTCTATGATTCATCTACCTATACTTAATTCTACATTTATCTTTTATTTTCAGAATGTACCTTATGTATTTGTCAGATCCAAACAAGGTGAGTGTTGTATATTTGTTGTTATTTTTATTTCAACTAATAAGGGATTGTGAAGAGGTTTTCTTTAAAAAATTTTGTGTATTGGGGACATTGATAGCATCAATTTGCACCATTGTAGATATTGTTTTGATCTCTTATCACCTCTCAAGGTCTGTGATATTCCAGGAGTGTTATTCACTGATCAAGATAAACAAAGGAGTTGGACAGAAAAGCACTGTTTGATATTCCATTTTTTCATGAATTCAGTTGAAACCTTTATTGCATGTAATTGGATTCTGTATTTCAGCATTAGGAAGAGCTTGTGGTGTATCACGACCAGTAATTGCGTGTTCAGTTATCAAGAAAGAAGGATCGCAGCTCAGCAATCAAATCAGAGAAATACAAAACAGTATCGAAAAACTCTTGATTTAAAAACATGGACTGAAATTTTACACGAACATTTCTAAAATAGGAGGTGTTCTTTTTATTGTGCTACTTTTACCATGTTGAATATTTTACTGTATAGAGAAGTAAGGTTAGAGATATTTATGTACATTTGGGGACGTTTCTGAAATCTAACAGGAGTTAGAGTCCCATCAACATTAGACTGACCTAATATAAATGAATTAAGCTGCAAAGAGTAATTGAACTCTGATGCCAACTGATAATAACTGTAATCTAGTAAAATTTCCCTTATTTCACACTGCCTGGTCAGTCTTCAATAGCCTAATCAGCTGTAGTAAATTAGAGTATAAAACTTTGTATCATTTTGTGTCAGAGTAGAATACATACATCATACATTGTGTCGCCCTGTATTTATGCCTTGAATTGAAATAGAAAATGAGGAAAGTTGATCATTTCTATGAATGGAATCTTCCCTGGATGTTCATAAATATCTATGACTTACTATTAAACAGTAAAGATATTATTCTAATCATATATATCATCCATTTATACAATAGTTTTGTATATATTGATATAAACACATTTATTCACATTTATAAGTTATGTTTTATGAGTATGGTACCTCACTGAGATCAAGGTCTGGGACTGTTAGTCGGAAATGATTTTGTGAAACAGAGATCCTGGGTTAGATCTGTTTAAGGCTAAGGTATTATTTTTATAACGAGATGGCAACACAATTTGTTGAAAGTAGATTTTTAACAAAGTATCCAGTGGCAATGAAGCCTGACATAGGGACTAAGATGATTTTTTGGGTAAGCAAAGTGAAGTGCCCTTGACATTGTATATTTCAAAAGTGTTGGTTACAATGATGCTGTTGATCTGACTTCATCAGCCCAATAAGGTATACACAATCCATAAATTGCTATAAATTTTTATTATGAATATATTTCAATCTTTGATTATCACATTTTACACTTTACATATTTACAATCGGAGCACCGTAACACAATAACAAACAACATCAATTATTTAATATAGGTCTAAAGGTGGATTTGCCTCACCTATGTCCAATACAATTACTAGCACTTGGACATCTTCACAATGTCAAGATATTACAAAGAAAGGTGGCTACTGCAGTCAAGGTATTAGAGGCAGTTAGTAATATCTTGACAATGTGAAAATGGCACTTGGGACACAAACAATAAAATGCACTATACATTAAAATTTAACTTATAGACAGGATAGGGTGACAGGTGGTTAAATATCAAATAAGAAGATCTACAAGGGACCAGGCCCCTGGGCAACATAACTTTCTTCATACTTAGTTGAAATTTTACTCACAATTAAGCAGCTATTACAATGTATAACTGATTATGATGAAACTATATCAAACTATTTTAGGTCACACCGTTTCTGGCATTATCACATTAATCTTCAATTGTACATTTTCTTGATGTGAGGAGAATCATGAAACTAAGTTAAGCATGAGAAATGTTTTGTGGTCTGGGGCCTGGTTTACTTTTAAAGCCAATAGGCCCACACCATTGTGCATTTATCATAATACATAATATACAGATTCAAAGGGTACAAAAGTTCAATACAAGATTGCCTAATGCAGATAACCCATTAAAATTAATAACACAAGAAAGAAATAACAACTATAAATAGTAACAATTATAACAGGATGTAGTCCCAGTGGCGGAGTCAGGTTGACATTGGAGGGGAGGGGGTTAAATATCTGAGGGTGCCCTCCCTTTGGCTCCGCCACTGTGTAGTCCTAAACTATCTGATTCTATGAATTGACAGGATTGACAAGGAGATAAATATTCCAATACATTTAAAATGTAGGAAAAGCATGCATTTAACTATCTGTTTACACTTTTTTCACAATGGAAATTCAAAATGAGACTTTGGTATCTTTATCTGAAGTAAGCAGCATGGGATGAGTTCAAGTCAATTAAATCAAAAATAAAGCTACGATTAAATGCATACTTTAAGCGTAACTCAAAACATGATGTCATGTGTTCGTACGCTGATTCAGCAAAACTGACAATGTACATAGGAGGAGATCGACAGTATTGATGTTATTAAGGGGATTCCCCCCTTTTGGCACCTTGAAAGCTGTCTTAAGCCGACTTTTTGATTTGTTAAAGATATGAACAGGATTTGCTATAGGCTGTTTTTACTGAGTTTGTGTGTGAGTTTGCATACAAGTTTAATCATAGCTTTTACCAAAAGTCAAACTTTGTTTATGAAAAGTGTTACAGATAGCTGAAATTGAGCTGTATCAGCTGGTGAAACAAATATTCAGACAACTATACAGATAGCTGAAATTGAGCTCTATCAACTGAGAAAAGCATGTATTTGATTTACTACATGGTATTCAGTAAAATGCATAGAAAACAATCAATAATTGAGCAGTTTCTTGGCATCTACAGAAAATAAATTAGTGTAATGTCACAAATAATAATAACAAAAGAATAGATTAAGATGGGATTTCATATACCAATTAAAACAAATTGCTATTTTCAAATAAACTACTCTCAAAATAACAAATATTGATTACAAAATAATAGAAAAATATTTTTGAGCCTAAATTGTGTATTATTTGTTGCATTTCAAAGGGATGATAAAAAAGTTTACAAGCTGCTCTTATAGCCTAGTAACTTATCGTCAAAAGTGTGTTATCACAAAAGATTTTGCAAATATTGATATACAATCACAAACAAGCTGTCCTGATGAGGGTTGTATACTTAAAATGTTTCTACAAATTAAGAAAAACACATAACACTTTGAATTTGGCTTTGCATAATTCCAATTGTCCATTAACATAAAATATTATACAATTACTATATTAATCAGAACTTGGTGAAAGAAAGGGATATCAGAATCGTGTAGCTATGTGTCCCTCGAAAAACGTTTATAATCCCTTTTAGCTTTTGTATTGAATCTTTCATTCAGCATTCAAATTGAAATGATTTTTAAATCTGGAAAACTGACCATCAATCATAATTCTTAACCAAAAACTGCTCCACAATTCACACATCTTCTCTGTCGCATGGCCAAACAACATAAGATACCGATGGGGAAAAACATGATGGCACAGAACACACCTAGACATGTAAAATCATCTTCTAAAACACCCACCTGAAATATGAAGGTAATGTTTAATGTTTCCACTTCAAGTTAGTCGAGAGAAATCCTTGTTTTATGAATTTCTTTTGGTTGAAAATTTTGAAAGTTTTCAAGAAAATAGTCTGTTAGACCATAAACTTAATTTCAAACTCTTCATTATGCTTATGAAATATTATTATTTCCAAAATATATACTTTGATTTGATGCATACTGCCACTTTCAACAAATCTTTATCAATTGATCCAAGGGCATCAAGAAATTAATCCTGACATGTTTGGCTTTATTAAAAGAAATGACAAAAAGTAGTGAACCTTTCATGCTATTAGATAGGAATTACAATAAATAAAGCCCTTAGAACTTATCAAAATTCTTTTCAATGGTACCTCAGTTACTGCTTGATAGAAAAAAACATATTAGCCACATTCTAATTTTGAAATTACCTGACCATGGCTTTATAGAGACTTAAAGACTTACCCTACAGGCTGGACATCCCCCTACCATCACTACAGCTGTCTGGGGTTGGGCTGAAATATTATAACTCTGCTGATACCCTGGTGCTGCCCCTGCTGGGGGGTATTTAGGCTGGTTATACCCTCCTTGTGGTGGGGGTACGGCTCCTCCTGGGTATCCTTGGGGTCCTGGATAGGCCCCTGCTGGAGGGTAACCTTGTTGTGGTGCTGTAGGTCCTTGATAGGGTCCTTGATAAGCTCCTGCTGGGACAGACCCATAATTTTGTCCCCCTGGAATATTATCAAAGATATAATAGAATATGTTATTCAAGGAAGATTCAGAAGTTTTTTTAAAAAATGTACTGGGTATTACCAATTATGTTAAGAAAGATCCTGATAAAAGGGACACAAAATAATATCTATTGTGATATTGGGTAATATAGCTATAAATAAATAATTTTTCTTTTAATGGATTTATTGTCAATAAAGTGCCAGATTCATTCACCACTGTTGTCCCCCTTATTAATACATAGGGACCTGGGTTCACTTTATCTATACATAGGTCCAAATAAGGTAGTGAATTTTAAACAATCAAAGTGACCTGTTCCATTCAATTTGGAGTTTTCAGTATTCATGTATTATTCCCAAGTTCTATGTATGTGTTCATAATTACATAACAAAGGTTAAAACTGGCTATGTTCAAGAATGTTGATTGGTTGGTATGATAATCACATGGCATCATGAATACATTATATTACCTTTCCCCTAATACAAGATTTACCTGCTAAATCAAAACACGGTAGAAATGTGTATTGGTTTCCGAGGTGTTGAGGAGATAATAATAATAATAATAATATTTCACTGTCAATAACAATAACAGGAAACGCAAGGGAATATATTATGGTATAACACACTTCTTTAATAACAATGACATAATGTTTAAACACAATTTACACGCGTCATCATCAGATGAAATAAAGAAGGGGGGAGTAAGTCGTTCAAATCTTATCTCAAGAGAAAGAATCAAGCTTACAATCATAAAATATTATCTTTAATGAACACTCACCTGGTTTATTGAAACCTTCACTGTATGGTGGTGGAGCATCAGACATCTTGGATCAGTCTCGTCTTCAATAACTGAAGAAAAAATATAAAGACCTGTAACATCAATAACAGACACCTGTTAACTTTACACTAAACCTTTATTATTATTGGTACCGTACTTATTTATTTATACAATGTTTCCCTTTGACAGGTTAACAAATATCATGGATATCTGTGCCTAAATGATTTATGACGTCACCCCCCCCCGCAAAGGTCTTATGTGATACAAGCAGATTTTCCGGGGGTGATGTCATAAAACACTTAGATTTAGTGGAATTGCAGGAACCACAGAAGTCTGATTGCAAATTAGAATGGTGTAAATTGATGCTACCTGTGTCCCCAATACGCATAAAAATTTTTGAAAACCTCTTCACAATCCCTTGAAGTACTATGTCCCAGTTTAATGCCATGCCATGTTACATGGTCACCCTTCCCCTTAAAATATTACACCTTTCTTTCTAACTTCAATTTTAAGGATCAACATAGCTAACCATTCTTACTGGTGTATGCTTTCATTTGACAATTGACATTGACATTAGTAAAACGCATTGTAGTAGGCCTATATATAACACAGGTTTAAAAGTTTCCTTGGTGTATTTTGATGATCAACTTCCTTGTTTTGTAAATTTAAAACATCATTAGACTATTCCTATTCATGAGAAAATTTCACTAAAACTTCAATCAAGGAGGCATTATTGAAACTGTGTGAGGAGGGTATTATTTATCCCTGACGAGCCCCGTGTACGTAAAACGAAATACATAAACGCAATTTAATGAAATGTGACTCTGATATGCAGTAAAACTGTTCTGTATTCACTGATATAAATCATCATTCAAAAAACCTAACTGGCAAACCCCATAGCAGGAAGAGAAAGATTTTGATCAAATCTTAGTTTATCAACAGATATGGCAGCCTTGACAGTCATAGATAACGAAAAAGGAATCAAACACCATTATTGAAAATAACTTCTACTTACCTTTTCAGTAATATAAACGACGAAAATAGCAGTTTGGAATTATTACAAACCGTCTTGTGACTTTTGTGTATAAAATGGTTGTATCACATGATCAAACCAAAGTGTCAAATGGCGTGCCGTGTGCAAAATCAAACAAGAGTTAGTTCCCTTTAGTAAAGTAAAAATGTAGTTGTCTCCCTTTATACACAACTGCGATAGGAGGACTGATTTTGCCGTCTTCAGTGTGGATTTATAGAAGGCCTCCGTTTTTTAAAACATTCTTTTACCTTCAATGAATGAATAGGCTAGTGCCTACGCATGGATTGCATCAAATGCATAGAAAGCATAGCGTAAATTCCAATTTTCTGTACAGTCTAAAATAGACTGCGAGAGGCGTAGTTTCATAATAGCCTAATAAAACCTAATAATTGCGCTTCAAAGCATCAATTTCATACATAGCCCTAGTCCCTCGTCTTATAATTTTACTACATGTAATGTGATAGTAAAACGGGATTCAATCAAAGCGATAGGACTTATCGTATCGCAATTTTCTAATCAAAACAAATTAAAAACTTTAATCTAAATAGTAGGCTAACGTTTTATCTACGTTTTACTTCAAGGGAAGGAATTCTCTCAAATTTTAATTGACCACTGAGCAAAATCTAAAAACCCAATTGTGGTCCTGTAATGCGAACTAATTCTCAACGTTTTGGATGTAACGTGGGCACCTCTGAAAAGATGTAATAGAGTACCATACTCCTTCTGGCTGCCTCTCACTTACAATGTACCCAAGGCCATCTGATATCCCAATAATCTTTTTCGTCCCTTCCATCGCATACCTCCTTCCAAATCTCGCTCACACCAACGCCAGGTTTACCTTTGTCAACTGTCGGAGGGTCTGACACGGAAAAAGCGTCTGAGTCGTTCGGATGGGACAATCATCTGAGGCCCATGTGCTACAGATTGTGTAGAAATAATAGGCTAAAGCCGGAAAAATTTCCCTTATTTTGCCCATATTCATTAGTTCAATTACAGGTGTAAAAGAGTATGGCGTAACTCCTTCATCCATTCATTTCCTCACCCCATTACGAAGTTCGTCCTATACCTTGACATCATTAAACTTAAAGCTCTTATCGTAATTAGAATAGATAAAAAATGAAAAACAATCAGCATTTTAATTACAGACCATCACAATGGTCATCCGATACTAGGACAGATCAGGTCAGATAGACACTATGATAGCAAACTAAAATTGTTCGAATCAAAACGATCTTGAAAAAGTTTAACGACAACATGGCGTTCAAGACAATCATAGGACTCTATATTTGTGTTATAATCTTTTGTGACACTACCAAGGGGGATAACCAATTGATAATTGGGCAAATCGAAGGCTTAAGACGAGAGATAACCAATGCATTTTTAGAATTAGAAATTCAAATTCGCAGGGAAGAATCGGAAATACAACGATTAATGGACAAGTCGCCAGTGGCTACTGAAATAAAGTGTGGTAATGAAACTCTCAATGGTGACGATTCTGATATATTTTCCACCAAAGTATGGAATTTAAAACAAATCGCAAGTCGCTGTCATGTTAGAGTTAATAAAATCAGGAATAAAGTCAGAAATGTGGAGAATGTTTTTAAATCCAAGGTAAATCTATGTCTGATTCCTATAATTTCAAATTCTGCCGAAATCTTTTCACTTTATATAAAAATTTTGTAAATTTCACAAGAAACGTGCCGACAAAATGTTGCTATATTTATAATCATTTCGCATACAAATAAATAAATACAATTGCCATGCCACGATCCAAAACCTTTTAAAACTGACAGAAAATTGATCGCGCCGTTTTGGGGGGGGGGGTTGTATTTTATTTTTCAACATGAAAATAAGACATTGATATCAGATCTATATAATTAAAGTTATAAGTTATTTTCAAACTAGCGTATACCTCGTGGCCTTTCAGTGAAAGTATCCCCACGCCCCTTCCCACCACCCTTAGAAATGCCACTTCGTATATAGATCACTATATTAGAGCCTTCATAGTTTCGGGCTATTTTAGTTTCAGCATGAGAGACTTCAATGTACGATCTACACAATACTTGTCATTTTGAAACTTGCGTACAAACTCAACACCCACCCCAACTCGGCAAATCCCTATAAGTCTTGTGCCTGTGCTTTTGTAACTTTGTCATTAGTACAAAATTACAACTTTTACTCCCTAATCCCAACCCCCATTAAAAGACTTCATGGTATTTGGGTTTTATATTTCAGCATGAGAAGAAGACGTTGATATCAGATCTAGAGAAATTGGAGTCTGATTACCGAGAGGTTGTTGAAGATCTTGACATCAAGAAGGAAGTAGTATCGAATTCTGAGCTGAAACTATCAGAGATCAGAGATCAATTGTTTTATTTGACACACATAGATACTAGTACCATGAGATACCTTCAAACTCGGTCACCATGGAGACCAAATCTAGTTAAATTGGGTAAGTATATCGAGATTTGTCATGTTAAAATAAATTATTTAAGACATCAAATTTGATTTAATCTATCTCAATCAAGAGAAGAGACCTATATTTTTTATTGAGTGATAATCCTTGTTCCAGTACTATTATAATGAAGTAAGGTCGTAAATGGTTTTTTGAACAAGGGGATGCGTTACAATGAATTGAAAATAACAAAAATGGTACAAGCACAATCAATAATGCAAGGAAAGACATTCATTGTTTTTTGGGTTTTTTTTGTGAGAATCGTATACGAATACATCCCAGATAGTTAAGGCGTTCAACTTGAACTAGCGAACAGATAGATTGTGATGTGATAGCAATGAGACACCATTGATCTTAAATACATGTATAGTAATATGCCACTGATTGTGTATTCTTTAAAATAAAAAGTATAATTGTTGAGGGTAACATGATAGGCCTCTCCCCATCAGAGAACTAAAAACTATCTGAAAATAAGAATACATAGCCTCGTGATGATTCTGTTGAACTTTTCATAAATTTTAAACAACTTTTCCATTGCAGAACACAGAAGGCTAAAGCTGCGCATTTCCGGATGTCCCAACTGGATAGTAGATTGTTCTATAAATGACATCACCTCTTTAGACGACGACAGTTTTGTTGTGACGTATACCAACCAGACGGCTCTCCGACGATTCAATTTGGACGGTCTGCTGCTTTCTGAATTCAAGTTCCCGTGGAATCTGGAAGGTGTAACCGCCATAAATGAAACCCATGTGATTGTTGGAGCTCCTGGTAAAAGAACTCTGATCATTCTATCCGTGCCTGGAGGATTCAAAGTTACTGGTCTGATACTCTTAGAGGAACCATGCGGATCGGATATTGATCAAACCCCGGCTGGATTATTTCTCGTCGGATGTCGCAATTCGTCAACGATACGAGTGTACAATCCAAAATGGCAACTGCAAGATGTTCTTCAACAAGATGATGGTAAACTTTTAGGTTTGCTGACCCGTAATCAGTCTGAAGAAGCAAAAAATCGACTCCTTCCCAAAAGCCCAAAAGGGTGCAGTTTGGGATGAAATCGGTAGAATATGGTATATGATATCCAATGTATCGAATGAAGTTCAGAGAGTCAGTCATAATGGACTCAGAAAGAAGACTCTATTCTATGTCAGAAAACCGACAGCCATTTCGTATCTCAGTCGTCAAGGTAAACTGGTTATCGGGACAGCAAAGGGAAGCATTTATATTGCTTCTGTTTAACAACGACCTCCTGGCACGATCTTACCTGAGCCATCCATCACCGTATTCACCTATACCCCTCACTCGCCCCTCAACGATATTTTGGAACATCAGGTGCCTGATGTTCAAAATCTTTCGCAGTATGTAAAACATAAATGTATTTCCCTTTATCGTTTGAATGTCAACCGACATAACGGCTCCATACCTTTATGTTTAAACGTATTAAAGTATGTACTAGCTTTAACTTAATGGTAGGCTTTTGGTACTCAGATTTAGGCAATATATCTGGTAACAATGTAAAATCATTCTTAGTTATCAGAGATTAGAGTGGTTGAAAGGTAACAAGTTACTATCCAACAGAAGGCACTGGCACAGGATTAAAGCAATGTTAAGGTTAAAATGGAAATTCGTACTCGTAGTCCAAAGACCTAAAAAACAAAAAAACTGAGAAAGTAATCCAATTGCTAGTAAATATTTCTTTTCAACAAAATTGACTTATTCTCAAATTATTTTCTTCCAGTTTTAAACCTGATTAAAGACTTTCTATATTACTATTTCAAAATATACCAAGTTGATCAGCGCATATCTATTATAATGCCAATAAATCAGACCAATATTTTATTTAGTAGATGAAGCACAATGTTACTAGTAATTGAAGAGAGTAGATCTGATGATTACTGGTGATGAATTTGATAAAAATTAACGAACCACGCCAATCAAAATGACTACTTGAAGTTAATATAGAGAAGTTTTATAAATTGGTGTCATATAAAGTCAAGATGTGTATTGAGATAAGGGTTATTGAACTTAGTATAACGCTCATTACTGCTTTAACATGAGCCTTCAATGAAAGCCTGAAAATGATGCTGCCAATATATAATCTGACATAGTCAGTCTCTTCAATGCTGGTGTACATCTCCATTCGACACTTAGTACCAACGTACACTCCATCTGTCGCGTGCAGTTCGTGCAGGTACAGACGTAATTTCTTTCATTCAATTCCGATCATCGCTTTCACGAGTTCGTTGTTCTTTGAACGGACTGTCCGTTCTCATCCTACTACGGTTTATTCTTTCGAGCAGAAAGTTCATCTATAGGTTCAGATGAGTAACACCATATTTGTAACTTATATTCCGTATTCATTGCTCTTGGTCGTGACTTTTCCGGATAATTACCAGCAGTCAACGGTCAATGTTTTGGATAGTCGTTGTCTCGGACATTCTTTTAAATAAGAGAAAGATACTTGTTATGGTCAGCATCTTCGATGGTCTTCGGCTTTCACATAGTTCCACGAAAGAAAGAAATTCCTGCTACGTCAGCGTTTTCGATCTGTGGCTCGAACACCCTTACACGAAAGAGAAAGACACCTGTGACCCAGCACAGTTAATGTTTTTGATGTGGTTGGTTGGCACATCCTTCCATGAAAGAGAAAAATTCTTGCTTCGGTCAGTGTTATCGTTGTTCTCCGGATACTCCTTTGAGTTTGAGATATCGGCTTTCTTTAGTCAATGACTCGCACATTCTATTAAAAGAGGCGACTATGGATTCAAGATGTCTCAAAAGAACTTGGTTTCGATCTGGTTGGTCTCCTTATTCCTGAGAAAGTTGCCATTGTTTCTGTCTACACGGTAACGCAATCGGGGCCTGAAATAAAAGATATAGTCTAATTATATAAGGATATGAAAGAAATTATTCATTTAACCTGATGATATATCTATAGGCTTTATACACGTCATACCCGTAGTACCTTTTAGAATGAAAATTGGACACCACATCAAAATATTTCGTCACCAACGACGCCATGTTTAGTAGTTTCTATATTTCTTACCTTATTTCAGTAGGTCCAGCCTCACAACATAAAAGTTTCTTAGCACATTTTCGAAATAAAGGATTGCTCATGTAGTACACTACTGGATTGACCATACATGAAGCTTTAGCGAACATAGTGGGCCAGGTGGTAATCCAGGCAGGTAGGGTATTATCATGTACAGACCATAGACAGACGAAGGCATACGGCGTCCATAAGATGATGAATGTCGAGGTCATAATGACACTCATCTGTAATAAAAAAAAAATCAAAATCATTTGACAACAACCCCGATCTTTAAGAGATTGTATGGAGATTCTTTAGTCTGTATAAGTATTGTAGCTTCCATGTGCAACATTCCAATATCCCGTTTATAATTCTACAAAAACTTAATGACCAAATATGGCGTCACTATCATAAAAACACAATCCCTGACAGAGAAAATGCTCAATAATGTAGTTCAGTTCTTGGGGTTACAATTCTGATAGTTACTGGAATTGCAGGAAACCACAGAAGTCGAGAGAGAGATAGGTTGGTGCAAAAGTAAGCTAAAATGTGCCTCATACACATACGAAAAAGATTTTTTTACAATCCCTTTAAATCGATTTCAGCTCCACTATATTATGATGTATTGGGTGTGGCTAGCAGGTAGGGTATGGCACCAACTCTACATACCCATGTAACATGTTTTTCTAGATGAAGTTTTGAACAGCATTCGACTTCTGCCGGTGTTCCAACAGACGGCGAAGAGAGGTCAAGACTGATGTTTAGTTCCTTGGTTCGCCGAACCACGTGGAAATAGCAGACGATCATAGTAATCAGGTGAATGAGGTAACAGAATAATACAAGGCACCATGTATAGGCTTGAGCAAACGGCTCAGAATTCATCCAATCAATACTGCAAGAGGTCCCTGGAATAGGTATAAATAGATATTTTTACTCCATCAAAGGAATTCCAACAAAACAATTATATTATTAGCTATGTGAACTCTCTGAAAGGAATTTCCAGGTCCCTTTTATCAGAAGTATGTACAAGTAAGGTGGCGCTTGAATTGTGTTCCGGTGCTTCAGGATTAGTGGAATAAACCGGAAGTTTAATTAAACAAGTCAGAATACATTCCACGTGTGCCAAAGATGATGTAAGGAGATTTCAAAGACAATTTTTTTCACTATGTAAAATGATATAAATTTGAAAGTAAGGGGAGGGGGGGCGCCGGATCAGTCTCTTTACTGGGGAGCAATAGCCTTCTCCCTCCTGGCTCTCCATAGAAACGCCACTGTTCCAACGTGCTATAGCCGTCTTCAAAATCAGTTCTGTAATCAGTTCTTCACGCTATCCTATTAAATAATCTATAAACTTAGTTATTGACAAGGGTACAATTAAAGAATCTAAGAATCTGATCCCGCTCACTCATAGTTTCCATACAAACATAGTCTTATAATTGTTATACCCCGAAGGAAAGGATTGCCAGTTTCCGGTCAATTACAGGAAAGATTACTATATACAGCGAATCAATACACTTACAGAGATGTCACGCAAATAATACACCAATCTTAAAATAAATACCTAACCTAACTCACTGAGATGATAGATCTTGACATTCAGTGCGGTGGAAGGTGAGTGAAAAGGCTTCCCCCAACTACTGTTAAATTTTTTTTATTACTGAGATCTTTACTTCCTGGTGACCCTCCATAGACAGTTCTGTGCCCCCTACTTGATCCGTCCACCCTAGGATTTCTAAAAACGCCCAGTTTTCAGTATTATAACAATCTAATTTGAATTGATCACATTTCGATTTTTTTCCTTGATATTTTTGTCAGAGTTTTAATCTAACAGGTTTTCTACCACAGTCCCATCCAAATGACGTTATATTAACCAATCAAAGTATGTCTTGTAAGACCGGATTCCTAGTAACAATGTAATAAAACAAAACCAAACGCTTTCAAAGTTGGGGAAATGGAGAGAGTTGGCTCTTAATGGACTGGAGTGTATCTACATTGTTACAATACTTACCAAATGGTTCAAATATATAAGAATTCCAACCCAATAAAGGTGGAACTGTCCACAGAAAGGAGTAACACCATAAAAATACAATAATCCGTAATGTACACTTTATATCCAACTTATTGACTGAAATAAATTCAAAATATAATCTTTAAATGACATTTAGAAGTAGGTAGAACATTCAGCAAGAACAACTATTATAGATATACTACTCTTTTAATTTAATATGAATTGAATTGAAACGTTGCAAAAATTAAATTAAAGGAGTAGTATATCCATAATAGTTGTCCTTGCTGAAAATTCAAAATAGTATCATTAATAAACTGGTGGTGGATAATCTTTATAGTCAGGCTTGTAAATAAAATCAAAACCACCCAACAACACCATCTGGTCAAACCAGAAGTTAGAAATAGCATCAATTTGCCCCATTTCAATTTTCAATCAGACGTCTGTGGTTCCCTCAAATAACACTAAAACAAAGTGTTTGATGACGTCACTAATCACACAAGGCCCTTTGCGACCAGTGCCTGCGAGACAGTAATATTTCATTGACAAAAAACCATCCATGTTTGAACACATGGAGATAGAATTATGTTTAAAGTTCTATATATGTGAAGCTGGCATACACCTGTCGTTTTTTTTTTAAAAAACAAAGCATTTTTTTTACAAACTGAGAGAAAAGATAATTAGTAATTAGTACTTTCACGAAGTAAACATTTCAATTGTTTAATTAAGTATTTATAAACTTATCTAAATCATAATTACGATGTCTGTTCTTTTTTTTTTACTTATTTTTACTTATTCAGTTCTCGATTAATGCTAAAAAGTAGAACATTTACTCCATTTAATTTCATTTCTGTTATCATTATTGGATTGAACCTTAGTTGATCAATACTAATATTAATAGTTGATGAAATATGAAGTCTTTTTTAGCCTTGAGCCTTGTTAATTAATTTCCTTTATCGAACCATTAACAAGTAATGACAGATTGATTAAATTCTAATTAACAATATAGAAATGGTTTTTAATACAATGATAACAAGGCAAAAGTTTCATTTTGAAGGGTTTGTATCTTTTTGTCACTTCTAAAAGCTGTCCTGCTTTAATTTTCTAGAAAAAAGCTCATGGCTTTAACTAATATTATCTAAATTACAAAGACTTTTTGTGAGGATTAAATACAATGAATATCAGATCAGATCAGATCACATTATCTTGCTATATAATAAGGCGTTGAAACCTAAAACATAATACTCCAATGAGAGCGACTAATGAAACAGTGCTAATCGTCGTTAATTGATAAATATTATTTAACCAAAATAAAGAATCCATAAGCCATTTAATTAAGAAAATTCTTATTACTTCGAAGCTCCCGAAACGGGGGGTACAAAAACATGGAAGTCTGACTGTTTGGAAGGGGGGGGGGGACAACTGTCGAAGCTTAATTCAAAATGTACACTCGAGGGTTCTCCCAAGACCAAACGAAATCCAAAACAACATATTGGCAATACATTGGTAGCAGGTGGCTAAAAGCTGAAGCATACCCTGTCAATCTATCTATGTCTAGTATAAAACTCTCGTTGGAACTGTTTATAAATGTCAAACAGCCAAAACCGGCATTCACAACTATCAATGGAACTATCTGAAATTCTATACTCAAAATTATTCTAGACATGTTAAACACTAATCAACACAACATAACACGTTTAAGGCCATAAACGGATGATCTAGCTTGCTAGTAGAATAATTTTATTCAGATTATATTACACCAAGTTAATAGAATTGTAGACACAGCTTTAAGGAAAAACAGTCACTTTTTAAAAGTTGTATGCAACGTTTCGACATTTTCCCCCGTCGCAGAGAATGATAATAGTTGACAGGCAAACTATTAATTTAAAACAAAACCTTATAGCCCTTTCAGTTCTAGGTTAAACATGTGTATCATTGCCGAAGCGAATAAATTGATACTTAGACCACATATCAATGTGTCAAATATGTCTGAATTTACCTATGATGTTATAAAACTACTTTCCGACTTCGCTCTAGAGGCATTTCGCGTAGCCCTTATTCTGTTTGCATGTACATCCAGGGGATACTAAGGCTTTATAGTGATGTGATTATTGTGTGGCAGGGTTTGCGAGCGAAACAGGCTATGTTAAACCCAGTGTCACTCGAGCTGAAGGCGATTGTATTTGTGAAGTTGGCACCACTTTCGAAGAGTACACATAGATACTAATGCTAATCTATAGTTGTATGGTTATTGTTGATGGATAGACATGCGTCTGTTTATCCTTATGATATGTATTATCAAAGAATATCGGTGATTGTTTGTGAGCTTAATCTCTTTACCTTTGGCGTTATAAATATTAGTATAATACACAATGTAATCTGTTTTCTCCGTGGCCTTGTCTAGTCCTCTTTGTAAAGAAACCACACGCTTTATGTAAGTTTTATGTTGACTATTCTTCTTAAAGCCGACTTTAATTCCTTACACATAATTACTTTTGCCACAGATTATAACTCCTACATCTACATGAAAGTTATAAGATATTATGAAAGATTGATTTGAGATCCGGTTACTGGCAAGTAGCAATCATTAGCTACGCGAATTATCGTTCACTCAGTTCTTGAGTTTAAAGTTTAATGTTTCCTCTTTTGGGATGTTTGTCATATTGTGAATATCATAATAAAGAGGCAGATCACTATTAAAATCGTATTTTAGCTCGATGTCATATTGTCAACTTTAGTTAAAAGGGAAGGATCATGCGATATCAGTATTACTCTGTCTCGGGAATAATCTCTCATCAATATAATATTACCAGATCAGACAGCGTGAGGGATAATAAAACATCAAAATAACATTATTCTTTATGTGGAATCTCCTTATTATATCTCTCAGACCTCAGACGTTATAGCTTGACATTGTGAAGATATAAAACTCCGATAGATGAATTTATATTTGAAAAAGATCTTGAACCTTTAGTTGTAATTATACCTATTGATATTGTTCTTTAAAAACTTCATGTTATCTTTATATATAGAGGAGGCTCTGTCTTTCAGAAATCAAGCTACCTCATCTTAACGCCATTTATCATATGTTATTTAGTATTATTTAGTATATGTTATGCAATGTTGTAATTTATTTTATTTGAAACACATTGTAATCGGTCTCAGACCTTATATACTGTAAATAAACATTATTATTATTATATAAAAACGTAGCTCCAATATGATGTTAGATTTTCTTTTTAAACTTTTTTAAGGATAGTTTAAATTGAATTCTTTCAGCTTTTTAAACAAACATTGTTATACTCAAGTCATGACTATACGGTTATACATAGTGATTAAAGAACAAAACATGAGTCCTTGGCGCTAATCAAAAATAGATCGACAATAATGAATCTACATGTATAAGAAAGTAAATTAAAAGACAGATATTAAACCCGTGGTCCGGAGGTGGGCGAGGGCACATAAGCGCCACCTGCGTAATGTTTTTCCGGTGGGTGTTCTAAAAGGGTCCACTTACTGTAATGAGGTTTACAAACAGTGATGTATCTATATACACTTAAACAGGCCAGAGTGTTCATATCTGTCAGGGCCAGAGTAAACGTTAAAAATCCCTGAATTATACACCCAGTTGATCCAAACAAATATCGTTGAGCAAAGTTGGAGGCAGTAGTTAATGGGTATCCACACAATGAGACTCCAAAATCTGATATAGCTAGGTTCAGTAACAGCATGTTATGTGGCTTCCGTCTCAACTTTCTATCCCTGGCGAACATCACCAACACCATTAGATTTCCTATTGTTGCTATGATGCCTGAAACGATATATGGAATGGTTACAGAAAAAAACCAACGAATTAATCAAATAAATGATGGAAGTAATACATACAAAACAAAGCTGTTACAGGCCATGGTTCGCCTTTTCCATAGTTGATTTGTGTCTTGAATTTACGTAAAAAGTCTTCAGAAGTAATAGAACTGCACGATAATCGCATAATTCCTTCAAATATACCTCAAACTATAAATTCCACTTTCTTTATCTATATATGGCGGAGTATCAAGAAAAGACGAGTCGTCATTTTAACATTCAAAAATAATTCTGCACATACATGGATTTCAAGGCTCAAATTTAGACGGTGAGCTTTCGAGTTGCATTCGAATCTGTATTCCTACTATTAAGTTTTGATATATTTTTTTTTTTACCATTTTTTCAGAGTTGCTGATAAACACTTTTTTTCGCTATTACCCCCTGCTCTTACACTCTCATTTTCAAATTGACCAGAACCGATAATTTCACATCCATTTCATCAATACATGGGTGTTGCTAAAGATAAACTGTTCAATCCATCTTGAATATCTATTGAAAAGCCATTATTCGGAAACCCTGATGTCACCCTGCGACTAGGTTTATCAACTCGGCACCCCTTTTGAAGATTCCACAAACGCAATATTGTTTTGTTTTTTTTTTTGGTATGAGGATTTTCAACTTGACACCTTTTCTGAGAATCCAAAGCCAATGTTGCATCGGTTTGTATATCTACTAAACCTTTAATTTCTTACCTGTTATTAACAGGTAAATCCCTGTAGCATAATATCCAGATCGGGACAGAGGACGTATTCCATATTGCTCTATAATTATATCCCATTCGGATTTCTCCTGGGTAAGATTATACCCGGACACAGTCTGGTTCATGATCACCAACATAACGATTGTCCATTGATAATCACAATCAGTCACATTGTCAAGAATGAAGCGAGGGACGAACTGTGATAGAATTCACTGTTGTAACTAACTAGCTGCTTCCCGACTCTCCTCTCAAAAGGCATCGATTTTTTGTCCTAATAGTTAACTGGTTATATCTGCGGCCTATGACACACGGTATTATTACCGTAAAAATAACACTTTATATAACTAATATTGATACGCCCACATCAGCTCAGCATCTCTCTGAGGACGCATATGCGTCTGTCCCTTCACTCTCCCAAACGCTTTAGAATAAAAATAAATCATTAAAAGACCATGAAGTTCGAATTTGAACGTTTCCGAAAATTCGGATAAGAGTTATCGTACTTGTCAAAAATAAGTCATAGTAGTTGCCTGTGATGATCATTTCATTTACAATTCGAATTTGAAGACTTTTGGTTGATTAGAAACAGTGTTATTGGCCTTGTCCCCGAATTTATTGTCGCTTCCCGGTTAATATAAATAGAGCTATAGACCTTTTCGAGAATAAAACCAGAGTTTTCGCCCTTGTGCCAATACTTTAAAACGACAACGACTCGAGTTTCAGATAAGCATCACGTAATCCGCAAGAATGAATATAAGAGTTTTCTTTGTACATCAAATGTACGGATTCCAATCTGTAGACATCATAATTGGGTTATCAGCAGAATAGATTATAGATAGAAGATAATTCAATGGTCTAGCTCACTTATCTCCCTTTCCATTCTCTCTAATAGATATTGACAGGGCTTCTGAATGAACAGCGGCGTTCCTATGGAGGGGGTGGGGGAAGCGGTACCACCAAACCAGAATTTATGCTGGCCCGGGTTTTGCCTCCTCATTTTGATTTTTCATCATTGGATATTGGGAAAAATTCCCTGTTGCGACCCACCCACCCCCACCTGCTTTACAATTCTTGGTCTATCACTGTGAATGAATCAAATCTCTGTGAAGCCCTTCCTTTCAAAGTGTTTATATGGTTTTGTCAAACCCGTGATCCACTTTTACTGTTTCCTTCGACTTGAGGATCTTAGCCGCTATGGAACCCCGAACATTCATTTTGATTACCAAGCCAGCTCTTAACCGGCATTAAGAAAGGGATTCTAACCAAATGATGGGTGTGAAAGCTACGTCATAATATGGCCATGCTATTCTGTAGCCCGACAAATTTACCCCTACCAGTTCCTCTGACGTGATAATATACGAATGTGTTGTCGTAACCGTGGACTAGCTTTTCTGGTTCGAGTCATTTTTCACCCAGCGCCCGACCTCCCTACATTGCGACTGTGACTTTACAGACCACCTACCACACATTGACAATGACACATGACAGAGCGATTCTGTGATTGTAACTGGTACAAATTGTCAGTGTAAATTCCGCCGCTATATAATAGTTAGTAAGAGAAATACGTCACAGTCTCTGTTTATTTACAGATTAAACTCTTTCCTTTTACACCGAGAAAAATAAACCACAGTATATCGTCTGTATAAACTTCCCGAGCTAGCTATATTCCTTATTAACATTTTTCTCGCCGAGTTTCTGTTTTCGCACGTGTACAGAGATATGCATACTAATTATTCTTCTTCCCGCCTTTCTTGTGTTTGTAAGTCATTGAGTGAAACTGGAGACTCAAGATTGGGTGAATTGAACGGTATCCTTGTTGTATCAGCTGAAATTCATCTGTACAAAGTTAAAAATCATTATTATATTCTACTTTTTACCAGGGTGTGTTCGTTTCCTCTACTCTCGATAATTAAGCCACTTTAATTTTAATAAATTGCGGGAAATTTCTGTTAAATTTAGTAAAAACTTTATGTTAGAAAAGATATTTTTTGAACATAAGAGACCATTAAAATTTAAATTTCGTTTCATGTTTTTTTTTCAATTTGAATTACTTACCCTTGAATAAATGGCATAATAAGAAAAACTAACTTTCAACTTGATGAACATCCCCCACAAAACTTGGGCCATTCTTAGAAAACAAGTCTCTTGTATCATATTGAAAGCGTTAACGAAAGTGAGCGCTTGAGGTAATATGGTCATAAAGCAAGTTAACGTTATCGAAATTTAAAAATAATCTGAAATTTTGGAATGATGTACATAATCTTCAAGGTAACACGAATTCGAAAATGACGTGTATGCTCTACTTTGCTACAAATTTGCAGTGGCTGCCCAAGGACAGGAGGGGGTGTACAAATAGGGGACAGACTGACTTAATAGCGGGATAATCGTCGAGGATGAGATTCCAAAATGCGGCAGTGGAAGCGCATAGGCAAGAGCTTTCATCTGACCATCTGAAATGGTTCTCCACATGAACGTGTTTGAAAAATAAAATTGATTCTGTAATGCCCACTGGCGGTGCCACTAACTGATATGACGTTGAACTGGACTCCTGTTGTGTTTGCTTATCGCTACGTTGCGAAGCTTTAGTTAACCAGTTTAATATGACGCTGTGCTTTATTCTTTTAATTCTCTATCGAGAAGAAGAGAATATCCTTAGAACGAAAGTGACAAAATTATGTAATAATCTCTAATTAATACTGTCATTAACTGGTTTTAAGAAACGATTTTTACGCTGAAATGGGATGTACTGTCCACCTAGAATGGGAGAAAAAGGACGTTTACAAAACAAAAATGAATTAAAAGCTACTTTCAAGTCTGGAACTGTATTTTAATTAAATTAATGTGACGTCAGCTCTGGAAAGAGTTATTACACTCTCCATATAGCTCTGTTCATCATCTTCTTAAAGTTCATGGATCGTGGTTGATCGTGGGTTGA
>NW_008707001.1:2305409-2315615 GCF_000327385.1 Lottia gigantea | reverse complement strand
GAGCAGGATGGTTCCCTTTGGCTCCGCCACTGAGTGGACCTTGATTTCCACAAGCAGAAGGAACCAAAATATTGTTCCGCGGGACTTGCGCTTTGCACTTAAGGGTTAGGGTATGACGTCATAAATTTTGTTTTGTTTGATGACTTCATTAATTCTGAAGGAGAAATCGATATTCACAAACACAGTAGATATTTCTTTATTAATTATAAATGGCAACAAAATAACTCGTGTTTCGACTATTGTCGAGGACAAATTAACAAGTCCTATATAAATAGCACATATTTCAACTGACACACTGTTACATACTTCCTCTTCTAGACACCTGATATCACTTTTCATTATGAAATACTTACTTATAAATGATTAATATACTTCCTCTTCTAGACACCTGATATCACTTTTCATTATGAAATACTTACTTATGAATGATTAATATACTTCCTCTTGTAGACACCTGATATCACTTTTCATTATGAAATACTTACTTATAAATGATTAATATACTTCCTCTTCTAGACACCTGATATCACTTTTCATTATGAAATACTTACTTATAAATGATTAATGTACTTCCTCCTGTGAAAAAATCAGTAGGTGCTACAAATGTTTTGTCAAAATGTTGTTTTGGATTTTGTGTATTGTTTTGCGAATCGGATCGTTAGTATTTGGTTTATTTATACAGTTATTTCAAAAACGGACATTGCGCAATATGAAGACAAAACGAGACGGAACAAGGCAACCCTGTTTCTAGTCTGGTCAGCAGTAAAATTCTCGCCTCTTATCTCCTCTACGACTGTATAATATGTCTAAAAATGTCATTAAAATACTGCAAGTGATATTAATGAGAAATTATCTCGTGGTCAAGCATCACTTAACGTGTCACTGGCCAGCCCCTGACCAGTCTAATTCAAATATACATTACATTTCAGATAACATCATTAAGTTCAGACCATTATCACCTTTTCTTGATTATGTTTAATTTTGACTGAGATTGTGTAACCGGTGTACATATTACTGTATTCGCACATTCGACGATTAATCGAATTTTGCAGATTTTTAAAAATAATTATTGGACAACATGTAATACAACTTATACATAGTATAATCATAGTCAATGACTTTGCGTTGATCAAGATATAAACACGAATGAACGAACTATTAATTACATGTACTGTATTCGCACATTAGATGCTATAAATAGAATTCTAAAAGATTATTTTGTAACAATTGAATTATCACTTTCATAATTCAAGTCGTAGTCTTTAAATGACTTTGATAAAGATATTAATATAAGCACACATTATCAACTTGAAATCTGTTTATAATTATAAACATTTAACATCATTATAAGATTAACAGTTCTGCTTTGAATCGGAAATTCCATTTTAGTTTAATCAAAATAAGCACAAATTTCGTTCCGTATTTCTAAGAGCTTTTACTTTTTACTCAACCTCTAACAAGAGTGATTAAGAAAAAAATCAAAAAATCAAAGGTACGGAACGAAATATTCGAATAAATATAATTAGTAAAATTCAGGTGAACCATGAATATGCGAATACAATAATTCGTTCGTTCCCATCACAGTGAAAGTAAACATAATTAAAGATGGGTTCCCTTATTTTCATTTATGAAAATGAAAATGCTAATATTTACATGAATAGAAAGTAGAGGTGTTCTAATGACTTTGAAAAATATCAGTTTTTTTCACATGTCCATAATTAATTCATAATTAGCTAAATTAGAAGAGAATTACCAGCAGAATTCCAATGAATGACCGATCAAGAAAGGTCAAAAAAGTATTTTCTTGTTTATCTAGGCTGTACATACATGGATATTTATGATTGGTTAAAACTCTTTAATTATATGCAATAAGAACATCATGATATAATTAAGGATACATGATAATTCATTAGAAACACCAATTTATCGAATATTTTTCTTTTTTGGACACTAAAAAATAAGGAAACCTATCTTTATGAAAAAATGCTAAGGAACTGAATCAATGTTTTTCTCTGACCATATATAATACTTGTTAATATTGGATTGTCTTAATGATACAGACTTAAGCTTAGTGTCAGAAGAAAATTTACAATCGAAGCTCGGGGATTAAACTAAAATACAGGCTTTTAACGCATTACTCTACACGATAGCTCTTGGAATATAATCCACTATTTTTACTATAAATTAAATAAAGATTCCATCATTCTGCCACCATTCACATTATACCATTGTACTATTTGTTAAAAGAAAATCAAAATCAAAATTGTGGATTGTATTCAGGGGACACGTGATCGCCATCTCCGCAATATTGTCCATAGAAGAAGGAAACATACAAAGAAAGGTTTTGTTTGTTGAGAGCTAAGAAAATAATTTTTTTCCGAGTCCTGTCAAATCAAAAAGTCTGTTAATATAAAAATTGACAGAAAAAGTAATTATGTTTTTAAAATAGCTATTTTATATGACCTAATTTGAAACCGACAAAAAAATTAAATTTAATGTTCAAAATGATACTTTTTAAAAATTCATTGTTGTTTCACCACCGAGACAGGCAGTGGGTAGTATAAAGAATTTAAAATATATGAAGATAGACAGTGGGAAGGAGAAAAAACACATATAGATATAAATGTTTTTGATTAATCTAACAGAGATGAAATGTGTAGGCCTACTCGGGATCATCTTAACAATGTCAAGCTATTATGAACTTCATCTTCACAATATCAAGCTATTACCAATCTTCACAATGTCAAGCTATTACCAATCTTCACAATGTCAAGCTATTACCAATCTTCACAATGTCAAGCTATTACCAATCTTCACAATATCAAGCTATTACCAATCTTCACAATGTCAAGCTATTACCAATCTTCACAATATCAAGCTATTACCAATCTTCACAATGTCAAGATATTACCAACTTCATCTTCACAATGTCAAGCTATTACAAACTTCATCTTCACAATGGCAAGCTATTACAAACTTCATCTTTACAATGTCAAGCTATTACCAACTTCATCTTCACAATGTCATGCTATTACAAACTTCATCTTCACAATGTCAAGCTATTACAAACTTCATCTTCACAATGTCAAGCTATTACAAACTTCATCTTCACAAAGTCAAGCTATTACCAACTTCATCTTCACAATGTCAAGCTATTACAAACTTCATCTTCACAATGTCAAGCTATTACCAACTTCATCTTCACAATGTCAAGCTATTACAAACTTCATCTTCACAATGGCAAGCTATTACAAACTTCATCTTCACAATGTCAAGCTTTTACAAACTTCATCTTCACAATGTCAAGATATTACCAACTTCATCTTCACAATGTCAAGCTATTACCAACTTCATCTTCACAATGTCAAGCTATTACCAACTTCATCTTCACAATGTCATGCTATTACAAACTTCATCTTCACAATGTAAAGCTTTTACAAACTCCATCTGCACAATGTCAAGATATTACCAACTTCATCTTCACAATGTCAAGCTGTTACAAACTTCATCTGCACAATGTCAAGATATTACCAACTTCATCTTCACAATGTCAAGATATTACCAACTTCATCTTCACAATGTCAAGCTGTTACAAACTTCATCTTCACAATGTCAAGCTATTACCAACTTCATCTTCACAATGTCAAGCTATTACAAACTTCATCTTCACAATGTCAAGCTATTACAAACTTCATCTTCACAATGGCAAGCTGTTACAAACTTCATCTTCACAATGTCAAGCTATTACCAACTTCATCTTCACAATGTCAAGCTATTACCAACTTCATCTTCACAATGTCAAGATATTACCAACTTCATCTTCACAATGGCAAGCTGTTACAAACTTCATCTTCATAATGGCAAGCTATTACAAACTTCATCTTCATAATGTCAAGCTATTACCAACTTTATCTTCACAATGTCAAGACATTACCAACTTCATCTTCACAATGTCAAGCTATTACCAACTTCATCTTCACAATGTCAAGCTATTACCAACTTCATCTTCACAATGTCAAGCTATTACCAACTATGCTTCACAATGGCAAGCTATTACAAACTTCATCTTCACAATATCAAGCTATTACCAACTTCATCTTCACAATGTCAAGCTATTACTAACTTCATCTTCACAATGTCAAGCTGTTACAAACTTCATCTTCATAATGTCAAGCTATTACCAACTTCATCTTCACAATGTCAAACTATTACCAACTATGCTTCACAAAGTCAAGCTGTTACCAACTTCATCTTCACAATGGCAAGCTGTTACAAACTTCATCTGCACAATGTCAAACTATTACCAACTTCATCTTCACAATGTCAAGCTATTACCAACCTCATCTTACCAAATAATATAGTATTTTATGTAAGATATTATGTTTGTGTAATCTCTCTGATGTAATAATCTATTCAAGAAAGACTATAAGATTTCGGGTTTTGTTTTGTCGCACAGATAGGCAGTACTTGGGTTATTTTATTTTTATAAATCAGAATTTGATATACATAGATTTGATAAATTTAAATTTAATGAAAATGACAAGCTTCTTGTTAGCATTGTGACAGATGACCCCTGGGGACATCACATGACATAAAGCACGTGACGTGACCCCAGGGACATCAGATGACATAAAGACAGTGCTACTTTATAATGGCCATTTTAATTGCCTCATTTAGATAACATAACAGTTTATATAGGATTCTGTCACTCTTTATGTTTATTGATACACCCCAGTTGACAACATGGTCGCTACGACAGTCAGGGCCCCTCCCTCGTCTGATAATCTTTGGGGATTGAAAAGGTGACGTTCAATTTAAAACAAACGCTTGCTTCAGTGGCGGAGCCAGGTTTACGTCAGAGGGGGGAGGGGGCGAGGGGGCGAGGGGGCGAGGGGGCGAGATATCTGAGATTGCCCGAATCTTTTACATAGTTATGAGATTTTTTGCCCCAAAAACTTGCTTTCGGGGATGCGAGGTGGGGGGGGGGGGGGGGGGGCCCCCCTCTGCCCCCCCTCCCCCCTTGGTTTCCCCCCCAGAATGAAAACCAATGGTGTGATTAGTTAAAATGGTACAGCTTAGCTAGCTTTGTCAGTCGAGAACACGAAGTTCCCCGATTAAGGAACCTCAATCAAAATCCTATTCCTGTGATTATTTAGAGCCCAAGTCGTTTGGAATTTCCATATGTCTATGCCAATTGTAACCCTGGTAATTCTCATTCATAATAAGCAAGTTAAAAAGGGTGAAGGCGCTGTGAAGTTTGCGAAACTTCTGCTGATATCATAAAACTCTACTATAAAATATTTTTTTGTTGTATCTATAGACGACATCGCTTTACGGAAACTGTCGAGATCTATCGAATGATACCGACAATATCGGCCACAATGAATTGCAGGAATTTGTAATATTTCAAGGGAGGTAAGCGTGAATTGACCACAGATTAACTTGTCAATCAAAGTTAATCTGGCTATAAAGAGATAAATCAGACGAAGGCTCGACAATTATCCCTTTATCACTTTTATCGCTTGATCTGGAGAATCAAATGAAGCGTGCTTTATAGAAAGAAAGAAACAAACAACTATTTTTTTACAAGGATAAGTCCTTTCTACCAGCTGGTTCCTTGGCTGGTTACTCATATTGAACACTACGTGGCGTTGTCTTCATTAAAACCCCGCGAGCCTTTCCCTCACGAAACGGCATTTATAAGGATTCTGAAACCCATTACTCACATCATATTTCTGTCTTTAGGACGTTAATATCAACTCAGATGAAAGAAGAACGAATATTCGCTAAAAATAATATACGGCTTCGACGTTTACGATCCAAGGGCGAAAAGGGTTTAAATATATCAAATTAATCATTGGTTTATATCATAATCACTAATTTAACAATATCAAGACTATCGTTTACACCGCGAGTATTCTATATAAACATAAATGTTATTCACTGTCTTTGGCCTCTGTTTAATCTTGTAATTTGTTAGTCTTCATCTTTAACTTCTTAAAATCATTGAACCGGAATTTTTAGCCATCAAGGGGCAGTTCGGAGAACTTTCCTAACTTCGAGAAATGTCATAAAATTTCAATGAAAAACTGATTGGTTAAGATGTGATGAACACATTTAGAAATATCGTTAATCGTAAAATAACCATAAAATAGAAAGCACTGATTGGTCGAGTCCCGAATGCGGAACAGGAAAACTCGACATTACTGCTTTGATTTGATTTCCAGATGTCGATGACCCACTTCTAGCGCACAGGATCTTGTTTTATTGTCACATTCGAAACACCTGATGGTACTTCTCGTTTGAGGATTCCAATACTATACGATTATTCTTCCCGATTTTGTCATGCTATGGAGAAGATTTTGAGTTAATGGCATTGTTTTGGTAGAACATTTTTTTAATTGAGCAACTATTGAAATCTGACAAAAGCATGCATTTCCACTATCCCTGAGTCAAGCAATCTAGATAAACAATAACAGATTAGCCATCCCTCCAGTCGCGTTTCGACGGGCTCGGCTTTGGCACCCCCAGTTCCATATCAAAGAGATCTTACATGCTTGGCGATATAGGTCCCCCTTGGCAATTCTGTGAGCCCCACTCGGTCCCCTACACTCTTACGATTTGTAGAAACACCACTTCAACCCCCAATGGAATAGATCTATCTGCCTACACATGGACCAAAACCTAGGTTAGTTTGAAATCAGGAATCATAACGTACGTTGAGAGATAATAACGATAAACCCTTATCATGTATATGATATATAATTAATATACATATGTACAACTCGTACTTGAGTTCAATTTCAAGCCGGAAGTGGTTCGAACTCTTCTGTCAATGAGTACAAAATGCACTAAGGATTAATTGAGTACTGGGGTCACTACAAGAACTACTTGGAACCAACATCAAATTAAAGTCACATTCGTTAATTGATAAATTCATTCGTTCGTTCGTTCATGGAGTATATTCATCGCATTTAAACTCATCAAACTACTTGCTATACATCTTAAAAACTATTGTTCAATCGTACCCTAATCACTTTTCAAATTAAATCTTGGGCATGTTGTTCGTCGACAATCAAACAAAAGCCTAACGTAGTGAAGACAGTCAATTTTCATTTTATTTTTCAGGCTTTTTGAGTCGGCAATTATGGTTCTTTCTTTCTACATTTGTTTTCAAATCGTTGATAAATTTATCAGTTTATAAAACTATGGTACAATTTTTGACAAATCTTTCGAATTCGTATAGAGTCATATTGGTATTTAAAAAAAAGAAATCATATAACATAATGTTTCCTTTTAAGGTTTCTTCAGAATTCTTGTCCTTTAGATCAATACGCAAAGTACACGTGTACATGGGTGGTTTCAATACCAGAAAAGTAGCACTTCAGCTACTAATATGGATGACAAGAAGATTAATAAAGGAACACTTTTATATTGGGTCTATTAAACTGACAGCATGGGGTCTAGAATGGTGCTGAACCATAAAATGTCACTTTGGTAATAAAACAAGTCAAGTCTTTGATGGTTTATGTACTAAATATAAGTACCGAACATTTTTAAAATTCATACTTGAAATTGTGACCTATTATTTTTTTAAATATTCTCAAATTTCAAGGATCGTTAAGTTTCTTTGAAGATTTATTCATTGGTGGGTAATCGGTTTCAATGAAATATAGGCTATATATTTTTTTCAGTGTAGGCGTGGGAATATTCATCGATTGAGATAAACAAACTAAACAACGTTTCAACAATTTACGTTGGCATTGAATACAGCAATGGAGAATGCTTTAATTGTTTACAACGTTTCAACAATTTACATCTTAAATGGTTATTATATAATTGAATTATATTGGGCTTTAGTATACTTCAACCATTCATGATGTTCGTAGTAAATACACAGCTGTACAGTAAACGTAAAGGCATTTTATTGCATGATGTTTATTGTGCACGACGTTTCGTTAACTTACACTGTCATCATCACATTGCCTGAGCAGTCACAAGGAATCGACTGCACACTATAAAGCAACCCCCCTCCCACCCCCGGTATTATGGGCGTTTTTATGTTATTCTATGTTTTCTGAAACTGAGACGAAACCTTGTAAATAACATCACGATATTCATTAACACTGACAAGAATACTAGGCCTATATTAGGAAGTGTAATCTAAGGGTGCCTTCACATCATGACCATTAAGCCAGCATAGGCCGGTGTATCAAAATTTATTTGAATAAGCTAAGCTAATCGGTAATAGAGTTCATATCTCATCGTCAAAAGTGTACAGAATTTGAAAGTTAAAACGATAGAAAAGAAAAGACATCTATAGAAAAGAAAGTGAAATTTTCAGAGAATATGAAGGAATTATGTGATTTTCGTTTATTTCTAGTAGTTCTGAAGACTATTTACATATATTCAAAACTTTGAAAAATGGCGACCCATGCCCTTTAACCTCACAATATTTCTGAATGATTACTATGGCCGTTTAATGTCTCATTTAAATATCTAAGGTTTGAAATCTAGCGACAAATGTTCTTCTGGCTGGATAAATCCATTGTTGTCTGAATTCTCAGCATGCGCAGACCTTGAAACAAGGTGTTAATTATATTATGATGCTGATAAGACCTTATTAACAGAGTGTTAACGTAACACCCCTCATATCATTGACCCCATTCTATCAACGCCTGCTTGAAATTTCATCAAACCCACACCAAGCCATTTTCTGGTAAACGAGCATTGATTACCTCCCCTGTGGAGACAGTGTCGACCCCTAGTGGTAGTTAATTTGCTCTGATATATTTAGAATAGACCTCGAGGGAACAGAATTAAGATAATTAGGAATCTTATTAAAATATTTCTGTCTTTGATGTATAGAGTCTAGGTCAGCATAGAGTAAGATTCGGGAAGAACTTACAATTCTCTTTTGTAGAATCGCCAGCGTCTCTGTAATTTTACCATAATTATATTAAAATCCTCAATTTACTATCTACAATGAGTGAATGAACTGCGCCAATTTAAATAGTGTATATACCAGTTCGCTGTTTGACCTAGTTGTAAGTTGTACAATATGTCGTGAGCGCGGACCTATGAGAGGCCCTCACATTTTACACACTCGAAATTCAACTGTACTCAATAGAAAATTTCAAGCATATTAAAGATGAATTCCTTATTTTTTAGTGTCAAATTGAGCAAACTATTTCATTAATTGGTGTTTCTAATGAATTATCATGTATTCTTAATCATATCATTATATTCTTATTGCATATAATTAAGAGTTTTAACCAATCATAAATGTCCAGGTATGTACAGATTGGATAAACAAAAAGTATTTTTGACCTTTCTTGATCGGTCACTCATTAGAATTCTGCTGGTAATTCTCTTTTTATTTAGCTAATTATGAATTAATTATGGACATGTGAAATAAACTGGTATTTTTCCAGGTCATTAGAACACCTCTTCGTGTAAGTATTAGCATTTTCATAAATGAAAATAAGCGAACCCATATCCCATATCTAAGTCGTATCTAGTTTACGGGAGTAGGAAGATTGGCTGAAGTCGAGGGGAATGTGATATAAGGGAACTATAATATAAGATCTGATTTGTGACGACATATGATATAATATGTACATGTTTTAACGAGCTTCAGCTTCAAAATGCGATCTAAGAATATTCGTGTAAGTCTTGCATCCAGATTTTCTTTTAATGAAAGAAACTTTAATTTGCAATCCGGACATATATAGGAAATGGCGTGTTTCGCCCTACTTTTTACTTCCGTTTGGACTAATGAAGTCAAACAATGCACTGTGTAATGGAAGAATTGTGTTAATTATATCGGCGTTCGCCTATTGATCCTTCTATAGATTTTGATAATGGGAACTTTATATACGTGCATAATTAATATCCAGAGACAAGCGTTTAATGACAAAAATATACATATACATAAATATTTCTTTGATGTTACAATATATCCCATAAAAATTCAAAATGGACATTTTTTAGATGATGGACCAAGTTGTTAACAATGCGGATCTATGTTTTGGACATTATTATGTGACTTGTAAAAACCAATTGTTAACTAATACACTAAGAGGGGTGTTAAGGGATACCAAGTGAGGGGCCGAGCATTGGCCACGAAATTTTCAAGAGGGCACATGCCAATCTTACACTATGTAAAACGATAAAAAAAATTGAAAAGGGAGGGGGGGGGGCGTG
>NW_008707001.1:2283679-2305359 GCF_000327385.1 Lottia gigantea | reverse complement strand
CCCCCCCCCCCCCCCCCCCCCCCCACCCACGGAAACGCCTCGTTGCACTAACTATTAATAACTTTGTCTGTCATATGTGTCTAATTCATAGATATTCATTGTTTGAAATTGGCATTGTACACATTCTCAACTGTCTAGAAGCGTTTTGATGATCATAAATTGGCATAACTTATGACGCTCTTAGCACTAAAATACACATTTTAATCAGATCTTTCTGTTGACTTTCGAATTTATAACAGATTACTGAAGACAATACCCACAATTGGGTACATGTTTTGAAGTTAGTACATCGAGTTCCAAATATAACAAAGATGAAGATTTTATAAATAATAGAAAAATATTTACAAAATTTAAAAATGTACAAATTAATATAGCACTCAGTGAATAAAAATAAACTTTTCTTATGTACATCTCTCGGTATCTTTAGATCTTATTGACAACGTGTCGAAGATATCTTAAAGGGTACTGTCATTGTCCTAGCAAACTTGTCCCCAATTCAACACTGAATGGCATTGTTTATCTTCACTAGCCCACTTACATGCATCAAAGTATGGCGAAGAACACATTTCATTGAGAACTTTAGTTCTATTAGCTTGGTAAGAAGGAGACATTTCTTTATCTATCTGAAGCTGACCGTTAGATCTTAGCTCTTATCAGTTTTATGGGTAGCTCTGAAACCAGTTCTTCCTTCTGAATGAGCAGATATTTTGACTACTTAATGAATAACACAAAAAACCGTCACATTTTCCATCCTTGAAGATACTGAATCGTCAAATTTCGAACACAAGTTGTGATTTGGCACTGTCGTTTGGCAGTTGATTCACTAGGGTTTATTTTCGAGAGTTTATTCACAACGGCCTGTCTGTAGGGGTTAAATTTAAAACTGAATTGGACGCCGACGTGGATGTAGAATTTGGTGCTATACTTTCAACTATTAATGATAGACAATCGAGACTGGAAACACCATTACTATTCACTTCAAAACCTGAAATAGGGTAAAATAATATTCATTGATATTGATATTAAAATAACACCAGAATAACAGGCTCGTAGCCAGATTTGAAAAAAAAAACAGCGTCTCCCTCTACCCCCGAACTAGCGCCGCCACTGTATTTAGAACTTTGTTTTGCATATTATGTATATAGTTTAACCCATCTTTCATTACAGCCTTCTACTAACTCTATTTAAACCAAGATAGATGATGTGTGAACAGCTTTATATCTTAACTAACTGATATCATAGATAGTCTACAATCAAACTCGACTCGGCTTGACGGCAGTAGATAAATACCTAATTGTTTCAATATTTTCATCGTCTTTAGTTTGACAGCACCCATTCTTTCTTCAGTCGGCGCTATAAAAACAGCGTTTTCTTACAATTGAGAACTATTTAGTTTGGCGTCATATCCACAATATGTGAATGGACAATTTTTTTTTAAATCCATATTTCTCTAAAATCTTAAGGTTGATATTCATCGTAAGTTTAGTTGCATTCATGTAACCTTTTCTCAAATGAAATTAAACTTAAATCATTTTGTCATTTTTGTTTCATTCCAAGCATAACAAAAATGTTGAATTCTATTCAGATTGGAAAGGCTTGGGACGAAAATATTTCAACAACGACGACACAGAAAATTGTATACATTCTAAAAAAGTAAGAAAACCGAAAGGCATTGAAATTGTTTGTAGCAAATGCTCAATTCGCCAGACTATAAAGTTGTCTCAGAAAAAATATAATCCATAAAATTTGTAAATACGTAATTTTAAACTTCATCAATGAAATAGTCCTAAATAACTTAATATAAACTAAGATTAAAACGTATATCAAGTAATGATATTGATGAAGTTTAAAGTTGCCGGTTCAGATTTCAGATTTGTTTTGGTGAGTAAGAAAATGTTAATTCAGGTGGTAAATTTGGCGGGAAGAGAAGAGCAGACGAGAAGTAATAACGACATCACACGTGTCGGGTTTAACTTGAAGGAAACGTGACGTTCTGAAACATGGAGGAAAGGTTTATAATGGACTTAATTAACATTTGATGGCTGTTTTTATTTCGTCTTCTCTTCTTACACCAGGCAACCATTAGATCACAAATAAACTCAGATTAATGGAGTTTTACGTCCTACTTTTCTGCTTCTTTTAGTAGTAGTGATATTTAATGCAAAAGCGTTTTATGTCTTATTGTTTTTTTTTATACAGTACCTTTATGTACCAGACTGGTCTAATGAAATCAAAATGGAGTTTTATGTCCCATTTTCTGCATCTTAACTCTAATGAAATATTGTATCCTGCGGTTCTCTTCTTTACTTATTTGGCTAATGAAATGAATACAATTGTTTGTGCCTTATTGACAAATGAAATGAAAGAAATTCTTATTCATACTTCTCGTCTTTATTAGCCCACATGGCGTAGAAACGTAGGACGTAAAACTCCATTTATTTCAGTTTTTCTATTCATATTTCTATGTACCTTATTGGGCTAATAAATTTAGGCCTAATCGAGCTGTATGTGCTACATTTCGGCATCATATCGCGCTATTGAAGACATGTTGTACATGAAATAACATTGTTGTAGCCAGAAAGAATTCTAAAGAAATTTAAATGCCATTTTTCATTCTTTATCATCAAAAGGCATCTTGCAAAATGTACAAATAAATACTCGCTTTATTTTCCGCATCTTTCATTTTCTTTGTACAAGTGTTAAAAGAATGGCAGAATAATTATAACATACTCATAAGAGTACTTGAGAAATCTTTGAAGAAACTATTCAGTATATACTATATATTTATCTATTCTTTTAACAAAGGTATAAAAGTAACCATCACTAAGCATTATTTATTGTTCAATTCACCAGCATTTCTATTAATGAAATCTTTTTAGTCCAAAATGTTATTTCTGTAAGTTTCACTATAATGTTTATTGTGGTAGGTGTCGCTTGTTAGAAAATCAGTCATTCGCCCAATCAGGTGCACAAAAAGAGGACACAAAACTGTGGCTCAACTATCGTAGGGACTAGTTGAGCCAAGTCCACGGGCCAGCACCCCAAAGGGCCTCCGCCACCAGAAATCTTCCAGTAACGGCTATTAAATTGACTTGCAGGGGGTCTCAGAATGAACGGGAAGCATATATTAAAAAGTTCTCGGTGAAGGGCCCCCAGCCCCCCAGCCACACAGTCCCCCAACTCATCTTGTTGAGATACTGACTAAAAGTAAGCCATAAAACAAAATAATCTGATGCCAATGTGGAACTGGAATAAAAGTATATTTAGTAGTTAGGTTTGCCAATTTCAGAGTCCACTTGGCTCAAAACAGTTTGTCAACCAACATAGCTGAGAAGAAACTGTCAACTCAGGGTCCGTCCAGGGGATCTTTGAAGCTAATATGTCCTCGTTTGTTTGCTAATGGTGATTCCCTACAGAGTCTCCAAATATCGAGTAAAGTTGTTTTGATGTTTTCATTATGTAGAAATAAAGAAAGAGTGAGAAAAGGAATTAAGAAGTCGATGAAAACTGGTAGTAAATCATGAGCGAGTCGACAATTCGTCTTAATCAGGAGAATACGAGAGTTTTTTAAGTAGAAAAACATAGAGTTTTCATCAAGATGATGGAGCGTAACTTACACTTCAATATACGACTAGAGTGTTTTAACATCTGTGTCTCAATATTACTTATACTATAATCCGGTACATCTGCCTGTGTACTACAGGGTGTGTATGTTAGAACATCCTCGACAGTTGGAAATCGAAAAAGACCAGGCTAATGACGCTGTCCTGGCAAAATTTCCCTCATTACACCCTGCATGGCGTTGTCCGTCTTCATTAGCCCACATCGTGCAGAAAGAAAAGAAGGACGTAAAACTCCATTCATTTCAGTTTCATCTCTGATGGCTATTTTAAAAGTTGTCGGCATACTCCAGCCGATAACTGTTACATTACCTATCATATATAGGTATCGGATTATGTCACGGGGTTGGCCTCTTTCCTCACAGTATAAGAATATTATTCTAAAAAAGGGGCTTACTTTAAAGTATCGCTGCTAGATCTCTATTATTCAGAGGCTGGAATAGAGACATATGTTTCGGACTACACCACTGAGAATCGTAGTTTACTCAATGTTGAAAACACACGGAAACTTCGGCTAATATTGTCTTTTTATTAATGAATCCATGCTTTATTGGAAAATGAATCAATCTTTTACATTAGGTGTATATGATTATGCGAATTTTTGAAATTAGTCCCCTTATCTTTTAAGATGTCATAATTCAAACGGAAGAATATTGTTTTGGTTGCAATTTCAAGAAAAATGCCAAGAACGCCAATATTCTTCTCAGTATATTTCAGCAGTTAATTCAAGGTTTGTTAACTGCGAATTCCCTTCGAAAATGAAATGAATCAAGTTTCACGTCCAACTCTTCTGCAACCAGTGGGCTAATGAAGACGAGATGTCCGCTTAGCTTATAACGTTTACATGGTACTTAAGTTTGCCACCTCTTGCATCCCTTTCAGAGAGTCCATTCGCTAATAATTTTCATTGAGTATAGAGGTTTGACAACTTTTCCAGATAGTTTGCTTAGCTTAAAATAATCATTTGGTTTATCAATCAGAAGTCTCCGACCTCAAACAGGACAACTCTTAAAACAGTTGACAAAATATGATTTCTTTTTTTCAATTTCCGACTCTAAACCCTCACTTAATATTCTCCACTTAAAGTTTCTCGTTAACCTCAACGCCCATCCCTTTTCAATCTTGATTTTAAAAGGAAAAACAGTTTAATTTTATTTCAGGCTTGTAATTTCGTGGTTGATGTAAGACAACGATGTAAGAAAATGTTATAAATATTGAATTACTAGCCAATCTAAATAAGTTGGTAGTAAACTTCGCTTAATTTTCATTTGAAAATACATTCCTACTCAATAAAAATAACATGGAGTTTATTTTCGTTTCAAATAAGTCGTTTTTAGATAAATATTTAAAATTCTGATTTTTATCTCCAATGTTTTAGTTGAATGTCATTAAATAGGGAAGATAACTTGATTAATTTGTTGGAAGCGGGCATACCGCAAGGATACATTTTATACCCTATCGCGTTATGCGTATTAACAAATGCCCAAGAGGTATTTTGGAGTAGTTGCTATATTTGAAATAGAGAAATCACACCAATTCTTTAGTCCGGTTTTTCAATTAAAAGTTGGATTAACGGGTAAAGTGAGAAATTTGAAACGATTTCCACAGCATGAAAACATATCAAAAGTTGAGTATGCGCTCCAGAAAAGTTTCTGGAAGTTAAACTTAATATTTTCTGTATTTTCTTTTATGTTTTAAATTACCGATATGTTTACAAACCAGTTTATTGAAGTACACTTCATTTGAAGTGGGCATTAAGCAAGGTTATGTTTTAAGTCTTATCGTATTTTACTCATTAATGCCCGAGACGCTTTCAGAGTGTAGATCTATTTACAATCCACGTGATTGCGTCGTATAGCAATCATGGATGTAATTTCCTCTCTCAATTATTCTGTTATCTAGCAGATTTGAAGCTCAACTAAAAAATAAATACGGTGACGCTAGTTACCATTTGATGTTCGACTTTGTCTACAACTCATAACTTATAATGTTATTGTAATATTTTGGTTTGTCAACTCCGCATCCATTTCAGAGAGTCCACACAGTGTAAACTATTAATTTGATATATTTATGGTAACTTACCATTATTGTTCTGGTTAAAATTTCCATTGACATCGTTGACATGGTGCATTTTATCAGAGTAATACTGAGGACTATTGACAGTCTGGAATAGAAAGATGACAAAATAATGGAGAGATCAAAAGACAATTCAAAATGATAAATAAAAATGAAATACAGTAAAATTTTCCACAGAGTTAATCCCTGTTGTCAATCATGAAAATGTGCTGTTGTAAATAAAAATATTAAAATATATTTTATTAGTATATTTAATTCATCAAGATTATTATACAGAAATTTGTTCCTAATTTATTTAAGCAATATGCCCAAAATCATTCAACGCCTTGTTCGGAGCACACGACCTTAAAACGCGATAAACTGTTTTGCAAATTTTGCACAAGTCGGAGCAACGATTAAACGTTATATATTATAACGTTGTTTATTTTTTTACAGAACAAGTTGTATTGAATTAATAACGAACTGAGGGTAAGAAAAACTTGTCATGAAAACTGTTCCATAACAGCTACTAACTGAACGCTGAGCAAGTAAAGCCTTTTCTAAAACTAAACATAAAAGCCGACAGCTTACTCTCTGTCTCAAAAAGTCATTCCATCAATATCCCGTTGCGATAACACCACTCGGACATCAGACTTTACAGAGCAGATGGAATCAAAATGTTATGTTGGCGAACAGACGGTAGGACTCAGTAAAATATGTTCAACACAGAAATTATCTCCGCTGTTTATTTATAATAAGTCGGTTGATTTCGTCTCAAGTATATTATTAACATATCTCGACATGCTGCTTATTTATCGTACCACCAGATAGTCATATGTTACAAGATGGGCGGTCGGATTTCTCAATTCTACGGCACCTTTGCGTTAATCGTTTGCTCACTAACTGATTGCTCGCTGTCGTAGCATTAGCCTTACGTTTTGTTGTTAAAACGTCACGTTTATGAAAGATCAAACAGTCCAATATTGAAAACGTGTAAATCTTTTTTTGTCTTTTATTAAGATCTGCCTATTGTTGATTACAGAATATTTAATTCTAAATAAGCCATTGAACACTTCCCATCCGTTAATGAAATATTACATAGCAAACTGGCGCAGAAATTATTTTGTATTAATTGCTGTTTCACCATGCGTGTAATTTGAAAGGGAATAAAGCAAGGCGCCCTATTTAGAGCTGTTCTATTCAGCGAATTTAATAATAACCGAAATAAAATTATAGCACACAAAATATTATTCTATGATTACTCTTGACATGATTCCAATATGTTTCAATTCACAGAAGAAAAATGCTTTGATTCCATTTTTGTAGTTTTTGTAGTCAAGGTACCTGTTATCTGTACCCTGGAATTTAAATATTTGACTTTCTTCAATTGTGTTCATAGTTATAAATCATTTCTTTGATTAAGAATATCCACTTTAATTTCTGATACAGTTTTGTAGATATTTTTTTTTATTATACTATCGGTTATATCGCCCTGTTTTTAAATATTTGACGTTTTTCAAATTTGTTATTTGTTATTTAAGTATATTACCCAAGTCTTTTGTCAATAAATCAAATTTCCACCCATTTCTAGATTCTAAAAATCAACGCAAATACAAGAAATATAGAAGAATGGGAATTATATCAACAGCCAGACGAAGGAATATATAAGCTAACAATTCATCAATATATTCTAAATTCCAAAGTACATCAATATATTCTAAATTCCAAAGTACATCATTATATTCTAAATTCCAAAGTACATCATTATATTCTAAATTCCAAAGTACATCAATATATTCTAAATTCCAAAGTACATCAATATATTCTAAATTCCAAAGTACATGTATATTAATCAAGAGGCTTTAAGTTTCTCAAGAAATAATAATGAGTTTATCAAATTTAATTTGTTGTCAACATCATACATAAAAGTACATGAGAAACCTTTTGGTTTTAGTATCAAAGAAAAATGTGCCGTAATACCGCCATGGAATTCCTGGTAATACACAACAGGAGGGAGCGGGGAAAAGGAGAGAAACATCTTGTAATTTGAAATGCTCTATTAAACTCCCAGTGTAAGTCTAACTTACAAGTGACATAGAACCGTCAGTGGTAAACAAATCATACTATAGAATGTGTTAATTTAATAGACAAGATGTCTCTTTTCTTGAAAACAAATTGTAAGATCACTGAGTAGCACTGGCTCATACCGTTCCCAGCTTCTCTACAACTTGAATTCAAAATACTCAAAGTTTAATTTAATAGAAAAGATGTCTCTTTTCTTGAAAACAAATCTTCAGATCACAGGGTATCGCACTGGCTAATACCGTTCCCAGCTTCGTCATAAATCGAATACTCCTTAGAGGGAATGTAAAGAGTTTTTCTAAAATATTCGCCGTTCCAATTTTCAATCAGACGTCTATCATAAGTGTTTGATAAATTCACACATCGCAAAATCACATTAGGCCCTTCGCGATTAGTGACGTTTTCAAACACTCAGTTTTAGTTAAATTGCTGAAACCACAGACATCTGATTGAAAATTGGAATGATGCAATTTGATGCTATCAATATGCCAAATACAAAAATTTAGAAAAACCTCTTTACAATCCCTTTAATAGGAAATACTTGACGATATTCATAGCATCTAGGTCTTCTAATAAATTTTATCTTTCAAGATAGCAACTTAATTATTGCTAACGCGGCTTCTTTGATCTTTTTATTTTAACTGTAAAATGAAATATTTCATTAGAATTACTTTCTTAACATTTCAGATTGACCTATTTAACAGAGGTAGCATTGGTTTAATAAGATTCTTGATTTTTGATATTTGCTTGAATTAATCATATCACTTTTTCAAAAGATTTGTGTGTGTTTCATTCAAATATCTTATATTTATTGCATCTTTTTAATATTTTCATAAAAAGGAACTATTGCATTTGTCTAGAAAATATATAATTTATATTTTTACAGACACATTATTCCAGTTGACATGGAATGGAAAGAAACAGGGTTTTACACCCCGTGAATAGAACGAATAAGTACTGAAAATGTTGAATATCACTTGAAAGTAAAGAAATATTTTGAATAAAGTACTCTTCTGAACACAAGTCAAAACCAAAGTCAAATTCTAAAGCTAAATTTACGACCTACTTTTCTGTTTCAATTCAAAAAGTGCTGGCAAAAATAAATAAAAGTACCAAAACTGTGACAATTAAATAAAAATTTATGACATGGACAGCATATTACTCGGCGCCTGGTTGGGCTAACGGATACGGGTTTAAAGTTAGTATACATTTGTTTTGGAAGAAATTACGGTATGGGCCTATTTTTCAGATTTTTACTGTCGAGGTAATACACTAATAAATATAAATATCAAATCAATTTAGAAGCGACAAAGATAAATCACCATCTAGATTATTTCACAAAGTTTCTAAATATCTCAAGTACCACAAGTCAGGCGCCATTTCCATGTCATTTCAAATATTTTGAACGATTTCACAGACACAAAGAGGAAATTTACGACTGTTTTTGTATTTATTGAGGACTTGAACCCTCTGTTTCTTTTTTCTTCTCATATTTGCCTTTTCACTCAACACATGGAAGTGGGATATACTCAATTTCACTTCAGTTCGAATAATTTTCGGCATATTTCTCATTTTTTGTACATATTTATCAATGATAACGACGTCTTACTATATTTAATGCCACTTGCATCTTTCAACTGGTCTGTTAATTTGAACGAAAATATAAAACGAAGAATTAACAATTTTGGAAGTTTAGAGTCTTTAAGTTTACTACTGTGTTGTTGTTGTTGTTTAGATTTGATATATCGTGTGACTTAATATCATTAGCTTTCTGGGCTCTCTGGGATGAAAAATTTGAATCTAGAATAAATTTCTTAGTAACGACTTCTTAGTAAGTTCTTCAAAATAATTAAAATTGATTAGAGATTCTCGTCCTAATTAAATGTTCAATAAATTGAAATAAGATGGCGTCTTACGTCCTTCTAAAAGATTCCATTAAATTGAAATGAAATTTAATATTTCTATATCGAAATAAATTAGATATCTTTTATTGAAATGAATTGTAGTTTTACTTATAACCTGAATATTTCTATATATACTCAATGTTATAATGAAATGAATTCGAATTTAATTTCATACTTTTTTAAAAATGAAGTTTTTTACCCCAACTTCGATATTCGACAGAGATCCCGGTATTACTAACTAACTTTTTCTAGCCTACGTCTCACGAATTAACCTTTGCATATTGCAACGAAACGGAGTTATGATAACTTCAATTGAAATAAATTGAAATTTAGCGTCCTTGTTCAAATATTCCACAGAGAACTGATATTGAAATAAATCTGATGCTGAAAATAATTAATATGTATGTCTATAAGCTGTTGAAATGAAATGGAGACTACGTTAAAGATGGGTTCCCTTATTTTTATTTATGAAAATGAAAATGCTAAAACTTATATGAATAGAAAGTAGAGGTGTTCTAATGACTTGGAAAAATACCAGTTTGTCTCACATGTCCATAATTAATTCATAATTAGCTAAATTAGAAGAGAGAATTCCACTGACCGATAAAGAAAGGTCTTAAAGTCCTTTTTGTTTATCCAGACTGTACATACATGGACATTTATGATTGGTTAAAACTCTTAATTATATGCAATAAGAACATAATGATATGATTAACAATACATACTCCATTCGAATAGTTTGCTTAATTTGAAACTAAAAAACAAGGAAACCCATCTGTAATCATTTGTATTGAATGAATAACTAAGCTTTAATATTATAACAATAAATTTTATTAGACCTTGTTTGTAATGAAATTGGAGTTTTACATCCTAAGTGAAATATTCTAGAGAGAACCTGATATCTATGTATACTAACTAACTTTTTCAAGCTTCCGTCTCAAGACTAATTATATCTTATCTGAAGTTCTCTTAACTTTACGCATGTAAGTTTATGAAGATGAAAATATCTATAAAGTAGTTATACCTCAATTAGAGGAAACACGATCTCCAGTTATCATCCTAGCTTTTCAAATGGTCCACTTTTAAAATTGAGTGCAAAACCATGAAATTAATATATGACTTTTTATTGCCTCCTTTTAACAGTTTTTGAAACCAAGGTCGCGTTCACTACATACTGTATCAAAATTATAGATTCGTGAAGAATTACCATGTTAAAATTTTCCCCATTGCACACTGGGTATACATATTATTCAAATAAGGCACGGAAATTCTATAACCTCCTGTAACTTAATTATTTGAAATTTCACTTGAAGAAAATTTTGAGCATCAATTTTTTCTGATACGACTTTGCAAAATTAAAATGTATGTTTTCAATGGTAAAAAGTCACATTTCAGTCATTGGATTTTTTTTTTGATTTTTTTTTTTTTTTTTTTAGGAAAAAATCCGAAATTATACTATTCCAGGACTGTATTTTACTGTTAAAAGATATGCCTCATTTACGTGCACATTCATTCCTATTTCTAATGGCATGAAAATTCAAAACTTCCGCTTCAACCGAAAAACCGTTCGTTTGTGTAAAATGTTTACAGTTTTATCGTAATAAAAATTATCGGGATGATAAAAATTCTTATGTTTAATTTAAAGATAAAACGAAATAAATTATTATTTAACGGACTTCATATGAAGAGAAATTACGTGAATATTCTCAAATAATTAAGTCTTAATTAAAACCAGGTTGTCTTCAATCTCGAGATACGAGACTGTTTTATTAATTACAACATCTCGTCGCGAAATATTCTTCGTGCATTTCGTTTCATTCGAGTCATTTTATAGAAATTCATAAATTTTGAGCAACCCGTTTCCTGTAAAATCCTCCCGTCGCCTAGTTCGTCTGCTTACCATTCGTTTCATTTCAGTAAACTCGTAAAATTTCAATAACTTGATTAATTCGTTTCCTGTCCTTGTAATTTGATTATCAAATTCGCTCGTCACCTAATTCGTCTGCTTACATTTAGTTTAATTTCAGTAAACTCGTAAAATTTCAATAACTTGAGTAATTCCTTTTTCTGTCCTTGTAATTTGGTAGTCAGTAGCTCGCTAAAATTGGGAATTTGTTCGTTTTTTTAGGTTATTTGTTCTTATATTACAAGGAATTCCTTCTACACCCTAATTCTTACTTCTTTTCTTTCTTTTTTGGCCACACGTAAACTTCGAACTAAATCTTTAAAAAAAATCATTTGATTTGATTTTCTTTCGGCTCGTATGTAAAGTCGATATTCGTTCCTGAAAATTTGACTTAATTTCACGGAATCGATTCGACGCCCCAATTCTAACTTCGTTTCGTTTCGTTTCGCTTCCTTTTAGTTGACTTCTATATTTTTAACGTCGGCTGATAGGAGCTCGGTTAATTGCCACGAAGTTTTCAAATACCAAAATAAACATTTCACAAGTTAGGAGTATATTATGTTAAAGAGGAAATGGGATTTTTACTCTGTTTATTTTACCGGTTTTTCTGGCAATCGAACCGAAATCAACTTGGTCTTATTTGAAACGAATACCACTTAAATTGGGTGGCACGACGCAAATTAAATTATTACAAGTTCCAATTAAACGTGAATTGAGTTAGTAAAATGTTTATAAATTCATTAAAAATTGTCCTCCGAATTTCACAACATTACGCTCTTTAAATGTTCACTTGGCTAAACTGTGTTGATTTGTATTTAGTTTTGTTTTGGTTAGAAGATAAATAATTAGGAGAGCCATGTTGTGGGTTCCATGATGGGCTGTATACAAAAAATACAAAATGGTAATGAAAAGAAAATATAGCGAAATTCGATGGTGGGCTAGTAGTAAGGTTTCTTAGAAGAGATGTAGTCATCTAAAAATTTGCTTTATTATTGATAGAATTGATAATAGCTATCAGCTCTTTGTATCCGTAGGCCTATGACATTTCTTTGAATTGTTTAAGGGGACAAATTTGACATTTTCCGGGGTTGATTTGGGTCTTGAATATATGTAAATAGTCTTCAGAAGTACTAGAAATCGCATATTTCCTTCAAAAATACCTCAAGCTAATTTTCACGTACTATTTCTCAAGAAATGGCGAGTCGTCATTATAACATTCAAATTTGAGTAATTTATAAATTATAGACGAACCTGGAGTAGATATTTATTTTGAAAAATGATTCGGTAGCTGAGTTTATGTTCTAAGAACTGAGAATATATCATAGTTATCAACTAGTAAAGAAATACAAGTAATCTACATCTATATCCCTTTAAATAAGAAATATTTATTTCTAGTTTTATCTGGGTTTATGAGGTTCAGATGTTAGTTAAATTGAAATTATTGGTCAGAAAAGGAGATAAGGTTTTCAAGATCTCGTAATAAAACAGTGACCCGGGCCACTGTTGACTTATAGAGGCAGAAGGAGAGAGAGAGAGGGGGCAAAATGCAAACCCCGATCAGTATTTTTTTTTTCAATTATTTGAAGTAGAAGTCGGAGAGGAGATAGGGTTTCATGACGTTTCGATAAAGCAGCAAGCCGTTAAATATTAAGGACAGAGGACATTGTCTTCGCAATTCCCAATCAGGTTTGAGAATACGATATGAAAATGAATAATAAACAAGTTTAAACAATAAGTTCTACCGAAATAAATCTTCCTTAAATATTTCACATCCGTGCATCACAACATGGCGTTCTTGTATAACATCTATATACTAAGCCTCGGGAGAAACTTAAACTAATAAGTAACTGAGCAGAATGTCGCGAACTCATTATCCCTCAGGTTAATACGTTTTATAATTATCGATCTATTATTATTCTGTATATTGATGTCCATGAAAATGAAATCTAAAACGATTTTAATCACAAGATTCTCTATACACGAAAAACGTGGCCGTCGAATATGCCAAAGTCTCATGAGTTTAGTTTAGACTAGGTTTTTTTTTTTTTTAAATCGGTGAATGAAATGGTATCAATGAATAGTCATGTTTGGTTTCTGATTTTAACATTACGCTGAGGCTCTCCCCCAAAAGTGGAATTGCGTCCACATTTTTAAAAATTTATCGAAAATTTTGATTGATTGTGGGTGGGTTTTAAAATGAGTTATAGATCTTTGGATTATTCTCATGCAACCATGCAGATATTAAAGAAACCATACCATATAATCTGAACCGCTATTTGATGATCCTGACTCATTACACGAGGCGTCATCAGATCTGTTGACTCGATTACCATGTAATAAGTCTTCCAAACTTTCAATATAGTCTATAGCATTTCGTAAAATTTCAACTTTGGGTAGTCTCTGATTCGGATTGGGACACGTACGTCTTTTTAAAACTTCAAACGCTTCGTTAACTCTCCGTAACCGACGGCGTTCCCTCATGGTCGCTGCCTTACGACGATCGATCGTTACAGTCTTTTTCTTACAAGCCTTGCATGCCCACAATAAACATCGTCTATTAGGGCCATGGTACCCCGGGGCTAAAACATGAGGTACATGCCCATCACTGTCATCTCCCGAATACAAGTCATCGTCGTCTAATTCTGATTTTGACGGTGAACACATATCTCTCAGTTCCAACTTATCTTCGGCGTTATTTTTACAGCTCTCCTCCTTCACTGGACTTGCTGCCTTGGCATCCGTTGTCTTCCTGTCGTCTTTACCCACAAAACTCTTCTCCTTCTTGGGCGAGAAGTTCCTCTTATTAAAATCAGTTTGTGTTGGTTCGTTGTTTGATGTAAATAAACGTTGGTGCTGTGTGGAAGGATTGCTGTACCCGTATACATCAGGGTATTGACGTGTGAAGGCTCTGTGATAAGCCGCAGTCGGGGGTCCAAAATATTCCTCGCGAGCCCCGGGGTGTGAGTACGATATATCCATAATCTGACGAGCCTCTGACATATCTGGAGAGCTGTACGAGTTGGAGTTGAACACTGGCGGAGTGTGTTCATATCTACAACTCCGATAATCCGTCATCATCATCATCTTGACCGGTAAACGCTCCAAATTGTTGTCTGGTTTTTATCAGTTTCTTAACTTTCTCCTGAATTCACCTGTCACCACTTCCAGCCTTCAAAACTTGTCCAAATCTTACTCCAAAACCTCTTTCTTTAAGATATTCTACTCAATCAGTAGTACTTTAGATAAGTTTCTTCTTGAAAATTGTCCAACACCAGATTCATCCGACTAATAGAACCACTAACTATTCACATGATATCAGGCAAAATTCCACCAAAATATAACTTTACTCAAAAATTGTAAAATTCTCAGAACTCTACCAAGAAACTGGTAATCAGTGCTCTCGTTCAACTAAAATTAAAACTTTTACTTTTCTTTGGCACATTTTCTTCCATCAAAATGTCTTTGAGAAGAAAAATTCTGACAGGAACCATTTTAACCAATGAAATTCGAGAATTCCAAAATTTCCTGCCAGTGCCGAAAATCTAGTACCCCTGTGGGCGGAGTTACGACTCGGTTATCCAGACCTTTGAACATCCCATTGACTTTGATGCAATGAATTTGCGTCTGGTTAATGAGAAGGAATAGTGGGCGGTTTAGATAACGGAATTAAGATAAGTTTTGGAAGATTTTAAAGCTATACCAGATGTGAAGAAAGATTGAAACGATGTAATAGATATCCTCGTTGCTCTAACTAGCTCGAGACGTGGGATATTTTCAAACGTTAAAAAAATTAAACGACGTCTTAAAGTGGCATTGTGCCCCAATTTGCAGGGTGTACAGTGGGGACGCGTTTAACCGGTTGCCGATAATCGTATTTTGAAATCTTCGTAATAACCTAGTCGTAATGAAGAGTTCATAATAATAGAGAAAATCTTAAAATCCGACTGTTCTTAAAAAATTTACCACTAAATGATGTTCATAAGACAAAGATTGCTCTCTCAATTGGAAAAATAAAAATTGTATTTACAAAAATCACATATTGTTGAACACTGGGATAAGGATTTATTCACAGTTCCTGTTTTTAAGTTTATACTCATAATTGACCTTAGACCCTTGGTAAATTGGATCTATTTAAAAACTAGCCCAACAATTTTAGTCGAAACGGAACCCCAAAAAAATAATCCGTACAAGAAAGACAATTCCGATAATGAAAGTTAAAGTAGGGCAAAATCGAGAGAAAAAGTTGTATAGTAGTGGACCATCATGTTTTATAAACCTTTTTAAAAAGTTGCACGTACTCCTCCTTTAAAGAATTAAACGGCTTCTTAATTTTCACGCGTTTTCCGGTGAAGAATCGAGTGAGACAGTCGTATGATTAGAAGGGAGTAAATAACATATTAACGCCAATTTACTGTTGATTATTTAACATAGTTTAGAAATGACTACCATGCGACTAGCAATAGCTTTATAATTAGTTTCACTAACTGAAAATTGAGGTGATATTTTTAAAACGATCTGCTTTTTGCATCAATTTTACTTCAACCATTTCAGAATCGTGGGATTTTCAAATTTTAAATGACGACATCTTACAGAAAGTTTAAACGTTTTCATCAGAATTGAAAGTGAAACTTGTGAGTTAATATTTTGTGGTTTGTAAGTCAGGAACGAGGACAGACGGACAATACAAACAGGATTCAGTTTATACCTACGACCGACAAAAGCTATGAGCAACTGGATTTCCATGTACTCCTAAAAAATTACAGATCCTGAAAATAATCGTTGGATTTAGGCAACCTGTTTGCACCGACAAAAATTCAAAATATCTCATGTTTAACTTATAAGAAATACTGGTTACTGTCGCGATATGAACGTTTTGATCAGTCGCCTTCGCACCAACTCCATCTTTGCCTTCAACTTGTTCATTCATTTCTTTGATTTTTAATAAGACGTTAATAAAGATAAATATTAATGATATATTGTGTTATATTTTCCGGTGCGATCTGTACCACTATATTATCACATGCATGTACGTGTATTTAATTAGTCAGACAAAGTTGGTCCTACCCGTTCCTTGTACGTGATATACGGATAGGATATCGGCACTTTTACTATGAACGGGTAGAGCTAGATTTGTCGGGCTAACATTAAGTAAGTTTTCAAGAATAAATAAATGTTGTCCCTTTTGTCTAGTAAGAGAATGAAGGAAGCCCTCAAGGTCACGGCTTATTTATCTTAACATTCTATTTGTCAAAAAATATTTGAAAATATTTGGAGAAAATAAAGACGGTACAATCCATTATAAAATATTTGACACACGAAGTTTGTAAATTTTTACTCATTAATCTTGTCAAAGTACGGTGTAACACTCGCGTTATTCAATCATAATTTTACATCCCCATTCTCACACCCTAAACTCAGATTTTGTCAAGAAAAGTACTTTGTGGCGTTGCGTAGCCATGTTGCATTTTTAATCTTACAACAACAAGTCAGATATTTACTAAAAATGTTATCTATGACGTTTGGTAACCATCTTCCATTCTAGCTACATCAACTCAGATTTTTACAAGTAGAGTTATCTGTGACGTTTGGTAGCCATCATAGATGTCTTGACATAGCACGTATGTTGTCATCTTCCGTTCTGACACTCTTTACTTAGATCTTTGCAAGACTTGATCTCTGTGACGTTGGGTAGTCATAATATATATGGGCATCTGTAGTATTCTTCCATTCTGATAGCCTGAACTCTGATTTTTACAAGAAATTTTCTATAACGCTGAGCTGAACATAAACTCGGTTATCAGTAACGTTTTTAGCCATCATCATTCTGACCACATAGATTTGAATTCCCTGCAACGTTGAGTAGATATCTTCCAATTTGACTACATAGTCATAGTGAATTTTATGGATAGAATAATAATGAAACACATTTTTGTGGTGATTTGGTTTATTGAAAAACAAGGTTTCAACATTTTACATAAGAAATATTATAAATAATAACACTTTAGTATTAGTAGTAGTATCTTCAGTATCAAGAAAATAAATATTGGTGACGAATTTCTAAATTTAAGAGCAATGGCGACTAACTGTCATCGTGTCACGAATTGCTAGCAAGTTAGGAAGCTTTAGTTTCGTATAGATATAAAATGTACTCTTTTTCTTTTCTGTCATAAATTGTTTGAAAATAGAAAAATGAAGTGAAATATTCCAAGATTTAAGATATCTGATTTTATCTGAATGATTAATCTAAGTATTGTTTAATATTATAGACAGTAACAGTGTAATGTTCGTTAACACGTGCATTATTCATTTTACATGTGCATTTATCACTGTATTCATATTCGGGTGTGTTTAGTGGCTAAGAAACACTCTCATCGCGTCTTCGAAACCAGGATAAAAAGAGAGTTGCGTTAAAAAGATGTAGGATAATGTTGGATAGTTTCCGAAATCTTTTTGAATTCTTGTAATAATTAACAAAATGATCAATAACTTGCTTCAATAAACATATATTTTGAACTGACTGTAAGAACTGTTGCAAAAGCGATTTAAACCATACATAATGTATGGCAGTCTGCTAGATATTTGTTTTCTGGAAAAAAAACCTTTTTCATAGAGAGATACAGAACGAAAGTCAGGTATATCAAAAATTTCTTCTTTAAACTGTCTTCTACAAGCGGGGTACTGAACGCAAGACTGATATTCCAATCTAAAGTAATTTTCTACTCGTTGAAAGTTCTCGCTATTTACAGTATATTAAAGATCTATTTCCCAGCAGTAGGTGGCCTAATTACCTCCCCTGATAATTGGTTTATTGGGTTGGAACTAATCAACAGTCCAAACTACCAATTAACTCTTTACGCAACACTTATCATCTATACTTTACACTTCCCTTCAGTTCCATGTCAGACGCCATCTTTAATTAATGACACGTGACACTTACCGTTCTCGCGAGAATCGAGACTTAACGACATTAAAAGACTTCTAAAAAATTACTATCAATTGTTGTAAATGTGGTATTTCAGGGTGAAATGTCACCCTTACGTGGGATTTTTTTTTAGAATCAGCGACATGGATGAATAAATACTTTAACAACTTGTAGTTTTCATCTGAAGCTGATGGGTTGAGGGAAGCCAGCACCACCCCCGCCCCACCCCAATATTCATTGTCTCTGATTTATCAATAACAAAATCGTAACAAGCTGAATGACCGCCGCAATACAGATAAAAGTAAGATTATGATAACCAGTTCAAGAAACGTACAATAAAGATAATATTCGTTTCGTAAGTGTGAAGATAAATATTATTGCCTGTTTTAAAAGCCTAAACCTACATCTTGTACCTCATTATCATCTACAATCGTCATTCGTCTGTCATCGTACCAGTATTTACATTGTTAAAAACATGTTCAGTTTACCACTCTTATTATAACAATGAATGTATTCTGTCATCCGCACGAGCAGTTTCGCGATCTGTCTCTCCAAGTGCTGACTGACAGAGTGGAAGCAGGTGCCCGTTATTCCTGTAATATACATAGTAAGTGACGTGAGAATAACGTTTCACTGAAAACTTAAATCACTTTCTGAATTACGTTCTTCGTGATCGATGAAATAATGGCATCAAAGGAATTCTTTCTTTAACCGTTTATTCCTTTTAGAACATGTCATTCAAAATCAAAGTGAATATCTATCTTTTAAGATAAATGTAAATCCAAATAAAGGACCTGGATTTATTGCTAGTTATATCCTACAAATATAACTACAAATGAAATTGTTACATTTTTCTTGTACAAACAATATTAATTTGCAAAATACAATGAGGGATCAATACCCTCTCCTTCAATTGTAACATCGTTTGTTTGTTTTCCCCGGTCCCTTCAGAGGTGGAATTTGAGAAAGCGACTTGACACGCCTGTCCTAGACAATTGCGCACTGCATGGTATTGTCGGTCTTTATTACCTCGCCCAATAAGGTGACTTAAATTTTGACGTAAAAATTCAATACTTATCCAAATTTGTTTTAATCGATATTACCATTCGATCACACGACACTCATATGAATCAAAAAAAGATTTTTTAGTGTTCTTATTTCCATTGATCGTATAGTTAACAATTAGAGGACACCCACAAGGTGATTTTCTGTTTCCCACATTGCACAGATGCTGCAGATTGACCAATACGTAAGGCTAATAAAATTCACTACAACTCGGCCTTGGTTTACATGAGTTAACAATCAAAGAATATTTTTGATTCCTGATTTATTTTGATGCCACTCCCAATTTCTAATCAACCAAATGTTCAACAATACTTCCGGTTTATTCACCATCTTCGTGTTTATTTTTTAGACTAATTAAAATGCACGTGCTATATGAATATGCTAATTAGGCCATTATGATGTAAGCACGTGTTTGATTGGTTCTCTAATTTCTAGTCACTTTCATTTCCTGTGAATATAACGAAACTACTTACAGAACTTTCAAAAATAATTCGCTTTATATCAAAATTACAAATTTAGGTTTTAAAAGATTGTAGACTTCAAAGACGTACCTCGTTCGTATTTCGTATTTTTTAAATGAAATTAACTGAAAATGGCAAAATAATGGACTGAAATCTGATTTTAAAATGACAATTAGTTTTGAGTTTGTGTTTAATGGGGTCCCGAGTGACAGGACGTGTCAGAATAAAGTGCAGCTAGTCTACTCCCAGGATACTCGTGGTAAAGCTTTTAAACTCAGATTAAAGTTTTATTTCGTTTCGCTTTTAGAAAAGTTCGTATTTTTAACACGCGTCGTCGCATTTTAGTAAATAATAGAGGCACGTGAATTATGATAAGAGAGAAAATATCTTAATTTTAAATCTATCTGTAATTGGTTTTTCTGCTGCCACAGTAATGGTATTTATTGCGGGGAATTTCAATCCTCCGCACGGGAATACTGCTGTATAAATTTTGAAACGGTTGTTGCCATTTCATTTCATAATTCACAGCGTGTCGCTAGTTTTTGTGGTTATAAAACGTAATGATTATTATTTTCAAACACTCTCTATATAAATTATTCAGTTTTATCGTAAGATCTTACACAACTTATGATTATGTATAAGAATATCTGAAGTGAATGATTTCGGCAGCCTTGTCTAGTTTTGTGATGTATGCAGAAAATCTCTAAAAGGATCCTTTTTTTGCCATGTTGTATTTTTGATTTTGACACTTCTTTCTTCTTCTCTGTTATAGCACATTTTCCACTATAATTAGGACAATATCCAATGTTTTATCGTTTACACAGTATAATAAGAATTGGGGTTTCCAATTATACTCGTTTCAACTGTATGATATTTTCCGTTGTATCACATTTACCAATGCATTACCATTTGTGCTGTGTTACATTTCACATTGTTTAACAAATTTCAGTGTCTTATATAATTATATATTATTATGTATTATTAATTTCGATTTTTTATTATTTGTATAAAAATGTCCAATGTCTTATCATTTCCAATGTATAACAATTTCCAATGGCTTATTATTTCCATTGTTGTTTAAGTTCCAATATATAACAATTTCCAATGTCTTATTATTATGTATTATTTTGTATCATTAATTTCGATTTCTTATTATTTCCATTGTAGTTTAAGTTCCATTACATTTCCAATGTCTTATTATTTCCAATGTATAAAAATTTCCATTGTATAATAATTTCCAATGTCTTATTATTTCCATTGTATAATAATTTCCAATGTCTTATTATTTCCATTGTATAATAATTTCCAATGTCTTATTATTTTCATTGTATAATAATTTCTAATGTCTTATTATTTTCATTGTGTAATAATTTCTAATGTCTTATTATTTTCATTGTGTAATAATTTCCAATGTCTTATTATTTTCATTGTATAATAATTTCTAATGTCTTATTATTTTCATTGTGTAATAATTTCTAATGTCTTATTATTTTCATTGTATAATAATTTCCAATGTCTTATTATTTCCATTGTATAATAATTTCCAATGTCTTATTATTTTCATTGTATAATAATTTCTAATGTCTTATTATTTTCATTGTGTAATAATTTCCAATGTCTTATTATTTCCATTGTATAATAATTTCCAATGTCTTATTATTTTCA
>NW_008707001.1:2260144-2261288 GCF_000327385.1 Lottia gigantea | reverse complement strand
GACTAGAGCTCTGGACTGTTTATCTATTTGTATGTAACAGTCATTTCTGACTAGAGCTCTAGACTGTTTATCTGTTTGAATTTACCAGTCATTTCTGACTAGAGCTCTGGACTGTTGATTTGTGTGTATTTACCAGTCATGTATGACTAGAGCTCACAGGTGTGTCCTACCCGCTGCCTATAATTTAGCCTTTGACTTATAGAATGTAATTGGATGTCTGTTTTCTCCTTGTGCCTCGGTCTATAACTTTGATATCTAGATAAATAAAATAGGCCTACTATAGATATATGTTGCTGAATCTGGTCTTTGGAGTTTTCTCCGAGAAATCATTACTTTTGTACTTTATTTTCTTTCCAAATTTGGACTTGTCAGATTTCTTCTTGTGATTTCGACCTACATATCTTGATAAATTTCCCTAAGTTTATCATATCGCCGTATCTGCTCCGTGTAGCCTAGTTCTCTCCGAAAAATCATTACTTCTGTTTCTTTGTTTCTCGTTTATTACAATATCAGCGTTTTCTTGTTTATCAGGAATTTTCAGATTTTATTGATTAACAAATTCTGGTCGACTTCAATTATTGGTTTACATCATTCATTACTCGTGTAAAACATGAAGAAAATGGAGTTTTGCATCTTGTGAGGTTTTATAGAACAGTCGGTTAGAGCATTGGTTCTTAACATGACGTCATTTGCTTGGTTACGTCGAGCGAATGGCGGCTGTGGGTTCCGATATTAATTTTCAGCCTTCACAACCCTGGAGTAATCATTTGAACTCCTCACACCCGCCAAAACAATGGACATTCAAAACATTGTAAATTTTATAATTTTTATTCACACTAATCAAAATAATCACACATAATAATGGATATAATCATGCGGCCGCAATAAGATGCTCAGTGGGAAGGTCGTTGTTGTTTTCTTTCTCCCCCAAAAATACTTCACCTACAACAGTTGTCCACACCCCCGACACCCCAGTCCCAAATCCCGCTAGGGGGTGAAACACCCCATGCAATGTGAAATTAGGAAGTTTTTGCCAATCGTGAACTCATCGTTCTAAAAGATGTCTTCAGATCCTGGACTGAGCAAACTAAACAATAAATTCAAAAAGAAACCAAATATCTAAATATGCCTCCAATCGGATTAA
>NW_008707001.1:2133038-2260094 GCF_000327385.1 Lottia gigantea | reverse complement strand
CATTGTATAATAATTTCCAATGTCTTATTATTTCCATTGTATAATAATTTCCAATGTCTTATTATTTCCATTGTATAATAATTTCCAATGTCTTATTATTTTCATTGTATAATAATTTCCAATGTCTTATTATTTTCATTGTATAATAATTTCCAATGTCTTATTATTTTCATTGTATAATAATTTCCAATGTCTTATTATTTCCATTGTATAATAATTTCCAATGTCTTATTATTTCCATTGTATAATAATTTCCAATGTCTTATTATTTTCATTGTATAATAATTTCCAATGTCTTATTATTTTCACTGTATAATAATTTCCAATGTCTTATTATTTTCATTGTATAATAATTTCCAATGTCTTATTATTTCCATTGTATAATAATTTCCAATGTCTTATTATTTTCATTGTATAATAATTCCCAATGTCTTATTATTTTCACTGTATAATAATTTCCAATGTCTTATTATTTTCATTGTATAATAATTTCCAATGTCTTATTATTTTCACTGTATAATAATTTCCAATGTCTTATTATTTCCATTGTATAATAATTTCCAATGTCTTATTATTTTCACTGTATAATAATTTCCAATGTCTTATTATTTTCATTGTATAATAATTTCCAATGTCTTATTATTTTCACTGTATAATAATTTCCAATGTCTTATTATTTCCATTGTATAATAATTTCCAATGTCTTAATATTTTCATTGTATAATAATTTCTAATGTCTTATTATTTTCACTGTATAATAATTTCTAATGTCTTATTATTTTCATTGTATAATAATTTCTAATGTCTTATTATTTTCACTGTATAATAATTTCCAATGTCTTATTATTTTCATTGTATAATAATTTCCAATGTCTTATTATTTCCATTGTATAATAATTTCCAATGTCTTATTATTTCCATTGTATAATAATTTCCAATGTCTTATTATTTCCATTGTATAATAATTTCCAATGTCTTATTATTTCCATTGTATAATAATTTCCAATGTCTTATTATTTTCATTGTGTAAAAATTTCCAATGTCTTATTATTTTCATTGTGTAAAAATTTCCAATGTCTTATTATTTCCATTGTGTAATAATTTCCAATGTCTTATTATTTTCATTGTATAATAATTTCCAATGTCTTATTATTTTCACTGTATAATAATTTCCAATGTCTTATTATTTTCACTCTATAATAATTTCCAATGTCTTATTGTTTCCATTGTATAATAATTTCCAATGTCTTATTATTTCCATTGTATAATAATTTCCAATGTCTTATTATTTCCATTGTATAATAATTTCCAATGTCTTATTATTTCCATTGTATAATAATTTCCAATGTCTTATTATTTCCATTGTATAATAATTTCCAATGTCTTATTGTTTCCATTGTGTAATAATTTCCAATGTCTTATTATTTCCAATGTATAATAATTTCTAATGTTTTTATTTCATTTCGACAGTAATGTGATAATTGTATTGATAGGATCATATTATTTATATGCCTTCTTATATTTTCCATAATTATATATTTTGTAAAGTTATTTTTCATATTTATGATACTCTTGTGTGGATTTCTAATGTTTTTCCCTTTATCAGGTGAACCTCGATTTTGGACCGAGATAATAGATATTGAACGGCCCTTTTTTATTGCTAAGGTGTTTCAACGACGATGAACTATTTTGTATCCGACATTGTTTTAGTCTATGTTATCTTTTATAAAATAAATTGAAAAATGGATTGGAATCTTTACTATCTTTTATAAAGAGAACAACATCTGATTTTTGATAATTTTATCTCTTTTATTGTGAAAATAATGAAATGTTCAAAAAACACGAAATTTATCAAAATCATTTCACAAAAACGATAAGGAAAATTCAAAAAGGAAAACTTCAAAGGATATGATGAATATAAAATTGATAAGTTAGCGAGAGGGCGCCACAGGTCTATTATCTGATATTTAAAATGAATATTTGAAGATATAAATAACAGGCGGTGGAAATCAAAGAGATTTAATCAAGTCAATAGGGCATGGAATGTCCAGTTTAATATCTTTAGTAACTGATTGGTCATTCGGCAAGAGATCCAATCTGGAATTATATATTTTTCGGCCGCCTGAATCATAAATTAAATAGTCAAATCGCTTTGGGTCCGTTCTGACATATACAGGGGCCTGTTTCAAACAAATCAGAACCATTTTTTTTAGAAATAGTGTATCATGATTGGCTAAAAAAGATAGATTTAAAATCAATCTAAGTGATTGACCAATCAATGACTGGAACACGGGAACACTAAAATTTCAATTTTTTGTGGAATTGAAGCCAGCTCTCTGTTTTCTGTGATGCTTCGACCATCTAAATTCCCATATGGTGACCGTACCCAGGTATTTTTTTATAAAACAATTGGAAATATGTTCACAAAGTTACTTCGTTTTTGTTTTTTATTTTGGGTTATCTCATGGAGTTGTCTTCGTAGAAATAATAATTTCATAAATGGCGCTTTGCAGTTTGCTTGTTTGTTACAAGAGATTCAAGGTTTCCAATTTGTTCCAAAACAAACTTCTAATTTACAGATTAAAGTGACCAATTACATCGAGCAGCTGTGGAATCGATCACAATGTCTTCAAATACATACCGTTTAATTTATATAGTCACGTGATAGGTTTTCCCGCTACTCGTAATGTCTCGCGGGAAATGAGAATTGAATAATCAGCTCTATTAATCGGTGTTCACCTACCACCAGTTGTTATTCGAGTATCAAATAGAATAGAATGAAGTAAACCAGGCTAGCCAATTCTGACTTTATCTCTAAACAATTAATTAAGTCGGGATTATCAAACTAATAGTTTATTTATTCCTCTATCAGATTACTGGACAATTATTCTAAACATCATTCCTGTAAATTAGTCTGTTTCTAATTCCCTCAAGAATAACAGGAAATGTTCTATGAGTGTCGATAAAACCAGACTGCCGGTACACGAAAAAGCAATGATTTTTGCATCAGATTTTTGAGACATATATACATGAATGAAATGAATAAATTATGCTCTGAATATAGATATTACACATGTTATACAAATAGTGTTCTCAAATTCTAAATTGATAATTTATGTTCTTTATTCACTTCATCTGAAGATGACAATGTAGATTGTTGAAACGTAGTGTGTAATGAAACTAAGGAGTAGTATACCATAAAATTATGTTCCGTTATTTAATGTGATCTCTACCCCTAAATGTCGCCAAAAGATTATTTTCTTTATTATTTCATTGATATATTATGTTACCTAATATTGAATAGACAAATTATGTTCTTTATAATTCTTATTCGTATTCTTTATAGATTATTGATGCATGAATTATGATTTTGAATTTTGAATGTCTTCTTAGATAATGAATTTAAATTGTGTCTTTAATAACTTATTAAATTATTTTGTTATTTGATTCTTAATTAATTAATTATGTTCTTTTATATCAGATATATAGATTATGGTACATAAATTATGTTCTTTAATAATGAATTTAAATTATGTTCTTTGATAATTGATACATAAATAATGTAATTGATGAATTATGTTTTTTATATCTTTTCAAAGTAAAAAGTTTTTTCTTCTATCATTTTTATGAGAATTGGAATAGACGCCTCAAAATTGTACTGTTAGGCGTAGAATGTACATGTATTTGCTTTGATAAAAATATAAACACAAGCACACATTATTTTTGCAAAATTTGCTTTTACAGAGGTCCATTTTAAGCCAAAATTTGTGACTCTTAGGGATATACATTTCTAAGAGGGAAATGAGTTTCTTATCAATGTAAACTTAAAAAAGAGAATCTTTTTATCAACGCAAAAACATTCTAATACTAACAGTACTATTTTGAGGCTGATCTTCCAATTCTCTTAAAAAATATCGAAAAATTCAAAAAACTTTTTACTTTGCTTAGACAATAATACATTAGTTATGTCTTTGATATTTGATATATATTAATATGAACACTTGATATTTATACCTTGAATAATAATTCATAATGTTTGTCTTTAATAATTGATAAAGAAGTTATGTTCTTAAATAATTGAATTTATAAATTATGTTCTTTTATACTGAATTTTATATTGTCATATTCTTTAATAATTGATATATATTCTATATATATATGTTCTATTTAATTGTAAAGAGGTTATCATGCCATTTTATGTGTATCGGGGAAATACATACACATGTATCTATGATACACATGTTTTATCTTTACAATTCTTTAAGTATGATTTTTTAAAATTTAAATTATTGCTACATGGATTATGTTTTTAATAAAAGGTACAGATTATGTTCTTTGATAATTATGTTCTTTATAATTGATACATAAATATGTTTATTGATATCATATAAATTATATGCTTTGTTGATTATGTTGTTTATAAATTAATGTTTTATATATTCTGTAATGAAAGATATTTTGATTGATTTTGATGATTATGTTGAATGATTGATACAGAAAATGAAATGAATGGAGTTTTACGTCCTACTCCTACTTTTCTGCACCATGTGGGCTAATGAAGACAGGCAACGCCATACAGGGTGCAATGAGGGAAATTTTCAACTGCATTAGACTGCTCTTTTTCGATTTCCAACTGTCGATGGATCTTTAACGTGCACAGCCTGTAGCACATGGGGCTCCGGTTTATTGTCCCATCCGAACGACTAGACGCTTTTTCCATGTCAGCCCCTCTTACCCGCTTCACTGACAGGGGAAAACCGAGTTATATCCGAAGGTAATATCTCGACCTATTGAACGTGGACATAAATTATGTTATATCCGTTGTTGATCGGCAAATCGATCTTTATCTGATTTTATGGAGGGTGCAAATGGAAAGTATAAGCTGGAAAAGCCAGAAACCAAGTTGTTAATTTGTTTATACCATAATTAATCTCCTCGTCATCTTTACGTCTCTTGCAGTGTAATAATTTATCAAAAACTTGGGGACTTTATCAACCTATTTGTAACCAATAAAACAAGGCTACAAATCAGCAAGTTAGATGTATGATAAGTGAACATTTAGAAACCATTTAGGCAGTTCATTCGTGTCTATTAGCGAAATATGTCATAAATCCGACACGTTGTAGACGTTTCAGGCAGAACTCGGCGCCAGTAGCAGAAATATTAGACAATTAGTTTTTGAAGACAAAATGAAAAATGGGATACGACTACCTAAGCTTTATCTTATACACAGAGAAATGTTTGCAATTCACTTTGTAATTGTTTTTTAGTCACAAACTATCTCCTACGATCGTTAACCGTCAAAATGGTAATTATCTCGAATACCTTAATGTCGTGTTTCATTAAGATTAATCGCTCCACAAATCTTCCATTTCGTATTCATTGTCTTTAGTTTAAACTCCAAACATTTCAAATATTTTTAAAGCTATTAGATCTTAATAGCCACGATTTCACGTTCTTTGAAACGAAATTAAGTTACGTCGTATTTTTTTTTTTTTTTTTTTGTCTTTTTTGCACTGATTCAGACATGCAAAGTGCATGAAATGTGCAATAAGGAACATTTTGCCCGGACAGTGGTATCATAGATTATAAACCTTTCAGTCTTATGTAAACAATGGCTCGGTGAGCCGTTCAATCAAAACAACTAAACTTGTTTTTTTCAAGTTCCTCGATCAGAAAGCATTAATCCACACTAGATTTATGGAATTGTTGACCACCATCGAACCCATTGAGTTAACGTCTTACTCGACCACCAACAAACTTACTGAACCGTCACCTAATTCATTGAGCCATCATCTAACTCACTGAGACACCACCAACTCACTGAGACACCGCCTAACTAATTGAGCTATCAGCTAACTCATTGAGCCAGCACCCAACTCATAGAGCTATCATCTAACTCATAGAGCCACCAACTTACTCACTGAGCCACCGCCAAACTCATTAAGCTATAATCTAACTCACGGAGCCACCACCTAACTCATTGAGCTATCATTTAACTCAATGAGACACTTCCTAACCAATTGAGCTATCATTTAACTCAATGGGACACTGCCTAACCAATAGAGCTATCATCTAACTCATTGAGCCACCACCTAACTCATTAAGTTATCATCTAACTCACGGAGCCACCACCTAACCAATTGAGCGAGCATTTAACTCACTGAGCCACCATCTAACTCACTGAGCCATCACCTAAATCATTGAGCTATCATCTAACTCATTGAAACTCCAACAACTCATTGGGCCAGCTATCATCTAACTCACTGAGCCATCACCTAACTCATTGAGCTATCATCTAACTCATTGAACCTCCAACAACTCATTGGGCCAGCTATCATCTAACTCATAGAGCTATCATTTAACTCATTGGGCTATCATCTAACGCATTGAACCTCCAACAAACTCATTGAGCCCGCATCTAAACACTTGGTGCCAACACCTTATTTTGTGTGCGAGCGTTTTGCTCCTTGAGTAGTTATTCAGCTCATTGATCGGCTAGCTCATAAAAGCCAATCCTTAAATATGATATCTGTACCAAGTCACTTCTCTACGGAAAAGATCATCAAGAATATGAAATATGTTTGTTGTTGCTCTGTAAGATGAACTGAGGAACCTCGAGCTAGTTAAATTACAATATCATTTCAATTACATGATGATCAGATTAAAGTTGAGACAACAAGACAAGAGTGGTGATAGGTGCCTGATAAAACATGAGTATAAATCATTTATTATCTCATATAATACATAACTTATTTTCCCTACTGTCATTGTCGCTATCGCCATTATTACTGAAATAAATACTCTGAAAGTTTCCAAGATAAAACTCGGCATCCTACTGTTTTGTTTATCTGTAATATTGTAATAAAAATCACTGCAGTTGACACCAGTTATTAACTCCGATTTCTCTGGCATTTGAGAGTCGTAGAAAACGAACAGAGGGGTGGAAATTTCATGAAAGGGGAGACTGGGACTTAGAAAGACAGGAAATTGATGGCTGAGACTTAGAAGGGACAGGACATTGGCAAAAGAGACTTCGAATGAATGGGAAATGGGTAAAGGAGACTTAGAAGTGACAGGGAATGTGTGACTGAGACTTAGAAGTGACAGGGAATGGGTGACTGAGACTTAGAAGGGACAGGAAATAGGCGACAAGACTTAGAAGGGACAGGGAATGGGTGACTGAGACTTAGAAGGGCCAGGAAATAGGCGACAAGACTTAGAAGGGACAGGGAATGGGTGACTGAGACTAAGAAGGGACAGGAAATAGGCGACAAGACTTAGAAGGGACAGGGAATGGGTGACTGAGACTTAGAAGTGACAGGGAATGGGTGACTGAGACTTAGAAGGAACAGGAAATAGGTGAATGAGACTTAGAAGGGACAGGGAATGGGTGACTGAGACTTAGAAGTGACAGGGAATGGGTGACTGAGACTTAGAAGGGACAGGAAATAGGTGAATGAGACTTAGAAGGGACAGGGAATGGGTGACTGAGACTTAGAAGTGACAGGGAATGGGTGACTGAGACTTAGAAGGGACAGGAAATAGGTGAATGAGACTTAGAAGGGACAGGGAATGGGTGACTGAGACTTAGAAGTGACAGGGAATGGGTGACTGAGACTTAGAAGGGACAGGAAATAGGTGAATGAGACTTAGAAGGGACAGGAAATAGGTGAATGAGACTTAGAAGGGACAGGAAATAGGCGACAAGACTTAGAAGGGACAGGAAATGGGCGACTGAGACTTAGAAGGGACAGGAAATAGGCGACAAGACTTAGAAGGGACAGGGAATGGGTGACTGAGACTTAGAAGGGACAGGAAATAGGTGAATGAGACTTAGAAGGGACAGGAAATAGGCGACAAGACTTAGAAGGGACAGGAAATGGGCGACTGAGACTTAGAAGGGACAGGAAATAGGCGACAAGACTTAGAAGGGACAGGGAATGGGTGACTGAGACTTAGAAGTGACAGGGAATGTGTGACTGAGACTTAGAAGGGACAGGAAATAGGTGAATGAGACTTAGAAGAGACGGGAAATAGACGACAAGACTTAGCAGGGACAGGAAATGGGCGACTGATACTTAGAAGGGACAGGAAATAGGCGACAAGACTTAGAAGGGACAGGGAATGGGTGACTGAGACTTAGAAGGGACGGGAAATAGGCGACAAGACTTAGAAAGGACAGGGAATGGGTGACTGAGACTTAGAAGGGACAGGAAATAGGCGATAAGACTGAGACTTAGAAGGGACAGGAAATGGGCAAATGAGACTTAGAAGGAACAGTAAATAGGCAAATGAGACTTAGAAGGAACAGTAAAAATGGGCAAATGAGACTTAGAAGGAAAAGTAAAAATGGGCAAATGAGACTTAGAAGGGATAGGAAATGGCCAATGAGACTTAGAAAGGACAGGAAATGGGTGTCATTAATCTTGTCGGGGAATATTGTCGGGGACTGTTATTAGTGTATTTCATAAATTGTTGTCCACTTTTGATAAACAAAATATGTGTTTTAGATGAATAATAATGAAAATCCGAAATTTAACAGATATATGGTCTTCCGTAACTATTACTTAACTCCAACGCAAAATATCGCATTTTCAGATTTTGTAGTAAAGCGTTAGCGAAAAACAAAAAAGAATTGTAAGGAATGAGAAAAGAATGTGAAATATATTTGAAATAAACCTCAATCTGTTGATCTGATCGTTGAGATAAGAGTTAAAATAGGTTAATAAAGACTTCAAATCAAATCTTCAAGAATATTAAAATGTCGTCATCAATTGACGCTAGTACCACTGATGAATTTTAGACCCACATTTCACGGCCCATTTCCACCATTTGACTATTAAGCTCTGAAACGTTTAGACTTCTACTGTAAATCAAACTCGGTAATAAAACTCGAAGACAGCTTTATACAGTCGTTTGTTTTCTTCTTTTTTCTCAAAGAATTTCACGCCATTTTAAACTTGTCTTTATTCCCGTCATAAAATTTAAATCTGAAAACTATTTTTTAAAGTATGACTTCACTACAAAGAAAAATGTAACTTTCTCTTAATGTTTGATTTCACAGTTACAAGAAAGCTCATAGGGTTTTTTTTGCAGATGTCTGGAGCACCTTTATAAAATTGGAGGTAACAAATTACTATTCAACAGAAGGCACAGTGTACACAGAGACACCTGATACCCAGTGGCTCAACTACCAAAGGTACTTGTTGAACCAATCCGCAAACCCCTACCACCAGAAAAAAAAATACAAAATTGAACAAAAAGTACCAAATTAAGTATCTAACAGATTAACAAATAATATTTCATGGTTCACAACTTATGCTAGGGCTCTACCGAGGCCATTTAATAGACTTACCTAGAATCAGAAGAAGAGAAGAAGAGAGAATAAATGTGATTCAAAAAGAGTTCTTTGGGAGGGGTCTCAATCTGCTAAGGTCCACGGGAATCCATTCATCTAGTTCAGCCACTGCTGATACCACTTTTCCTAATGAAATAGTTCCTCATTTATAATTGATATACTTCCTCATATGAAAAGTTCATTAGCTACTAGCAATGTATTGCCAAACTGTTTTTTTTTTTAGTTTTTTTTTTAGTTTTGTGGTTTGGTTCGTTTGTACTTGCATTTTTAATTCATTGAAATATAATAAAAGAAAGACACAATGTCTGACCAACATGTTTCATACGAACAATACCCGGGGCTAGTATTTTATAACTAATCAAATTGGTTCGACTATGAAGTAAATCACCTAGCGTATAATCTATAATATAACTGATACATTTTCATTGTTTTCGAGCACTAGTTTTAATTACAAAGAAAGGGAAGAAACCATTTCTGCTCCAGATGTTTCATAATAATTACCCCGAGCTACTGTCCTAGTAATTTGATTTAAATGGTTTGACATTAGTATAAGCCACCTCACGTATAATCCACGATATGAAAGAAAGGAAAAAAACTATTTCTGCTCTAGATGTTTCATAATAGAATTACCCCGGGCAACTGTTCTAGTTGTACCCCCACTCGCGCCGCCTCTGTTTCAAGACAAGGGGGCTATACTCTGTTTGCGATAACCTAAAATACAGCAGAAATTGGCACTTCCGGTTTAACATATGCCACCATATGAAGGTAAAGGCCCTATCGTCAACCCCGCCGTTTTACTTAATTTTAACCACAATGCAGTTCATCAAACTAAAACATTTTCCTGGGGACTTATTCTCGAAAACATATCTAAGAATCAATTTTAAGTTAAGTTTTGTTTTGTTATCAGAGCATTTTCGAGAATACATCCCTCGTTAAACGAGAAGCTAGAAGATGCTATACAAATGGAAATTAGCCAGGTAATGCTAATGTGTTCCTGGAATGGTAAACAATTAACACAAAAACGACTTTCTTAAAGACGACTTAATCTTCATAAACATAGTTCAAGCTACAAACAGACAGCGAGTATTTAAATAGGTATTAGTCCCGCAGTTAATTTCATAGTCCTGCAGTTAATTTTAGCGCCTAAATATCAGACCCGCAGTTAACTTTATTACTCCAAAACGTCATAATTTACTTATTACTGACTTTATTCTCTCTTTCCTGACAGAAACCTTTAATTTCATTTCAACAAAGTCATTAACGAGCGTGAAGTGGAGAAATTTGATATTGGTTTCATCTCATTACTACAAATTGCTCGAGAATTTTCAGAATAGCAGCTCCGCAGAATTCCAATATGGCGTCAATTGTTGTTACCACCAGAGAGACGCACGTGAAATTGGTCTAATTTTTAAAATAAAGAAGACTAATAGGGTGTAAATGGTTCAATATTGTTGAAAGATTGAATGCCTGAATCTATTTTTCTACGAAAGCTATTTGACATAATACATTTACAATAAATAAATACTTTGATTCGTTTTATAGATATATACTTATTAACTTGTACATAGGCTACTATAATTTATTGGTTTTGTTGACGTTTAGCAATGGATCATCCGAAATGAAATAGAAAGCAGTTCTACTTTCCTAATTGTGCTAATGCAGACGAGCAATGCCATTAAAAGGATATATACTTATTAAGTTGTACGCACTAAGTTTATTGGTTTCGTTGACGTGTAGCAATGGATCATCGCAGATGAAATAAAAAGAAGTCTTGCGTTCTACTTTCTTAATTGCGCCGATGTAAACGAACAGTGCCGTTAAAGAGATAAAGAAAGAAAAGTAACCCGTATCTTCGTGGCTTGTTAAAAGGAGGGTGTGCCTAGGTTATCATAGGCCAAATAAAAAAAAGAAAAATAAGAAGGAGAAAAGAGAGGCCATTTTCTCTGAATATTAAGTTGAACGTCTGTGCATGGCTGGGATGTGTTATTTCAAACTTGTCCTCAGGGAAGGATGCCCCTAAACCGCCTATAGCCTTCGTCGCTGACTTCATTTCTCTGAAAAAAGAAAGCATAGCAAAAATATATTTTTTTCCTTAATTCCTAAAAAAAAAGTTTAAGTGTTAAAAACGTCGATGCGGAAAGCAATTCAAGGAGAAATGATGTGCACAGAAACGACTGCACTGATTACTATATCATCACCTAATGATGGCTTTGTTTTCTTTTCACAGTAACTCAATCGATTCAACAAGATACTTAAAATGTAGAAAACGCGGAGAAATATTTAGAGAGCAGAACAAAACAATAATCTAGCACATGGAAAATATCGGTCTTGTCATAACATATCTCTTTCTATTCTTTCCTTCTCATTTACAAACTGTCAAAACACTTTATAATCAATGAGCTGTGGTAATATACTCTACTTCATATATTCTTTCGTTTCCTGTTCAACTTTTCTGACTCCAGTTCCGGTTGACTAAAAATAACGAATGGGAAAAAGAGAAAACGAAATAATAATATTTTTGAATCTATTTGCCATTGTACGTGAGTAAAGCACCAATGTTTGTTAAACTAATGATGAGTTGAACGAGGGAAGAAAGAAAATTTCCCGAACATTGAGTGTGTACAATGTAAATTGAGCATAACAATAATCTTTAAAACGAAAAACGTCAGTATTATATTTCCCTACAATACTTTCTTTTTTTTCGGCTTTTGATTAATGAAAAGACTTCATATGTCGGTTTTTGTGCTTGCCATTTAGTCTTATTCATTGTGATTTGGATAAGTAAATGTGTGTTTTATCAATATTACTTAAAATAAAAAAAAGGCTCTTTATACTTATGGTGGAATTCACCTCTATCGTTCTATGCCTACACAGCCATCTACCCCACGCCAAAATATGTACCTATTATTACTAGTTTTAGATCAGTAGAGTTGAGATTGACGGGAAGGATTGTGTAGAAATATCAGATGAAATCTAAATGTCTATTTATCTATTAAACTATTTAATAGGCGAGTATTTCAGGTCGCCAGTTCAAGATGAAGCCTGGATAATCTCGATGATAAAAAATAACCGAGTCTAGAATAATTATTTATTTATTTATGTACTGTATCGTTTATAATATCTTATTTTCATCATAAACTTGTATCATTGCTATGAAAGTAAATAACGTAGCATAAACGATTTAGTTTTAAAAGTTTTAAAAGTTATATGCGCAGCGAAAAGTATAATATTCTCTAGATGATAATTAGAAGTAGACGTAATATTAGATTATATTGCTTAAATAAAGAAAGGAGTAGTATATCCATTATAGTTTTTATTTTCTGAAAAGTATAATATCATAATATAGTACAGTCTATTATAATTACGCTTCCAAAATTCGTGTTGCATTGATCCATGTAAATTCATGTTATATTTTGCCATATATATTCATGTTATATTTTGCCATATATATTCATGTTATATTTTGCCATATAAATTCATGTTATATTTTGCCATATAAGTTCATGTTATATTTTGCCATATAAATTCATGTTATATTTTGCCATATAAATTCATGTTATGTTTTGCCATATAAATTCATGTTATATTTTGCCATATAAATTCATGTTATATTTTGCCATATAAGTTCATGTTATATCTTGCCATATTAATTCATGTTATATTTTGCCATATGAATTTATGTTATATTTTGCCATATAAATTCATGTTATATCTTGCCATATTAATTCATTTTATATTTTGCCATATAAATTCTTGTTATATTTTGCCATGTATATTCTTGTTACATTTCGCCATATAAATTTATGTTATATTTTGCCATATAAATTCATGTTATATCTTGCCATATGAATTTATGTTATATCTTGCCATATTAATTCATGTTATATTTTGCCATATAAATTCTTGTTATATTTTGCCATATGAATTTATGTTATATCTTGCCATATTAATTCATGTTATATTTTGCCATATAAATTCTTGTTATATTTTGCCATATAAATTTATGTTATATTTTAGTTTAAATTAGATTGTGTAAATCGGAGTTTTCAGAGAACCTATTTTATTTCAACTGTAAGCTTTAAGAAGCTGACCCCAAATTATGCTTAATTACAGACTCTTTGTGTAGAAAAGGGACACAGTGACCTGTATCTCCCTGCACCGGAAAGACTCAAGGACGTCCATTCCATAATGAGATATAATAGAAGATGATTGGAGGACCTAGTTCCATTATATCTCTGATCAAAAGAAAGCCGGGATATACCTAATAAGATTACAAATCACAAGTCAAAGACCTAAAGGGAATGTAAAGAGGTTTCATAAACATTTTATACTTTCTGTGACACTGATAGCATCAATTTGCTCCGTTCTGATTTTAGTCAGATGCAGGTTTTGCTATTCAACTAAAACTAAGCGTATGGCGTAGCTATTGCAAAATCTCTTATTATAAGCAACTTTTAAATCACGGGTACCACAGACAACTGACGTAAAATTGGAATTATGCAAATAAGAGATATAAATGGCGCCGCCAAAAGATGCTCTAGATTGGGATGATGGAGGCGGTCAATGTAACTGAGGTAATTACCTACAGTGTGACATCTCTGATTAAGTATACACTGCGTGACATATTAAACTCGATTGATAAATCCCTTTATAAAATAATAGCACTCTCTGAGAGATATGAGCTTACGTATATATCTCATTTCCAAAAGCCTTAAGGTATTAATTATATTGTCGGAATTCCTTCCTGCTTTCCAAGGACGTCATTATGCTCTCCAGGGGGACCCTTTGATTCCGATTTCTTTTCAATCGAGAATAAAGCTTGGAGCAATCTCGATCAAAACAGGAAAATATTATAATGACGCAATTATATCGGTTATAGAATTTTATAAACGACGACAGTATAAACTACTGAACGGGAATCATTTTTTTAACGGCGAAGTTCGTGACCGAATCTAGCTGACAAACCATACATTTATACGACTATATGCATGCATGATGTTTTTGTCTCTTCGTTTTCTTCAATTGTTTGGAAACAACAAACCATGTTCACTCTTTTCGAAACACCTGATGGTACTTTTACTCTCGATTTTGCCATACTTTGAATGAGATTTTGATTAACGGAATTGTCTTGCTTGTACGGATATTTTTATGTAAATACCAGATACGTTCGATACAGATATCGCTGTTTACACTGTTTGTATTATGCTTTTTGTATTTTAACCACTTTTGTCTTGTTATTTATTGTAGTAAAATGCAGACACACGATCCGTTTTTCAGAAAATGTGTATGATAAACATGTAAATTATTAATTAAAAGTTCATTTCAGAGGCTATTTCATTTTTTTAAAGGTTTATGCCAATATACATGTAAATTTTGACCCAATGGGATGCATTCAGAAGATTAAGGATGTACAACTCCTTGCCATTTTAAGATTACGCAAATATATGTAACGACTTTTGGTTCTATAGGATTACCTCCAGAATGCAAAGCGTAAAACTCAACTTTATCTCAAAATTACGCCAATAAACATGCAGATTCTGGTATATTTTTAAAGGTATAATCTTAACCTTACAACATTGCAGTTTATTTCTTTAAGTCTAATACACGTCAATATACATCGTTTTATTTATTTGAGGAAGGAAAAGGTAAGAAAACACAACTGTTTCTAGTCGTCAAGGGTATGATAGGAAAGATAATGTTTACAAGGATGTAGATGATGGTGTAAATGGTAGAGTCTAATTAACTAAAACTACAATTAAAACCCAGGAATAATAAACTGCGAACGAATGGTACTTATCACAGGCTTAAAGTAATTGTGTGCCGGACGCAACTGGTTTCTGCTAGGTTTCCGTCAAAGACTAGCTTGTAGCTTCAGAACAGTTTTGTCGTTTTTTTTTCAAAATACGGAAAATGATGGTCGGTATAGGACAGGGAAAAGCCAAACCCAAAAGCAAGATAGTAGACAAAAATCCCCGTAAACTAAGTTATGATTTATAGACACAGCTTTATGGAACAACAATCACTGGTTAAAGTTTTATGCAACGTTTCGACGTGTTTCCCCCGTCGTCCTCAGGGGGTAACACGTACTCACAATTGCTAAATGCCATTCAAAGACTTTTTAAGTTATGATTGTTATCCTTGTAAGAATTGATGTTTTGTTTTTCCAGCTTTAAATGGGTAGGGATAATCCAGAAAAAATCAGTTCCACAATCAGGGACATTCAGAAAAATCTGCTTCTATTCTACTTCTGATAACTATTTTGACTGCCAGGCTACAGTAGAGGCAGGTGTTTCGGTCTAGTAGAAAGGGTCATTAAAAACAAATAGGTTGTAGAATTCTGAAGGTTACCGACCAAGTCCGAAAGCTGATACGCATTTCAGGAGCAGTCCTATTTTTATCCACATAAACAATTCATTCAGGAACGTAGGTGTAAGCCATTTCCGTAACAAGGTATAAATATCAAAGGTCGGAACTGGACCTTCAGGATTGACTTGTGGCTATAATATGTTGATCTTTTTACTGCCACTGTTGACCTCGAGCCACTCGTTTAGATCGGTTGACTGTCGCTTGTAGCTTTCTTTTCGATCGATTATACTTGAAAAACAGACACCGCTTAAAGGAAGATATCTCTAGATGATAAAAAAATACACAAATTAACATCATTTGTGGTATGAAATTTCTAATTCGGATATCGAGTTGAAAACCCCGAACAAAGAGGAGCATTCGGTTCTCCAGAAAGGTCAGATTGGAATCTTTAACCCTAAAAATACCCTACTGACGATGTTGCCACCATCATCCTCGTTGACTTTTTGATTTCTTATAAAATATTAATATACAAATTGGATACAGAGGTGTACATCCCCAATATATAATATTGTACTACGATCTATATTTTTAACACTCTTCCTATTTCGTTTACTAATATATAATATCCCACATTTAGATAAGACAAATTTTGTACATTTCCATGTTCTCTATATTATTATAACAAATTATCTGTCAAAACTAACAACTGTTGTAAGTGCAACTCTTCAAATTGTTAAAATACATTAGATATAAAATATAATAGTTACTCTTGATTTATAGTGAATCTTACTACGATATTTTTCTCCATAATTTATTCTTTTCTTGATCAGATAGAAGATATATTTAATGTATTAAATTTCGATTGAGAATTTTAATCTAAAAGAAAGGTATATCTGTGTTTTCTAAATTGTACCCTATTTGTATTTCAGAGAAAGAAGCCTTTTCTTAATGCACAGACCCTGTTTGGCATCGCAGCATCTGTATAAAAAAAAAAGTCGTATTGTACGAAAAAAAAAAAAAATAAAATCGAATATGAAATTATGAAAATATAATTATAAGGTCATTACAGAAAATTGCATTATGAAAGAGAAACTTACGAACCTGTGTACACGATTGGTTGTACTGTTCTTCTATTAAAGAACGATGTCGAATGCACCAAAAGCATAAAAAAACGCAAAATATAAAATCTGAAAAAAAAAATGTTTAGTAACACTCCTCTTGTATCTTTTTTATTAAAGAATATTGTACCAATTTGATTTCAGATGGAAAGGAACTTCTTTTAAATGTACCGCCCTATAGCATCGATTATACATCAGCCTAGTGGACTGAACTAGCTGTATTTTTTTTTCTTATAAAAAAGAGTCTCATAGTGTACCAAAAGGATCAAAAATAAGAAAAAAGAACAACTTTAATAGAATTGTAGAATAATGCATTAAAATAACATAAAATATCAAAGAAGATAATATTTGAAAAAATTGAATGTCGACATTAAAAAGATAAACAACAATGAATGTTTCTAAATTTAGATTAAAACTATTTGTCATGATGCCATAAAGATGAAATTAAAGTGATATAATCGTCTAAATATTTCAGCTGAAACCTTTTTCAAATAATATACTTCCTTCATCAATTCTGGGAAAGGGAGTTTTTCGTTTATGTTAGTTTTCGTAAAGCTGAATCTGTCTCGATGACGAACTCTAGAGTTTCTCTTCCTTGCACCCCGAAGCTACGGGCCTGCTCTAAACTTTGATATTGATTTTTACCTGCTTATAATTAGGCGACGGTATTACTTTAATATCTTTTGATAGCAACATAGTGAGAGTAAACTATATGTCGCTGTCTTCAGTTCTTTGAGTTCGCTTCCTGTATACAGTAGCCTTCTATTTCCTTGTAGAAAACAATGACAAGTATCTCTCTATATATCAATATGAATTATGTCTTATAGTTCTAGTCATCTTGCTAATGGCTTATATTATGTAGACCTATTTAATTCCTTTACAAGACTGTCATTTCAAATCATGTTCGACAGATTTATAATCTCTTCATTAATAGAATGAATTGACGTTTTTGTACTACCTTTCTGCACTGTCGATGGCACTGTGACACGCACTGCCCCATCTTCACAAAGTCAAGTTATTACGAACTTCGTCTTATACCTTGAATGCGATAGCAACCTTTCTTGTTTGAGGGCACACGTATGTGAGTATTTTACTTTGAATTTTTGGTCGATCGAACAAAATGGTGGATTAGCCATTTTGAAATCACATGATATCAACATCACGTTCGATTGCATTAAAAATATCGATCACCTGATAAAATATGCCCGACACGAGCAGACGAGCGAATTTGCCAGTGATTAGAATCGCTGGCGTAAATAATCAGCCGAAAATATCTAACATTTCTGATACGGCTAATCGTTGTCGACGTCAGCGGACACATGGGTGAATTTTATGAGCGATGTTAAATTCGCCGCTTTCGGGCCAAAGAATATGCTCGTTTGCCCCCTTCAAAATATTTTTATTTTCTTAGCGAATTATGACAATGGTTAAGTATGGTCAAAAGAAGTAGTAAAAGGGAGATAATATTGTTAACTTTAACAGACTACAAACAACTGTATTAAACTTTTCTCTGAACTTTTCAATGCTAAGGGAGGTAATTATTAACAATAAAACAAAATATAGACCACATCTATTTCTGTCTTTTGTTCACTACTGGATCATTTTGACGAAGCAAAACGTCTAGTACTCCAGTCATTCGAAGGGATAAAACCGAGGCCCTTAGATGACCCTACTACAGGGTGTGAACGCTCAAGATCACTCGACAGTTGGAAATCGAACATGAGCAGGGTTATGCCGTTGTTCTGGAGAAACTTTCGAACTGTCCGTCTGAACTCCATTTCATTTCGTTTCTGCTACGCCCATAACACGACTTATTAATCAATTTATTGCAAACTTTTATTATCATTCAATTTTATAAAGACTTCATGCAACAGTTTGAGTTCAAAATCGATATATCCATTTCCTTATTCAAACCAGATGTTGTCATAATTACATACCATTGAAATAAAACATGCGTTATAGATTTTACTTGAATAATTTCCATGTTTTTAGCTCTGATATAACGAGAGTAAACGAGTCACGTCGCTTAGATCTAACCTTTGATATACAAGTAGCAAAAAAAAGACTCTTTCTGAAATTGCAGGCAGCACTGGCTTCGCATGAAGAATCCCTTTAAAGTACTAAATTTGAGGGCGTGGATTGGTGCTATTCTGACCAATCAAATCGCGGTTAAGGTCATGTAAACAAAACACAAAATCGATTTGACGCCACTCGACGAAGAGATAAGAACCACTCTTTCCAAATAAATATTCCAAAAAACGGTTTCGATTTTCTGTCAGCTTCAATTCAATACCGAAAATCTTACTAAATTCTGTATCGTCCATATTAATTTAATAACTCACTGCTTTTGTTTTGGTTACATTCACGAACAAAGCTTCTATAACGAGTGATTTAATTTGATTGATTGAAATTACCTAGAAAGATTTCAGGGCCAATTTTGATTTGACAATATTTAGCTGTGAATACGTAATTTCTATCACTTATACCATGGCCTTGAGAAAGTATGACGAGTGAAGGTGTGGTTTAGACACATGCCTTATATTATTAAATAATAACCTACAATCAATATGAAATATACAGTTAAATTATACAGGAAATATCAATGTAATGAACAGTAAACAATTTCCCCATTTCACACCGCAATAGGTAAATATAACCAGCTATTAGATTAATGATATGACTATTAACAAATTAAAATTTGCCCCATTGCACAATGCATGACATTAAGGCATAAGACAAAATGTAGAACAAACTGTTAAGACCCCCTATCCCCCCCCCCCCCCCCCCCTCCCCTCCCCATTGTACAGGTTAGAATAACCAACTGATTAATGAAATGACTATTTATATGAAATACGTGCTGTAATTATTATAATAACGATTGTCCTTATAACTCATTAAGTTAATGGGGCATTAAAGCAATATACATTATTAATAGTTCTATTAGATTACTTTAACAGATTAATACACAGATATAAAGAGATTTTCTAGTCTTTGTATATTTATCAGGGACATTTACAGCTTCTATACCTGTATTTACACCATTCTGATTTTCTAGTCTTTGTATATGTATCAGAGACATTCATAGTTTCTATATGCACTATTCTGATTTTCTAGTCTTTGTATATGTATCAGGGATATTCTGAATCAGCAAGTTTTAGACTATAGAGTCAGTCAGATTTAGATTATAGAGTCAGTCAGAGTTAGATTATAGAGTCAGTCAGATTTAGATTATAGAGTCAGTAAGTTTTAGACTATACAGTCAGCAAGTTTTAGACTATAGAGTCAGTCAGATTTAGACTATACAGTCAGTAAGTTTTAGACTGTAGAGTCAGTAAGTTGTAGACTAAACAGTCAGTAAGTTTTAGACTATAGAGTCAGTAAGTTTTAGACTATACAGTCAGCAAGTTTTAGACTATAGAGTCAGCAAGTTTTAGACTATAGAATCAGCAAGTTTAAGACTATAGAGTCAGTAAGTTTTGGACTATAGAGTCAGTAAGTTTAAGACTATAAAGTCAGCAAGTTTTAGACTATAGAGCCAGTAAGTTGTAGACTAAACAGTCAGTAAGTTGTAGACTAAACAGTCAGTAAGTTTTAGATTATAGAGTCAGTAAGTTTTAGACTATACAGTCAGCAAGTTTTAGACTATAGAGTCAGTCAGATTTAGACTATACAGTCAGTAAGTTTTAGACTGTAGAGTCAGTAAGTTGTAGACTAAACAGTCAGTAAGTTTTAGACTATAGAGTCAGTAAGTTTTAGACTATACAGTCAGCAAGTTTTAGACTATAGAGTCAGCAAGTTTTAGACTATAGAGTCAGCAAGTTTTAGACTATAGAGTCAGCAAGTTTAAGACTATAGAGTCAGTAAGTTTTGGACTATAGAGTCAGTAAGTTTTAGACTATACAGTCAGCAAGTTTTAGACTATAGAGTCAGCATGTTTTAGACTATAGAATCAGTAAGTTTTAGACTATAGAATCAGTAAGTTTTAGACTATAGAATCAGTAAGTTTTAGACTATAGAGTCAGTAAGTTTAAGACTATAGAATCAGTAAGTTTTAGACTATAGAGTCAGTAAGTTTAAGACTATAGAATCAGTAAGTTTTAGACTATAGAGTCAGTAAGTTTTAGAGTATAGAGTCAGTAAGTTTTAGACTATAGAATCAGTAAGTTTTAGACTATAGAGTCAGTAAGTTTTAGACTATAGAGTCAGCAAGTTTTAGACTATACAGTCAGTAAGTTTTAGACTGCAGAGTCAGTAAGTTGTAGACTAAACAGTCAGTAAGTTTTAGACTATACAGTCAGAAAGTTGTAGACTAAACAGTCAGTAAGTTTTAGACTATACAGTCAGCAAATTTAGACTATATAGTCAGCAAGTTTTAGACTAAACAGTCAGCATGTGTTAGACTATACAGTCAGCAAGTTTTAGATTATAGAGTCAGTCAGATTTAGACTATAGAGTCAGCGAGTTTTAGACTATACAGTCAGCAAGTTTACACTATACAGTCAGCAAGTTTTAGACTATACAGTCAGTAAGTTTTAGACTATAGATCAGTAAGAAGAGAATACCAAGTAATGGTTCGTTAACGTGTACAACCTGTAGCACATGGACCTCGTTTAATGTATCATCCTAACTAGACGCTTTATCAATGTCACTCCCCCCTCCGACCCCCTGCCGGATCAAGAAATGTCATGGTGTATACGTAGATTTTGTATCGACCTGCCTTTAATAACTACAACACATTCTGTTTGGAATTTATCGATTGTTGCTCTGTTTTAAAAGGCGGTATTTAAGAAATTGTTTTATTGACGTGTTTTCACGTTATATATATATGTGTGTGGTTAAATAACACAGAAGAATGTGTTTCAATATAAGAAGATATGAAAGGGATTTTGTATCCTACCTCTTTGTTCTGCTTTTAAAGCCATAATAAAGGTAAAGTCTTTTATTTTAAGACTGCTTTTTGTAAATTATATGTGTAGTACTTAAAGAGATTGTAAAGAAACAGAATGAAATGAATGGAGTTTTACGTCCTACTTTTCTGTACCATATGGGCCAATGAAGACGGGCAACGTCATGCAGGGTGCAAAGAGGGAAATTTTGTCATAACAGCGACATTAGCCTGCTCCTTTATCAATCCCTTTAATTGCACACGTCTCTATGTACTTTGATTTTGTATTGTATAAACTTATATTTTGTTAGTTTGTGAGCTGATTGGCTTGCTCTTCGTTGTTTATTTGTTTGTGTTTACCAACCATGTCTGATTAGAGCTCTAGACTGCTGATTTAGTTAGTTTCCATGATATCTGGACTGTTGATTTGGATATATTTACCAGTCATGTTTGACTATAGCACTATATTGTTGATTTGTTTGTATTTACCAGTCATGTTTGACTATAGCACTATATTGTTGATTTGTTTGTATTTACCAGTCATGTTTGACTATAGCATTATATTGTTGATTTGTTTGTATTTACCAGTCATGTTTGACTATAGCACTATATTGTTGATTTGTTTGTATTTACCAGTCATATTTGACTATAGCACTATATTGTTGATTTGTTTGTATTTACCAGTAATGTTTGACTATAGCACTATATTGTTTATCTGTTTGTATTTACCAGTCATTTCTGACTAGAGCTCTAGACTGTTTATCTGTTTGAATTTACCAGTCTTTCTGACTAGAGCTCTGGACTGTTTATCTATTTGAATTTACCAGTCATTTCTGACTAGAGCTCTAGACTGTTGATCTGTGTGAATTTACCAGTCATTTCTGACTAGAGCTCTAGACTGTTGATTTGTGTGTATTTTGTATGACTAGAGCTCACAGGTGTGTCCTACCCGCTGCCTATAATTTAGCCTTTGACTTATAGAATGTAATTGGATGTCTGTTTTCTCCTTGTGCCTCGGTCTATAACTTTGATATCTAGATAAATAAAATAGGCCTACTATAGATATATGTTGCTGAATCTGCTCTTTGGAGTTTTCTCCGAGAAATCATTACTTTTGTACTTTATTTTCTTTCCAAATTTGGACTTGTCAGATTTCTTCTTGTGATTTCGACCTACATATCTTGATAAATTTCCCTAAGTTTATCATATCGCCGTATCTGCTCCGTGTAACCTAGTTCTCTCCGAAAAATCATTACTTCTGTTTCTTTGTTTCTCGTTTATTACAATATCAGCGTTTTCTTGTTTATCAGGAATTTTCAGATTTTATTGATTAACAAATTCTGGTCGACTTCAATTATTGGTTTACATCATTCATTACTCGTGTAAAACATGAAGAAAATGGAGTTTTGCATCTTGTGAGGTTTTATAGAACAGTCGGTTAGAGCATTGGTTCTTAACATGACGTCATTTGCTTGGTTACGTCGAGCGAATGGCGGCTGTGGGTTCCGATATTAATTTTCAGCCTTCACAACCCTGGAGTAATCATTTGAACCCCTCACACCCGCCAAAACAATGGACATTCAAAACATTGTAAATTTTATAATTTTTATTCACACTAATCAAAATAATCACACATAATAATGGATATAATCATGCGGCCGCAATAAGATGCTCAGTGGGAAGGTCGTTGTTGTTTTCTTTCTCCCCCAAAAATACTTCACCTACAACAGTTGTCCACACCCCCGACACCCCAGTCCCAAATCCCGCTAGGGGGTGAAAACAGCCCATGCAATGTGAAATTAGGAAGTTTTTGCCAATCGTGAACTCATCGTTCTAAAAGATGTCTTCAGATCCTGGACTGAGCAAAATATGCCTCCAATCGGATTAACAACTAATAAATACTTTTTGAATTCAGTTGTAATTTCATTTTGCCTTAATCTGTAAGAACACATTCTTCTTTCCGCCATGTTTGAAATAATTTAAAAGTTTTGGATCTCTGGATATTGGAAAATTTCCGCACATTTTAACATTAATCAATTTTGAATGAAATACTTCATAGTTCGATTTCTGGCTTCATTAAGTTTTCTAAACTGTTTCTCCATTCGTGTTAATTTGTCTTCTACCAAGCGGCCAACCTTTCGGCCATACCTAATTTTGGTGAAGCTATAAGTGAACACAATAATACAAAAGTTTTCATCCAATTCTTGTTTCTGGAAAAATAATATCGACTATTGATTCGATTCATTCTTTTTTAAAAACAAAAATGAAGTGACTCGAAGAGTCTTGTTCACCTCGTTTAATGGTAGAATAAGTTTTCCTGAACCATTATCGAATTTTTTTTTAAGTTTTAAGATATTCAACTAAACATTTAGACAATTATTGAATTTTTCTTCTCCCAAGAACACATTTTACTACTTAACTTTTCACTGTTAGAAACAGTTATCGTCTTTGATTCAATTAATGATCTACAATAAGCCTGTTTTGAAAGTTAAAAAACAGGAAAGATAGTCCCAAGAGTAAGCTATATTACTCACAATGTTCGTTTTAAAGGAATTGTGAAGAGGTTTTCTAAATTTTTTATTATGTGTATCGAGGACACTAACAGCATCAATTTACACCATTCCAATTTTCAATCAGACGTCTGTGGTTCCTGCAATTCCAATAAAACTAAATGTTTGATGACGTCACTAATCACAAAATATGCTTTATCACATAAGGTCCTTTGCGATTAGTGACGTCATCAAAACTTAGTTTTAGGGAATCATGGTGGAACTGCAGGAACAACAGACGTCTTTTCAAAAATTGGAATGGTGTAAATTGATGCTATTATAAATACTGCTCTGTTGGATCGTCACATTTAAATGGCAATAAATAATTTTACTAAAGGTTTATGATATTGAAGGTCATGGTTCGCCATTTTGGGTCTTGAATATATGTAAATAGCCTTCTGAAGTATTAGAACTGCGCGAAAATCACATAACCCCTTCAAATATACTTCAAACTAGAAATTTCACTTTCCTTTTTTTATGTTATGTCTTTTCTATATATGGCGTAGTATCAAGAAAAGACAAGTCGATATATTGACTTTTAAACGATGATAATTCTGTCCACACATGGATTTGAATGTCTATAATTTCGACTGTGAACTGTGGACACTTTTGCTGTTTAGCTAAGCTAAAAGAAATCTAAGTTACGATTTGTCAAACGGAAGGCGAATCTGTCCCTTTAAAGATATATAATATTCTGTTATCTAATAGCATTTTAGTCTGTTGACGTCAAAAGAAATTGTCTGGTGCCATATTTTAATTATAATCTGTAAAAATCAATACTGTATTAATTATAGAGCTAAATAATTCATTAACGCCAAGCAGATAATGTTACTGTTTTTATACAGAAAATCTTTCCTGTCATTTTGTTTCAAGAAATTATCGCTAAAACAACTATTGAAGTATTGTGGAGGGCGCTGTGGGGCAACCTATATGTAGAATCTTAATGTTAGATGATACACGGGTTGGGTAGGATAGTTTCTTTGCTTGGTTTACCAGATGATCGGACTGTCCAAATTAAAAACCAATATTGTATCTGCTATGAAGTCTTGCTTGTCTCTAATTACAGAATTAGAAATTGTGTAGGATTCAAGTTTATCGTTTGAAAGTGTAGAAGCTATTTTGAATTCATTAGTAAAAAATCTACTAAGCTAGTTATTGATTTAAAATGTTTTTCTTGTGTTTCGCTGTTCTAATTGATAATTTAACACAAAGTTATTGATTAAAACATCGAAAAAAAAAACTTCTTGACATCAACAGTACAGAGATGCTTCCGGCTTTAGTAAGTGTATTGGCAACTCGAAGCGACTTGGAGTTTAATGTCTTACTTGTTTTGCACCCGATTTGACAAATAATGACGAGATCGGGAATTCAGGGTAAATGGTATTCGAGATAATAACGCCATAATGTTGTCTGTTTTTTGTGGAATTACAGGAACCACAGACGCCGAACATGAAAACGAAAAATGTACAATGAAGACAAGTTTGATTCAACATTTTGCTTTCCATGTGTCATGGGATCTCTAAGGTGTAAATTGAAACAAAACTCGTATCACTGCCATTTTGCCACATTGCGTGTCATTTCTCATCTTCTTATAAAACCATCAAAATATGCAAAATGGTAGGAAATAAGAGTCGTTTTCTTTCGAAATATCGTGTGGAAGCAGCAAAAATATTGTTAGCTGTGCTAGGCACAATTTGTTATCAGCACGAGTCCATTTCATACCAGTTCTGAAACTTCTAGGACACTGTTTATTACTGAGAACACGGTATCAATAAGTCCAATACCGTATTTGTCAGAAAAAATCTCGAGCAATTATACACTAATCAATAGAACTCAACGTACTTTTACCCTCAGATGTTATAAATAACTTACCACACATCAAAGGGATGTATTCCCTTAAATTAATCGCTTAGTCAGTTAATATCATAATGTATTTTTCAGAAAAAAATTTCAAAGCAATGTTTGCTTTTAGTTAAAGGGGGCATTCAGCTTTTCTTATTTGTAAGTCGAAAAATGTCTTTTGTGAAAACTATACACCATAATCTGGAGAAATGTGCTCTTTAACGTATCCTAAAAGTTTTAACTAAAATATCCAGCTGTTAGTTTCTTAACGCCAAAATCATTTAAAAAGTTAACCAAACTGCTTAATTAATAATAAGTACTCCCCCTTTATTCTATCAGATAAAAGCAGAAATTATAAACCGACTATATCCGTGTAAGGTCCACCAGCTCGTACAACAGAAAGTGAGACAAGTTGTCTTAGTTTATCAACTATATATATATACCCCTTTAGAGTGTACCAACTTGAAAAACGATATTTAGACGTCTACATCCCTTTAATAAGTATTCATTAATTCATTATATTTCTTATTCTTCAGATTATTTGCCGTCACAGATAAATTCTCTCCAAACTTTATATATATGTAGAATGTAAAGTATATAATCTCAATCAATCTGAAGTTCTGTGAAGGTTTATAGTCTCTGGTTTTCTCGGAATAATTGTGAATAGGCCTAACTGGAATACGGTTACTTGCAAAGCGAAAAGTCTGTAAATACAATGATGACTGTATAATATCGTTATTTTCAAGAAGTTCTATGCCATTATAGAGTCTCTGGCCACTTCGGAATATATTTGAAAAAGGAAAACGTTGAATGGAAGACACAGCGCATATCTCTCAAGTGTTTACAGAATGAGCGTATCATTGGAATACATGTACATGTGAATACAGGCATTAGTTCTGAGGTGCGATTAGAGATCCCGGTGTCTCCAGAATACATGTGTATAAGGAACATCTCGGAGAACGTTGAATCGATGTAAAGCGAAAATGTCTCAAGCCTGCTTATACAATCTGTAGAATGAGTGGTTAATCTCGGCGGAATACATGTGAATAAGGACAATTCTTAGAGTATAGTGAATGGATAGCCAAGCGAAAATCTCTTGAATCTGTAACATAGGCAACTTATCTATAGTTTGAATGTAAAAACCAGCATTGAGAAGTTAACGGAAACATATATAGAGTCTCTGGTGTGAATATATCCGAATAAAGAACATTCGTGCAGTATAGTGAAGCGAAATTCTCTTGGGTCTGTTTGAAGGTATAATCTCATTGCATTGGAATAAGTGTGAATACATGCATTTAGGAGTTCTGTGAAGGTGTTTTTATAAACAAAGTCTCCGATCTCTTGGGAATAAATGTGAATAAGGAACATTCTTGCAGTATAGACTGGATAGCCAAGAGAATTCCCTTGAACGTATAATCTCGTTGCATTGGAAAAGTCTTAGTGTGAATACTTGCATTGACGAAATATGGGTGAATAAGCAACATTCTTGCAGTATAGTGAATGGAATGCCAAGCGAAATTCTCTTAAGTCTGATGGTATGATCTCATTGGAATAAGGATTTGTGTTAATACATACATTACAAGGGATAATAACTTTAACTCGAGAATTCTGTGTATCAGTTGTTCCTTGGCCGGTATTAATTTTTCTGAATTGCCAACAGAATGGGTCAAAAGGCCAGTAAAAAGGAGCCTGAAAGAGGATCCAGATTCTATGAAGAACAGAGATTCGAGGAAGCAATTGAAGACTGGAAATCAATCATCTCAAAGAAATCAAGTGTCAACGACAAATTCACTCTTTATGGACAAATCTGTCGTTCTTATTTAGACATTGGAAACACTGCAGATGCTTTGGACTTCGCCAAAAAACAAATGGAGTTGGCGAATAATCAAAATAAAGATATTATGAAATCGGAAGCTTTTTTCCATCTGGCAATCTGCAACGAAATGATCAGCGAATTTTCCAAATCTATAGCATTCTGTAGAAACAGTTTACAAATAGTTGAATCTGAGAATCCTTTAGAAGGATACCTTCATTTGTGTATGGGCAACTCGTTTGTCGGGTTGAGTGAGTTTCGTAAAGCATGGACGAGTTATAAACGAGCTGAAGAGACATTCGAATCAAGTCGTGATCACCAACTAGAGATTCTTGTGAACACGAAGTTAGGCATGATGTTCACCATGTTAAAGGATTTTGATACTGGAGTAGAGTATATCTACAAGGCGTGGAATATTGTAAGTCAGCTCAAAGACAACGATCCTAATATTAAATACAGGAGATTGGTTGGTGCGTGTTTAGCAGTTCCTTACAGAAACACTGGCAAATATAAAGATTCTTCAGATCTTACAGAGGTATTGTCTAGTCTTATCAATTATCACAATTAATCATGTATGGGTACACTCTGCAAGGGGTTGACAATTCCAATCGCAGAATAGGATCGTGTGTAGCTAACATTTAAGGTTTTTTTGTCGAGGGGTCTAAATCGCCTATTCTCTATCGTACAATCCAATCAAATCGCTTCATAAAGAAATTGTCGTGATACGAAGTACCTAATGATGTCACTTATTATCATTGACCACCATCATTATCATCATTCATCATCATTCATCAATCATTATCATAACACATCATCATTTATCATTTATCATCATCATCATTGATCATCATCCATCATGCATAATTCTTCGTCAAAATCACCATTCATCATTGCCCATCATCTTCACCATTCATCCCCTGTCATCATTCATCATTGACCTTCATCATCATCATTGACTATCATCATCATCGTCATCATTATCATCAATGTTTAATAAACAATTGTATTTCCAGGATGCGATGAAGGTAGCCATGCTATATAATGATATTGTGGTACAAGTCAAATGCATGGTATTATTCGCTGATATCCATCGTTCAAGGGGAGATAATGAGGTAATAGATAAAATCAAATAATATCACATGCGTATATCACGTTTTAGGAGCCAGGTAAATCCTCGGCGAAACTCTTGGCAATGATTTTACAAGGATAACAGCGTAGGTTTGCGTGATCCTGTGTACAAATTGGTCTTTGGCCAAACCTCTTGGCATTGGTATTTCTTGGATTGTAAGTAAGACTTTTTCCAGAAAGAAATGAATTAGCAGTGATGGAAATATTTTTGGAATATTTTATTATGCTGTCATGGTTATACATTTTATACCTGGATGACTTGGTAAGGCCGGTTGATAATTTTTTTTCGTTATCCAGCCCAACAAATCTGACCTGGCTGGAAGCCAGGATCAACGTGAGCCGAAGTTGTTATATCCTTTATTGTTATACTTGGTAGGGCTGCTTTAAACTGATGTTCTAACAAGCCAAATAATGTAAATAGGATATCAGACAATGTAATGTTTTCTTTCCTAATTCCGCTCTGAATGATTGATAGAATTCATGACTTGTATATCGGAGTTTCTAGCCTTATTTATAAGGATAATAATATTTATTGTTGGCTTAAGATTATGTATTATTTTATTCTCACAATACATTCTCTGTGGTAAACATTGTCGTCTGGGACATTTCCGGAATGATAATAACATAAAGTCATTTTTTTTTATTCTGAACACAGAAAACTGTTATTGTGTCAAGCACAATCGTCTATGGCTTAGAGTCACTCTGATTCTCTATCGGCTTACGGGCAAAGCTATGCTAGTCAATCAAAGCAGTAACGAGGATTTCATTGGGTGGGGCTCACCTCGGTGTCCCTTTGCAAAACTTTCCTAATGTGGGAAGCCAGAGGATATATCTAGCACCAATTCAGAAGTGAAAGTGGAATATTTCTTTGATTTATCAAGGTCTGAGATGGGGAAGTGGGCATGGCCCATACACTTCCGCTTAAATACGAAACTGAGTCAAAGGCTCGTATCCATTGTAATACATTGAATATATCATATATATTCTGAAGACTGAACACATAAAACTGTTATTGTGTCAAGTATAATTCTGGTAAATAACCTAACATAATTTTCAAGTCTAGTTTGATTGTACACAACGTTTCAACAATTTACATTGTCATCATTAAGGCATAAAATGAAGTTCTGTAATACCTTGCCATTATGAAGATGCTGAATATTGAGTTGTTTTCTGTGGTAAAGTGGTATTGTGATAATGTCTCTATAAATCGGTGTTTATCTGACGCTTATACCCTAGAGATATTAGTGGTTTTATAATCGTTCTCAAGGCTATACCAGATCTTTATGGGAATAAATAATATATTCTTCGCTACTGAAGAAACGCACTTCAATCAAATTGAATTAGCTTTATCTCTTTATAAGATAAATTGTACTCTACCGTAATGTCTGTATTTAGGGAACTATCGAGTGCGTTTCTGTTTTATAGTAGAGCAACGGCATTTATCTAAATTTGATTTAACACATAAACAATTCACTATTGCTTGTATTGTATTGTGTTCAAAATATCTTTCTTGTTAAATATGCTTACTCTTCTAGACACCTGATACCACTTTTCATTATGAAATACTTACTCATTTATGATTGATATACTTCCTCTTGTAGACACCTGATACCACTTTTCATTATGAAATACTTACTCATTTATGATTGATATACTTCCTCATGTGAAAAGTTCTTTAGCTGCTAAAATCCAAATGCTGTTTTGGAGTTTTGTTTTTCTTGTTGGTTTTTGCCTTCTCAATTTGCCGTGTAAACTGCAAAACATATTTTGTCAGATATCAGAGTATGTTTTGTTATATATACAGAGTATGTTTTGTCATATTAGAATATGTTTTGTCATATATCAGAGTATTTGTTGTCATATATCAGAGTATGTTTTGTCAGATATCAGAGTTTGTTTTGTCATATTAGAGTATGGTTGTCAGATATCAGAGTGTTTGTTGTCAGATATCAGAGTGTTTGTTGTCAGATATCAGAGTGTTTGTTGTCAGATATCTGAGTATGTTTTGTCAGATATCAGAGTCAGTTTTGTCAAATATCAGAGTATTTTTGTCATATTAGAATATGTTTTGTCATATCAGAATATGTTTTGTCAGATATCAGAGTGTTTGTTGTCAGATATCAGAGTGTTTGTTGTCAGATATCAGAGTATGTTTTGTCAGATATCAGAGTAAGTTTTGTCATATATCAGAGTATGTTTTGTCAGATATCAGACTTTGTTTTGTCATATATCAAAGTATATTTTGTCATGTATCAGAGTATGTTTTGTCAGATATCAGAGTATGTTTTGTCAGATATCAGAGTATGTTTTGTTATATATCATAATAAAATTGAAGTTTGAGTCTTTCTATTTCAGAGATCTATTCCGAGATATGAATCGGCGTTGAGTTTACTGGAGCAGATTGGAGATAGAGTGGGCCAGGCTGATGTTTTACTAGGAATGGCTAAAGCTCATAAGAATATGTCGGATCCCGAACAGGTAATTAACGTTTCAAAGGGCATCAGCAGTTCGGGGCTGGTCTGAGTTGGGGTCAGTTTGACTTTATACAACGAGACGTTCGTGTGAATTATTAGGAGAATTGAAGGGGAAGGGGTCAAGAGCAATTCTTCCGCGCTATATAATCATAAGAAATTTAGCGTGGGTTGGGGTTGGGGTTGGGGTTCAGAAGGCAGGGCAAAGCTGGGGTAACCTCAGTAGAAACACCACTATTAGACCGTATTGATTGACAGCTGCCTTCAATTACATCTTTCTTGGACACTGTTCTAATGTGGATATACTACTTTGAAGTACATGTAAGTCCTTTTGAACTTTGACCTGCTTTCGGCATGATATTTTATGCTTTTAAAATCTTCTGTGGAAGTGGTCCTGTATCCTGCAGCAAAATAATATTTCTTTTATTTATTTGTATATCATTTCTCATTTTTAGGCTATTCAATTATCAACCAAAGCTTTGGATATCGCCAAGAAAATTGGAAATAAGGTACTTATCAATTTATTAAACCCAAAACCAAGCCCTGACATGGAGTAAGAACTGAGAGATTCATTTAATGACTTCACTACCGCAATTAGCAGCTTTTGCAATAGTGGGGTCATATATCGCTTAGTTTTAATTGAATTGAAGGAACCACTAGAATGGTGCAAATTGATGCTTTGTACCCGATACAGAACAAGTTTAGATAACCTCTTTACAATCCCTTTAAATGACACGAATATCGATGTGTAGCATGTGTTGTTATATCTCCTCTTACTGCCTGGACAGCCATAGAAAAAATCGTGATAAATTTCAGGTGCTGAAACTAAAATATCTTTGATGGGTTTTTTTCATTTTACAGCTCCAAATGCTACGATGCCACGCAATCCTGAAATTTCTGTATTTTGAAACAAGGGACACAACTCTATCTAGTCGCCATCATACTCTGGTGAAACAGCTTGCAGACGAGACTGATCTCTACTGTAGTGTTTGTGATCAGTTGATGGGGAAAGAAGCTGAAACTTTAATTGTCCTTTTCTGTGGCCATTTTACTCATGCCAGGTACGTAATATTACTGTGTAACCGGGATTTGAATTGGAATTTATATCCACCTATTCTGAACCTCTATAGAAATTAACATTCTTTCTTCTGTGCCTGAATGCGAGAAGAAGGTGAATCAACAGTATGCAATAAGGAATTTTTACCAATTCTTCAACATCATTCTACCCTTTTTCGATAATCTTGGGCGGCGTATTATATTTCGGTGACCTTGAATCAGACATTTTCTTCATTATTCCAGTCGACCAAACTGAAGGCTTACTTGGGTACAAATAATTCGTGAGGTTTGTCCATGGATCAGCTGGTCGACGTAATGCCACAGCCTGTAAATCGGCGAACAGATTCACTTTTACCAGACATATCTGTTATATATTTCAGATGTACTATATCCAGGCTACACCATACCTGTGTTATTTGTGAGAGAAAACCTAATATTGACGTTTATAAAACCCTGATAGATGATTGACCAAAGGGAATTTTTAGCTTGTTTTTATGTGGACGTTACATACTTGACATTGGTTGCTTAACACTCCTGCTAAGTTATCTAAAGACAGTGGCACATGTAACCCTCACCCCACCCTCTTCTCTCTATTTAAAAGGGAGTGGCACATCTGCCCCTTCTCTCACGCCCTTTCAAACGTATTGACACATGTACCCCTACCCCATACTCTCCATTCAAAAGAGAGTAGTACATTTATCTGCCTGTTCTCTCCTCCTCAAGTTTCGTACCTCTCCGTATCCCCCTACTTATCCCCTTCTTAATGCTTATCTACTGCTGAATTGTACATAAGGCCTGATATACACATAGTGTGGCAGCCATCTTCTTGAACTCTTCTACGCGTGCATATTTTCTCTCAATATGAAACTGATTATGTGTATATGGTAAAGTTCATGGTAAAATTAGGGGTGTTGCCTGTCAAATCATATCCAGCCTTGCATTTATAAGATATTTTCAAATTCTTTTTTTTTACAAAAAATATTTATTCACAGCCCAAAAGATAACATAAAACATAAAAAGTCACAAAAATTTCATCAATGTTTGAAGTTGTACAAAGAAAACAAAATAAAGTTATGTGTTCTTTTCTACTTCTGATCGTGCCATGCAGTGTGGCTTCTGATCGTGTCGTGCAGTGTGGCTTCTGATCGTGTCGTGCAGTGTGGCTCCTGATCGTGCCATGCAGTGTGGCTTCTGATCGTGTCATGCAATGTGGCTGCTGATCGTGCCATGCAGTGTGGCTGTCGATCGTGCCATGCAGTGTGGCTGCTGATCGTGCCATGCAGTGTGGCGGCTGATCGTGCCATGCAGTGTGGCTGTCGATCGTGCCATGCAGTGTGGCTCCTGATCGTGCCATGCAGTGTGGCCTCTAAAATATTTGTTATTCTATGACATATCACTTCTCAGAATTAAATCTGGACGAGGTTATAATACAATTAAAAAATGAATACAGAAAAATGAGATTGCTCGATGTCTTCATTTTTATGAAAATATAAATACTGTTTATTATCAATGTTAAAATGTTCTAAAATTTGCCTGAAATTTCAAATGGAACGGAAATGGACGAAATTCAATGTGTCTGAAATATCAGAAAAGATTTTAAATCGATTGGGATGTACTGATGAATTTGCAGTCTAATTGAACTAATAACACAATTTCGGCAAGTGTTTCAGGCATAAAATTATCGTCAGGACAACTGGTTTTGAAATTAGGTAACCATTATTCAAATATGTTTAGTTCAAAGAAACATAGGGCGTTAATAATCAAATCGAGACTAGTTCCGTTATTGAAGAAGATAGTTAAAAGGTTTATAACAACCAAAGACTATCTGATTGGTTAATAATGCTACTCCTATATCCGATTAACCAATCAGATTAATTAGTACTCTGGCAAAGGGCTACAAAAAATCTGAAAAAGGAGCATATTTACAAAGCTAATATAGATTTTGTATATCACCATCCTACTTTTTCCAAATCTCATCTAGCCGAACGATGAAGTAACTATCAGAAGCAAGATCATCAAGCTATTACGAAGCTTATACCTTGACTGCAAAAGACATATTCAATAATCACGGAAGTTAAAACAACGACTTGATTGTACGCTTGCAAATACAGCCAATCAAGAGTGTACAGAAAGCCATAATAAGTCTAATTGGTTGATTTCAATGGCGTACAATCCATCCAAATCATTCCATGATACAAGAAAGGTGGATATTGCAGTCAAGCTATAAGGCGTAAGTTCGTAATAGATCGACTTTGTGAAGATGAGGTCAGATGAGAGACAATCTTGGTACAGAAAAATGAAAATTGCGTAAGATAAGCCTAAAACACCCTGGATAAATTCACTCGATTAAAATAATGAAACATAATAAATAACATAAATACTGCCGGTCCAGTAGTTTATACACACATCAGAACTGATTTCTACAGCTTCAAGGTATACAGTTGTATAAATGTTTTCTTATGTCACATGATAGAGCTCGATATCAGCTATGTATGAAGTGCTGTAAATTTTTGCTTTATCAGCTGATAGATTTCTATCCATATCAGTTCTCGATATTAAAATCCAAATTTCAGAGAATATCAATGACCTTGAATCCTAGACAACACTAATAGCGGTCAAAACATTTCTATGAATTGCAGACGAACTAGACATCGAGACTTCATTTTTATAAAAGTGACACAAAAAGCTAAAATATTTAGACAGCTCTATCCATTTGTTTTAACAGTCTTATAAAAATAACGATTTCAGTGGCGGCGCCAGCATTCCGAGACTGGGGGTACATATAGGGGACAGACTGGCCCAATGGGGAGACAACTGCTGAGGTGGCGTTTTAGAGGGTTCTCTCAAGAAAATTTTAGAAGAAATGAATTGATTTTGTGCATTCTGACACATATTTTGGAGAAAAAAGATAAACATTTAGATTTGTTGAAAATAAACCCCTTTGTACCCACACTGGCGCCGCCACTGAGCAAGTCATGTCAATGTAAAGTTTAGTTGCTCGTCTTCTATTTTCAAGGGGATCGTAGTTGTTTCCTTTCTAACAGTAACATGTCCTGAGAATAATCAAATATGCATTCAGTGCTAGCAGGCTTTAACAGCAAGAATCTGGTCAAATGCTATTGGCAACAGTTGCTATTGAGGTACGTGTCCTGCTTTTTGTCACAAATTCAAATCCAGTGGATCGTAATATTCGCTTGTAGTCTGGTATTTCTCGATATGATCGCTTCGCCCAAATTGATTGCGAATTGTCTGATGAAATATTACTTTGAATCGCCAGTCGTTCTGAGCCTGAGCAAAGTGCACATCAAATGGTCCGTACAGCCTTTGCGAACTAGCCCAATGTCTCAGAGAGGGGCTGGAATCTTTTAAGGAGGGAGGATCAATGAAGACACGCACAATTACATAGGGATAGGGTTATAACAGAGCAATGGTCAAACATTTTCAGAGCCACCCCCCCCTTTTTTTTAGTTACAGCCCTACAGTCTTGATGGATCAGATTGATGATATCTACTACCTGTTATTTTTGAACCGGGTGTAAAACAAAAATCACCGAGAAACATAATGTACAATAGAACACATACAGACCGAGTCCATTATAGAATAACTTCACGCGGTCTGCATACAGGCTTGAAATTTCAGGCATATTATTCATAAGAAAATAGAAATCACTGACAATAGGACTGCCATGGTAACAATGGGAATGAAGGGTATTCTGAAGATGGTGGCTTCATTACGAGGTGTAGTAGTTTTTACCATTTCTACAAAATAAAAAAATAACAAAGTTGCCGCATTCCGAAATCAGCCATGACAGTTGTTCCCCCATTGAGTCTATCTTACCGTTATTTATAGGGGCCCACCACTGCCTACGATAGCAGTTTTTGAGCTATTTTATGACATATGGCACAGGATGATACTATGTTTCTCAAATATTTCTAAGAACACCAGAAACCAAAGCTAAGGTAACTCACCCCCGTCCGTACCACTAGAGATGGGTGTTGAGGATTGGTCTGTCGTGATGACGTCAGAGGGTTCGACGTCACATTTACCAGTACCTGAAATATAATATAATAAAACGAGTTTTACGTTGTACTTATTAGCTTCAGACGGAACTTTTGAAGACACCGGGTATCGCCAGATTAGTGCAAATACCGAAGCTAGCTAGGGGAAAAAACATGTTTGCTCTAGACTCTAAACACGTCTCCTATACTCCCTTAAAAACATATGCCTTCTGCATTCAGCAATCCTCGGAACCTTGCGTAAGCTGAATCTGTTGTAGAGCACTAGCGTAACTTACACAGTAGGTCGTTTGATGAAGAATGTTGACCTCAATTAGTGCTTTGGGCCAAACCCCAAGCACATGTCGGGGTTTTACACCTATACACATCCCGAGACCAAGGGCCTACTTACTGTTAACTTCAATGGTTAGTGACATCAGCCGTCCTGTAGATACCACAGTTGTTGAATTCTGACCTTCTGAACAGTCATTCTGATGTTGAGACAGGTACACTGTCTGGTTACCGTCTTCAGAAGCTGCCTACAAAACATAGACATCGGCTTAACTACAATAGGGACTGACTGAACCAAGAACACCGAATATAGAAATGAAATGTCTTCGAGTTTTACACCCTACTTGCCTCTTCCTTATTAGGTGATGAAATGAGATAAGTTTTATGTAAACTTCTCACATATAGTAATCCGATAAATAATTAATAGATTTGAATTCGAAATACTTCATAATGCAAATCTGATCTCAATACAGATAATATGATAACGCATAGAACCTCATTCACATTCAGAGAGGCCCCTTCGCTGACCGCATCTGGCTTGTGCAGACACATCAGTATTTTGCTTTATTGATTCTTACACATTGTAGCATCAGTAACGATGATTAAAGTAAAAACGGGGTTATATTACACAATGGAGTTCAACAGGTCGGAGTTCATTCTTGATAGTCGAAGTGTGCCAAATGTAAATGTTTCTTTTACGACGGCAAAGAAAGATAGCTCATGTGAACGGTACTTTTATCCTTTTGACAGTCAAACTTGTATCAAGCAAGCAGTCATGGGACCTTTGAATTAACAGATTATAGAAGATGGTTGCTTAAGGTCATAACAAGTTAAAAATTTGGGACTTTTCAGTATACATACCATACAGTAGAATTTAGACTCTGTTTGACTGTAGATTGAGATATAGGTAGTGGCTGTAGCAGAATCAACGTGAGAATACACACAATTTGAATTTTCTGCAAATAAAAGATAATATTCAAATAAAATTGAGGTTTACGTTCAATTGTTCTCTGTTAAATACTTGTTGTATATTTTTGATAAAAAAAAAACACAGGGTTCTATTTCTGCTGAAAAAAGCACTAGACAACACCAAATTCTATTCTATTCTACAGGTTTGGGCAACTGTTGTACTATTGTATGTATATAGAAACACCAGATATCCCCTAACTCTGGGTTATATTCTTCTCCTTTCTGCTGTACCTATAATCCCAAGCACCGAATCGGGTCTATTCACACCTATAGTATTGTATTTCTTGTTAAGATAACCTACCTGGTAGAGAGTTACTGTTTCCACACAGAGAATAGTTGAAGGCCATTTGGTTTTTATTGTGACAAACATCTAACAGTGCACCATTCGGACATTCTGATTGGCCACTGGAATCGGTGTATGAAACCAGGAATTCTCCCAATATTATATCAGGACATCTTGTTGACAGGCTTCCGTTTAACGTATCTACAAAATTCAGATGATATGGTAAAGGTTTCAACTCAATATATCACACTCCGATTTTTTTAAGCAAATTTCAGATTGATCAAGTAGATAAATAGAAGTAACAATGTCAATATATACATATCTACATATCGCTGCATTTACTAACGTAATAAAGAAAGGTGGCCATTGCATTCAAGGTATTATGCAGTTCATAATGGCCTGACATTGTGAAGATACTGTTCTACATAACTTACCTTCTCGACCAATCATTGAAAACATCTCTGGACTGTAGGGTTCCTGTACGGTACACGCCTCTGCCATCGTGACCTCGGTGCTCTCGGTTCTGATAAGAACTCTTTCATCGTTATTCTGAGAGTCTTTGGCTGGAATTGTTAAAGAAATTGTCAGAATGTTTCTAGCCTTTTCTATATTTGTTTCGTCGTCTCTTCAAGACGTCCGAAATTATAACAAATTCTACCGTATTTCACTTTAGTAGGTAAACCCCGTATTGTAAACTGGGATTATAAATATTCATAATGTCACGTGATTATCGAAAGGCCAACAAGCTTCTACAAAAGGTCTTTACAAAACATGTGAATTTTTTATTATGAGATGAGCATCTCCTCTCGTGTTGGTTAATAGAAAATTTACTGCCTCATTCGATGTTTAAAATGTATTTCATTTTATTAGACCGATCCAGTGCAGACGGGGTGGGAAATTGGAGGCGATTTGGTTGGATGAAAAAGCGAAGACAAGATACCTGTTAGTCTCCTAAATAACCACAAATCAGAGCTCACTTGGCGGTTGTCAATACAAATATAAGCTCGAAAGTTGACGGTTGAGAATTCGAACGGTTCAGATCTGAAAAAAAATACGTAATGAGAATGTTGGACGAACAGTCGTCACATCATCGTCCATTATCTTGTATTTTATCTCTGCTAGTCGGTAGCTCAAATGAGTTGTGGGTCGTGAACTGAAGTGGGTTGGGTCCCCTACCCCGTGAATTTTGCTCTCCTGCAGGTTTTTCTGGGGTTGGGGCCCCCTTGGGATTGGGAACCCGTGGAACCAGTCCTAGATAAAGACAACGCCCGCTTTCAGCCACAGAACTACTGTGTAATCCGAAATATATACACTGGAACCGTAAAACAATGTCGGATTAGCAAGTTCGTCGGAGTTCTCAAATTTTTGTTCTACCATGTGCCACATGTTAAAGAATAGGCTATAGCTCAATGACCCAGATAAGATTCTACGGACAACTACGTTGTATACATTATTAATGTAATAAAAACCAAGCGTACAATCCAATCAACTCGCTACATTTACAAACTTCTGTGACACAAGTTTGTAGTCAAGGTATAAGACGAAGTAATAGTAGTAATAGCTTGACATGGTGAAGATGAAGCCTCACCTGAGTAAGTATTTATTCCCGTCGTTTTCAATGCATTCAAATTGTTTATATCCAAATGTCGAGACGCTGATACTATTCAAGGTAGTGGAATTAATGGAGATGGGACCCAGAGCACTGCTTATCCAGTCTCCTTCGAGGTCTGGTGGGAAGGTACATGAACCTGATACATCTGTGGAAAGACAAAATTCAAACTCAAATTCAAAATGACAGACATTGGAAATGAAAATGGAAACGGTACTGAAAATGAAATGAAATTTGATATCAGACTACACTTTTATCTTCATAAATAATGTTCCATGCTAAGTATGGAATTACCCTTTAAAAGTTTTTAAAATTTTTGGCTTAATTAAATGAAAATCTGGACATTTACTATTCAAATCATCTACAGACCATATAAGACTACATCATCAAAATATAATCAACGCAACTGACCCGTTTTATATCAACATAAATCATATTCTAGTTTTTTTCCAATAAATAAAATATAAAAAACCTATATAGACGAAATACGTTTTGCAACAGTTGGTTCTCTAATTTAATTAACAGGAAATGAAATTACATTTTACGAGTTTTACGCCCTACTTTAATGCTCCTTCTACAAACAATTTTGCAATTATCTTTGTCGTTGGTTAAGTATGGTAGTTTTCAATGTCATATTACACGCTAAAAAACTCCATTTCATTTCATTCATAATCTGGTTACTATAATCTAGATACAATATTATTGAAATGTCTTGACAACGTAACTAATACATCAAGGAATTCATTAGAGTAGAAAAACATTGCGTAAAACTCCATTTCTTATAGCCCAGAAACAATATTACTGAATTGTCTTGACAACGTAACAAATGTATCGAGAAGTTCCACCCCCTGTCTCTCTAGTGTGTTTTTAATCTGCTTCGAAAACAAAAGTCAGTATTTACGAGTTTATAGATTAGTGATCAATTTCCGTCTATTATTAATACATAGTGTTATTGATACTAAAATATTCAAAATATCCTATTCACAAAATAAGATGTGATCGTTCCATGGGGAATATGGATTGGTTCTGGTTGATTGGTCAGGAAAGTGAGATATTTGTACTTATGTTTCATCAATAAAAACAACTTTCTCAGTTTTAAAATAGTAGCCATTATAGAGCAAATTATAAATATCAAAACATAACCTAAAACATATTCATAATCATTTTCACTGCCACTACAGAGTGATATTAATATTAAAACAGAACCTGAAACATGTAGTTACTCAGAGATCCATGCTATGTGTTCTGGATTGATGTCTGAACATAACAGTACATGAGACTTTGAAAGGCAACATGTTTCAGGTTCTGTTTTAATAATTGGAAACTATCCCAAGTTTGTAAAAACTGCTTAATGCAAGAATTACAGAGGGATATAGAAAAAGTAAAACAGCCTTGAAATTGCAACAATAACAAATCTTTTCACTGTTGTAATAGAGCTCGAGGCTGAACCATACAGAAATATTAAAACAGAACCTGATACATATTAATTGAAATTGCAATAACTAAAAGTTTCTTCAATGGTTGAAGTGGTCAATGCATAAATTACATGGGCCTAGCAAATTTCCTCATTGCACACTGCACGACGTATCCTGTCTTTATTTGTCCAAAAAAGTGGAATTTCATTTTCCTTCTCCCGCGTACTGATGATGACATCATAGTCAAATAGTTTTAGGCTATGATTCACTAAATGGAACGTAACGCAGTTATCGTTTATATGCAAATTGAATGAGAAAAACGTGAGAAGATGAAAGACGATGGGATATATTGGATAAGAAATGGGGCAGTATATAAATTTAGAGATCCCATATCTTTTAACCCGTGTTTAACTTTAAAAAATTCTTTCCTTGACAAAAAAACCGATACCCTCTGCTTCTCAACAATTGATCATGTATTGAGCACTATCTTAACAGTGGTATTTCTATATCGCTCTACAACTGATGTATTGAGTACTATTTTAACAGTGGTGTTTCTAAATCACTCTACAATTGATGTATTGAGTACTATTTTAACAGTAGTATTTCTATATCGCTCTACAATTGATGTATTGAGTACTATCTTAACAGTGGTATTTCTATATCATTCTACAACTGATGTATTGAGTACTATTTTAACAGTAGTATTTCTATATCACTCTACAATTGATGTATTGAGCACTATCTTAACAGTGGTATTTCTATATTACTCTACAACTGATGTATTGAACACTATTTTAACAGTGGTATTTCTATATTACTCTACAACTGATGTATTGAGTACTATTTTAACAGTGGTATTTCTATATCACTCTACAATTGATGTATTGAGCACTATCTTAACAGTGGTATTTCTATATTACTCTACAACTGATGTATTGAACACTATTTTAACAGTAGTATTTCTATATCACTCTACAATTGATATATTGAGCACTATTTTAACAGTGGTATTTCTATATTACTCTACAATTGGTGTATTAAGCACTATTTTACCAGTGATATTTCTATATTGCTCTACAATTGATGTATTGAGCACTATTTTAACAGTGGTATTTATATATCACTCTACAATTGATGTATTGAGCACTATTTTAACAGTGGTATTTCTATATCACACTACAATTGATGTATTGAGTACTATTTTAACAGTGGTATTTCTATATTACTCTACAATTGATCATGTATTGAGCACTATTTTAACAGTAGTATTTCTATATCACTCTACAATTGATGTATTGAGCACTATTTTAACAGTGGTATTTCTATATCGCTCTACAATTGATGTATTGAGTACTATTTTAACAGTGATATTTCTATATCACTCTACAATTGATGTATTGAGTACTATTTTAACAGTGGTATTTCTATAACACTCTACAATTGATGTATTGAGCGAGCACTATTTTAACAGTGGTATTTCTATATCACTCTACAATTGATGTATTGAGCACTATTTTAACAGAGGTATTTCTATATCACCCTACAATTGATGTATTGAGCACTATTTTAACAGTAGTATTTCTATATCACTCTACAATTGATGTATTGAGCACTATTTTAACAGTGGTATTTCAATATCACTCTACAATTGATGTATTGAGTACTATTTTATCAGTGGTATTTCTATATTGCTCTACAATTGATGTATTGAGCACTATTTTAACAGTGATATTTCTATATCACTCTACAATTGATGTATTGAGTACTATTTTAACAGTGATATTCTATATTGCTCTACAATTGATGTATTGAGTACTATTTTAACAGTGATATTCTATATTGCTCTATAATTGATGTATTGAGTACTATTTTAACAGTGATACTTCTATATTTCTCTACAATTGAGAACTATTAAAACAGTGACAATATTTTACTATGTTATATCAAAATATCAAAATATCAAAATATCAAAATAACTTTAATGAATATGACTAACCTTGGTGAGAAAGTACATAAGGAGTGTTTTTACTTTGTCAAGCAATTTACCCAGAACGACTGATTGTGAAAATAGAGCCCCCGCCCCCCCCCCCCCTTCTACACCACAACCTCCCACCCCTCTTTACCTTCCACCCCCTTCAACCCATTATAAATCATTATCATTTTCTTCAAACAGAATGTCAATATGTTATCGTTTTTTATCAAGAATCCAATCAAATATTGATGTTTTAGTTAATTGTCGAGTTTAATTATGATGATGTTTAATTGGTGTATCATGATTTTTAAAACAAATTTAAAGGGCAACAGTCTAGAATTTCAATATACAAAAAATACACTGTATACAATACATCGGAAAGGTTTTGCGTTTAATCTTGACTTGGCAACTCTTGGCAATTGCCCTTCAATTCATTTGATTATTAACGGACTATTGCCAACAGTTGCTAAATTATAAACAAACGGAAAACCTTTCCGATTTAAGATACCTAATCGTTCGATGAGATAACTATTTCGTTACATCATATATTCCGTTGAAATTATAGTATATGCAAAATGTGAAACTTAATTTTTTCGGCACAAGGAAACTCGCTTTTTTCTGGCCGAATCCTGTGGTACGATTTAGAACAACGGACGACCAGGCACTGCACTTGAGTCATACGGACACACATGGATTTGAAGGGCCAAATTTCAAATTTAGACGGTGAGCTGTGAACACTGATTGGATTTTCCCGTTTCTAAGACTAAAGTATGATTGCTAAGAAGTGGCTCACTTGTCCCTTTAACCAAAAATCACAAAAAAAGGAATATCCTTATTGAAGACCTGGCCCCGTATTCTCGAAACGATCTTAGCGCTAGGATGTCCTAGGTTCTTATGTTCTAACACTGATTATAGGACACCCTAGCGCTAAGATACCTAGAGAATACGGGGCCTGAATTGATGTACCTGAAATTTGATATTTATGTATTAAACTAAAAGACCATTAAATTGCTATAAACCTGTCTGTGGCGGAATCGAACAACATTTTGTGGTCCACGATAAAAGTGAATCACCATTGATCTAAACATTTTAGTTCTAATAGTTATCAGATTGCGACGCGATAGCAATAAACCGCCATTAATCTAATATCAGAATGTAGCCAAAAGACTAAGTATAAGTCATTTATGTTAAAGATTTTAAATATACTAATTGCTATGACATGGACGCTGTTAGTTACAAAGAACTGTACTTGGGACAATGGCAATGTCCTGCGTGGTCAGAATGTAGCGGGATTGGCTATGTTTGATATAAGATAACTCTAATATTAAAGATGTATTTTAAATGAACTAATTGCTATGACATGGTCGCTGTTAGTTACAAAGAACTGTACATGGGGTCGATGGTAATGTCCTGTGGTCAGAATGTAGCGGGATTGGCTATGTTTGATATAAGATAACTCTAATATTAAAGATGTATTTTAAATGTACTAATTGCTATGACATGTTCTAATAGTGTAATTACACTGATCACGCTATATGTATTGACAGTATTTTGGTTACCAATACAACTCGTTTTCATAACAATTTCATCTATCAAATTGAAGGCCTATCGTTCGATTTTACCCTTTTCAAACGCAGACGCAGTGCTTGCCAGGCCATAAGCCAGACTTGATTGTTCGAGGGGCAAGTAATATATCCGAAGGAACAATGGTGAATGGTGTTTAGTTGCAGTAGTGGAATTACTCCCCCCATAAATTACTGCATTCATACGTCGCTATCCTAAAGCCAAAAAAGGTCAATTGTGTGTGATTATATTTCGAATCTTCCCCGACCACCCGTCGACAGGCGACAAGCTCTTAATATTATTAAAAAAAGAATTGCGAAATCCGAAAAAAACATCTTCTCTTTTTATTAATTTTATTTCCTGTTTAGATTTGAAACCCACGGGTGTGACAGATTGAGATTGGTATAATTTGAACAAGAACAAAATGTAAATCGCAAAGGTTCAGAGAACTATTTCAATGATTTATAGTAGCATTGTGGCATAGAATATAGAAACCTACAAATTACTATTGCGCAAAACAAATTCTGAATGAAATTTTACTAGTTAACATTGCCGCATCTTTATACAACAGGAAATAATTCCACAGGTAAAAAGAAAGTGTTTAATTTTTATTTTGTAACTCTCAGTTGCTTCACTTATATCTATTAAAATTTGAATGTCTGGGTAATATTTCTCTTAGTGCAGCAGTGAGAGTTATTCATCATCTGACAAACAAATATCAATGCTAAAATAACACGAAAACATGGTTTTCAAGGACATTCTAGATTGAAAAAGATAAGAGCGTACGCGTAAAAAATATTTTACATTTTCAACTTTCTGAATGAAATTACTTTTCTTTTCTTTTTTAATATTTATTTATTTTTTCTTTGTGTTTTTTCCGGTCACCAACAATATTCCTTTAACAAGCTATCGTAAGAATTACAAAATTTTGGTCATTGAAAACTACGATTTATATACATGTCTATGGTAATGCAAATCTAAAGTTTTGTTCCTTATAAAATTTCTAAAAAGATATAGAGAAAAGATCAAGTTAGATAGAATAATAATAACCCACCTTTATATATAAGAATAAACACAGGTAATATCAGATTTAGTATAGAATATTTCCTCATAGTATCACCTGTATCCGAGTTGTCCTGTTTCCCACTACACCAATACCTGTTTCTACCGTCTACTATCTACCTACACAGTCCGTTTACTTCGGTTCATTAACCATCAACCAGGACGAACTCAGACCTGCGCAGTACGACAGGTGACACGGCAATTAAACAGGGAGATGAAACCATGGGCGTTTTATTGTTTATATTATCTAGAATCTAGAATCTAGAATCAAAACAGTGTCTTGGTAAATACGAACAACTTCAGCAGCACGATCGGCACAGAAGAGAGCGTCAAACTCTATTTCAGAAAGGTACAGAAGAGTAGGATCAAAAATGTGCAGCATAAATCTCAATTTCATCAGCCCTATAAAATAGGTAAAGTGAGTGAGATGCCGAAAAGTAAGACAAAAACGATACAGATATGTGGACCTTAAACACCCATGTCATTCCAACAGGTCTCAAGAAAAAATGCTGAAAAGTAGGGGTAATTCATATGTATGGAACCATTTGGGGGGGGTGTTGAAGGATATAGGATATTGCCCACTGGGTCTCTCACGAAGATGATATTAGGTCATCGCCACAGTAACAGGGCTGCTGCAAGATCTATTTGACGCCTGTCGAACTCTGATGATTACAGAGGTCCCATCGACTCATCCCTTTAAAAAAAAACTTGGGTTCCTAACCCTATAAACCATATACCTACAGATGAACAAAAGTTGGTTTCCCATTAACATCAATTTATCTATTAGTTTCAGAAAATGTTACTTGGTTTTGTTTTTTGTTGGGTGGGATGGGTTTTATGAGTATTTTTTTTTTACTTTTTGTTTTTATATGAGTACCTAATATACATTTTTTCTACAAATTACTGAACTTTCTCCTTGGCCGGTACTTTCGTAATTTCAGTTATATATTTAAAAGTGATGAAACTAATATAGTTCAAATTCATTCATTTATTGGGTTCGACTATCCCTGTGTGGGGGGAGGGGTGGTGTGATTAGAAAAGTTCAGAAAACCTCTTTACAATGAAGAGCTGTTCATATTTGCTGTGGTCTGAGCAATGGAATCGGTGTTTCTGAGTTATCTCCCCCTGTCACGAACAGGAAGTCAATAATGCGCATGACCAAATAGTTGACAAGAATGCTGAAATTTTGTAAACAAATCAACTCTTAGAACTCAAAATGTCTTTTCGCGATTTAAGAAGTAAGTATTTAAATAATTTTATTTTTTCAAAGAAAAATACAGCAGCCTCAGATCAATATTACATGTATATGTAAAGAAGAAGCCAAAGGAAAAAGCCATCAGTGGCCACAGTGAGGGGTTTTATTATTGACTTGGCTTGGCTAACAACCGGTAAACTGTCGCATCCCTGCCTAATCTTCTCCCCGTCCCTATACAGCCCTTATAATGTGTGCCAGTATAACTTGGGGCATTGTGTGTTTCTGTGTTATTTATGCTGATATGCCTTAACTTTAAGAGAATTATCAAGAAACCCAGATAGTTTCCCAGCAAGAGCATGCTCAATTGACTTATCAATTGGTTACCTACCTTAAATCAAGTCTTAAAAGACCAATAGACTAATAAATGTTTTATTTTATGTTTCAGATTTTACAGAAATGATGAGAGCCTTGGGTTACCATCGGTTGATATCCATGGAAAATTTCAGAACACCTAATTTTCCTCTGGTAGCAGAAGTTCTTACATGGCTGGTGAAAAGGTGGGAAATAAATACACTTGTAAAGTGTTTAATCATTTTGATTCAAACATGGCTTTTGTTCTTTTGTTTCATAAATTTGCGATAAATGAGTAGCTTGACTTGACGTCATCAAACACTTTTTTTTGTGGAATTGCAGAAACGACAGACGCCTGACTGAAAAATGTAATCCTGCAAATTCATGCTATCAGTGTTGCTGATTCACATACAAAATTGAGAAAACCTCTTTACAAACCTCCTTTTAAACATATTTTTAATTCTTTGTTATAGGTTTGAACCAAATGCTGACGTCCACCCTGATATAGATACAGAACAAGACAGAGTTATTTTTATTAAAACAGTGGCTGAATTCATGGTATGTGACACTTTGGCAAACTTGTTAGGTCACCTTGGTGGCTAGAAAACTCCAAATCTTTTGAAATCTTTGAAGTCCAGCACTTATAGAAGTAGACCTAGTGTTGGTTTTTCACCCCTATCATCTACCAAACAATTTAAACAGACAGTTATGATTGCACGATTTTATATAAGCATGTTAATTGACTCTTATGCATGGCAAGTTAACATAGAGATGACTGGCTGTAGCAATTTTGGTTAGAGAATTGGAATCTTGACATGACATCATTGCTTGGTGGTCATTGATTCTATTTTCGTAGGTAGGCCGTATGGTTTTACTGCTAGAATTTATTCAATGATAAAATATATTAAAACTAAAACAGAACTTTTCAAACAAGATTTGAACTTGTTTATCTGTATTTCAGGCAACTAAAGCTCATATTAAGCTGAATACGAAGAAGTTATACCAATCAGATGGATATGCAGTAAAAGAATTATTAAAAGTTACTAGTGTATTATATAGTGCTGTTAAAACTAATGTAGAAAAAGCTCTGGAAGATGCTGACGATGATACATCTAATGTTTCTTTTGATGTCTCTTCTAGGGTGAGATTGTGGATTTGATATATATTTTACGGGTTGTTTTTATTCATGCTTTAATTTGCATTGTTAACTTAAAGTATAGTTATTTTAACTTCACTTCAATATCTCTTTAAATTTGTACAAAGAATCTGAAAAATTTGAGATTGTTCTGAGTTGCGTGACATTGCTCTGTGAATGGGGCGTCTAAATTCCAATCAAAGATTTCATATAGATTCAGCATCCCCTGAAGAGTTTATTAATACTTCTGTGGTATTTGAGTTTTGAAACTTGGCATCCCTTTCAAAGAGTTCACATAGCTTAGCAACAATGCCCAGTTTGTATTATGGTTTCTCAACTCGACATCCTTTTAGAGAGTCCACTATGCTAATAATCTTGATATTTTTGTTATTTTAGATAAATGATTTAAAAGAAGCCCGAATGTTGGCGTCCTCTATAACAACTAAAGGAGCAGCTTTATATGATTTATTAGGCAAGGAGGTCGACCTCAGGGTTAGTATTTATATTTTATTTTTTAAGTTAATGTGTAATTACTGTGTAAACCTCAATGCTTCCATCCAAATCTGACTGGGACCATGTGTCTTTTGTGAAAAAGCATAGAGTGTTTTTTGGATTGTCAGAGGAATATTAATGTATATCTATTAGTATTTTATATTATTCATAGGAAATGAGAGTAAATGTTGTAGCCAGGCCATTAGAGATCAATGAAGTAGAAAGTGGATTAAAAGGTTCTATAAAGGCAGTAGAGGTAAGAAATTATGATGATTTTTGTAAGTAATTATAGAGACAGAGTTGTAAGTAATTATAGAGACAGAGTTGTAAGTAATTATAGAGACAGAGTTGTAAGTAATTATAGAGACAGAGTTGTAAATAATTATAGAGACAGTTATGATATAATGATGAAAGATCTGTTTTGTCACTTTGACAGCCCTCTAATGGAGTCCATATAACTATAGTCGGGCAAGGCTCCGATTCTAAACATAAATAGTGTAAGAACTCATCAATTTACAGTTTCTATTACTATTAATTCTACCTTGAAATCAAATGGCCTTGGTCTTCTTTGTGTTTTGAATTTTTTCCTGGATATGCATAGATATCTTTACTCATTATAATAATGATAATTTTCCTCATATTGGAAAAACACTTCAAGGTAATATTATTAATTAGGTATATTGATAATATTACAGGCTGATATCAAGAAAACACTGACTATGTTAGATAATGTAGCATCAGATGAGGCGAATTTAGAAGCTAAAATAGAAAAACGTAAAAATGAAATGGAGAGAAACCAGAAGAGATTGATGACTTTACAGAGTGTCAGGTAGTCAACAGATATTTGTCCTTGTTAATGAGACATATCGACATAATCTTAGATAAAGCATGATGTATGGATAAACTATTTCTGAATTTAATTTTTGAGTTAATAAATGTCCGAAATACCAGAATATATTGTATGCTTTTTTAAGTTTATGATTATTTTCACCAATTTTGTTTTTACAATATGTTGTTTTAATCCTGTTTTATATGCACATATTTGCTCCTAGTGGACATTGAAACCAATTTGAGCAATACAATATAACTCAGGATTATAAAGCCAGGAAAAAAAATTGTTAATAGAATAAGATGTAATTAAAGGGAAGTAACTCATGATTATATTCCCCTCTTTGATATTATCTCCCTTTGACAACAGAGTTACTCCTTGCTTTCCTAGGTGTGAATAATACTGTATATAATGAGATATTGTACTGTTATCTATTTTAGACCAGCCTATATGGATGAGTATGAAAGGTTTGAAGAAGATTTACAGAAGTTATATTCTCAATATTTAATTAAGTTCCGTAATTTAACCTATCTTGAACAACAGTTGGAGGAACAACAGAAGGCTGAACAAGATAAACTAGAGGTAGGGTTTGCTTCAATAGGGTAGTGGTAGGTATTATTGGGGGGTTAAAGTCAACACTGGGATGACTTTCAGACACACTGGCACAGGCATCAGAATTTTTTTTCTTACCCCTGAGCTATTCCACTGCCACAAAACAAGATAAAAGGTTCTTAGGTCATCAGAGTTCCCTACTTTGTGTGTCAGGGAGTAAGTATATTGATCCTTCTTGAATGTTTTGAAAGATTTACCCTGAAACTGAATGTATGAGAGTCATGTAAATGAAATTTGCTGCAATTTTTCCTGCTTTTTTCTGAATTTTTATGTATTTTTATTTCAATAATCAGGAAACTGATGCTGCCCTGAAAGTAATGGCTGAAAGATTAAAGAATGAAGAGAGAAAACAACATCAGATCACCCCAGATGATGATGACGATGATGATGATGATAAAAATGTTTTTGGTAAGAAACTATTTTTTTCAAGATCGACATAGTCCTCTAAAATTTGCTAAACCAACTGATAGCTCAAATTTAGCTCTTCCTATAACTTGTGACTTGTATGCTGCAATACTGACACTAATACTATCTCCTTGACTGTGATATAACAACTTTCAAACTGTGTAATGGTCAATATTTTCCCTATAACGCTGGGTTTGAACACTATCTTTTGTGGCGGTGGGATAGCTCAGTCAATAGCAATGTGTATGTCGAACCTAGCTTTTAGATGCCATGGTGGATTGAATCCTCCTGAAGCTAAGATAAATTTTGATGCCACTGCCAGTGCTTTTGAGAGGCAGTCAGGTGATGTCTTTCATCTCCCATAAATGACTCAAAATAAAGAGTATGAATATCTCTGGTCATCTAACATCATGTGTGGATGTGTTTTTTAGGACCTGACGATGATGACAGCGGAGAAGATGAGGCTGTAGGTAGACGAGAACGTCCAGTGAATCACAGAGTAAGACCTGAAGGTAAGAGACTAATAGTTTCTAATAGTTTACTATTACCACTACCCCTTGCAGCTATGGACCTTGGACTCTTCAACCACATGATAGAAAAGGTCCAGTGGAGGAATATTGATACAGTAGAATTTTTAAAAGCCAATTGTGTTTGCTTAGTTTCCAGGCAGTATCTCAGTTCATACAATGTTTAGTTTGAATTTTGTTTAGTGTTGGTGTAACAAACAGTAGTATATGATATATATTATGATTATATTATAGCTGCCGGTGGACAGAGAGGAATGACTGGAGGTCGTGTTGCTGGCTCTATGAACCCTGATCTCAGTGAGGTTAGTTAAATACACATTATCCCACATCTGGTCAGCAGGGAATTTATGACAATTATAACAATTGGAAACAACAGACTAGTCTTGTGTTTAAATGTTTTTAAGGAGAAATAGTCATCTCAATATTTACCTTACCAGCTGATAGAACACAATTTCTGCTATCTATATAATTGTCTAAATATTTACTTTACCAGCTGATAGAGCTCAATTTCAGCTATCTATATAGTTGTCTAAATATTTATTGTACCAGCTGATAGAGCTCTATTTCAGCTATCTGTATAGTCATCTAAATATTTACTTTACCAGCTGATAGAGCTCAATTCAGCTACCTGTATAGCCATCTAAATATTCACTTTACCAGCTGATAGAGCATAATTCAGCTACCTGTATAGCCATCTAAATATTTACTATACCAGCTAATAGAGCTCAATTTAAGCTATCTGTATAGCCATCTAAATATTTACTTTACCAGCTAATAGAGCTCAATTTAAGCTATCTATATAGTCATCTAAATATTTACTTTACCAGCTAATAGAGCTCAATTTAAGCTATCTGTATAGCCATCTAAATATTTACTTTACCAGCTAATAGAGCTCAATTTAAGCTATCTGTATAGCCATCTAAATATTTACTTTACCAGCTAATAGAGCTCAATTTAAGCTATCTATATAGTCATCTAAATATTTACTTTACCAGCTAATAGAGCTCAATTTCTGCTATCTGTATGGTCATCTAAATATTTACTTTACCAGCTAATACAGCTCAATTTCAGCTATCTGTATAGCCATCTAAATATTTACTTTACCAGTAAATAGAGCTCAATTTCAGCTATTTTTAGCACTCTTCAGAATGGTCTGTCTGCCCAGGAGCTCAAAGCTAATAGGTTTAGGAGTAACCTAACAGATAATCCTGTCTACTAGCATACATAATGAACATTGGATAAAGTAATACATTATATTTTCCAGGATTCTGATGGTTCTGATGGATCGGACATTGATCTAGATGATGATGATGTTGATGACGATGATGATGATGATGATGACGATGATGAAATGTTGAATATGAACCAAGTACAGAGAGGTCGCGGTCCCCCACCTAGAAATACTGACTTAGGAGACAGTGATAATGATTTTTGATATGTACATGTTTAAAAAGGAGGGTGGGGTCAGGCATTCTTGGTTGATTTAATTCAGGACATGAAACTAAAATAGAAAACATTTAATCCTTGTAAGATATTTAGAAGTATCACAGCACATTAAGAAATAACAGTTTTATGGATATCATCTTCTCTTTATTATTTGAACATTATTTTACCAATCATGTGGCTGCCCTCTCCTTAATTATCCCATCGCTGGAAGGGGAAGCCGCGTGATTGGTTAAAACAGAGGTCAAGCAAAGGTTAACAGAATGAAAAACTGTATCTAACTTTACATTCCACCATATTTCATAAAGAATCAAAATCACATATCAAAGTCTAGATTTCAAAAAGCCTACTTATGGCACCCTCAAACTGGAATGAACTCTTCTGCTCATGCATACTTTCCATCAATATTATATCATGTAAGCCTGATTGGAAGAGTTTATTTGTCAAATTAGGGGTTGTGTTTGAAATAGAAGAAATCCAAGCCAATTTATTTATTTCTATTTTTATGTCTGATTTATGTTTATTATTGTATATCTGTGATAGTCATTAAAAATATTCACATAAACTATGTCATATTCTGTTTTAGTCACCCTGGATGTATTGAGTATTCCTTAATAAATCATATATAAGTTCTGAATCATGCTTCTGATATTTTAAGGCCTTGTCTCTCAAAATACTTGCCATTGAATTTTTTTTTTAAATTTATATGGAAAAAAATTGATTGTTAATTTTTTTTAAGAAATAGGGCCCAGATTTGACCAGTTTAGTTTACTTCTGTGTGTCGTGAAACTTATAGTTTAGCTGTTAAACATATGTCCACAATTTTTTGATATCAAAGCCTCAAAATAATCCAAACTAGTATTTTGCCTATTCTCTTTGACTTGGCAGCAATGGATTTTTTTTTCAAATTTGGGGTATGCATACACATGGATACAAGGGCCAATATTCAATACAATCACAGGAAATGTTCCCTAATCTTACAGCTTAACTCAATCCAACCAAACTTCTTGATAGACTTCTCAGACTCTGATTTTTCCAATCCGTTTTTAGAATGAGTAAGGATGTTGATTAAAAGCTCAAAATTGTAGATCTAATAAGGTTTGAAGAAATTCAACCATGCAGTGATATGTTGTGCATTGGAGGGGATTCGAACCCAAGACACTGAGTAGACACCCGAACACCTGAACCAATCAAAGGGCTGGGGATATCCTTGTATAACAGTATTCTATAAATAGTAATAGTATGGAATGTAACAAGTATTTCTATTGGATGATAGATGGTGGCATCAGTAAGAAACAATTTGATTGGATGATGAAATTATATAAATATTAGGAAACTACCTCATTGAAGTCCATTTACTCTGTGTTCGCAGAGCTTACAACTTCATCGGATGAAATAAGCTAGTAAGTATCTAGATAGTGGACTAGATTTCAGTAAATAAGATTTGACAGGCCTAGATTACGATAAACAAAACACCCGTGTATATAATTTATCTCAAATGGGTGTAATTTGTGAACACTGCATTCAATCATTCTAAAGAAAAAGGGATTTTTTGTGTTTTGATTTAGAGCGGGAAATAGGCTCTATTTCCTACATGCTTTCTTTCTCTTATTTTCACTTTTACTTTAGCACCGTATCGTCACTTGCACTTTGATTTTAAGCTTGCACATTATTTTACAATCTGTCAGTTCCCTAGCTTTGTAAACTTCTATTGTGAGATGTCACTTTGTTTTCAGCCAAAATTTAATGAAATCTTTGTAGAGTTTAGATCTAGAGCGGTTTGGCTTCCACTTCTAGCTAGGCCTTAATCAGTTAGGCCTAATGTGAAATTATCTTTTGTCTTATGTCCATCTCAATTCAATGCTTTTTTTTGCTATGAGGTAGAGTTTTGGCATGTGTTTTTAGGATCATGAATTGAATGTCTAGATCTATCTCTTTAGTGTGCACTGTCATAAACCTCAATTATAATTAGGCTACTAGGCTAGAGCTGAAAATAATGTGATTGTAGGCCTACAAATCTATAAAAAGTGAACTGACCATTGACTGTCATTGATCATCACTGGCATTAGGCCTATAGGATTAGGCCAAGTTAGATCTACTTTCAAGTATAAAATCACATTATTACAAAAGCTTTTGCCAAGTAGCCTAATTGATGTTTGAGTTTTATGACAGTGCATGATATCCATGGTAACCTAACCTAACCTAGGTGCTTGCTTGTGTACAGGTACAGCGTCCAATATATCTTAAATATCAAATTTAATCTTTTGTATTATCAGTGAATATGAACAAACATTTTGGAAAAAAGTACATCCCTAAGCCTAGCAATTTATAACTTGCTTCTCAGGAATATCAACAAAAAATTGTTATGCTATTGTTTGATATCTGAGACATTTATGGCCTCTATTTGCATCATTCCAATTTTCCAGCAGATGCAAATTGATGCTATCGTGTCCCTTTTACAATCCTAATTTTGGATCCTGTAAAACAAGCACCTGTTATCTTACCCTTTCTCTCTTGCATGCTTATCCTTGTAGCCTACTAACCCTATTCTATCTAGTTTGGTGGAGGAAAGATTTTGTTGTTCTGCTTATGGCTGTAATTTCCTGGTTTTCTAGAAGAATTTTACAGAAATATTTCTTTACAACCAGTAAGAATACAAGGTATTTTGAAATTCGAACGAAACGGCAGTTTTTAAGACGAGAATGTATCATGGTGATTGTTTATGAATATAAGAATGATAATGAACTGTTTGATGTGGTGATGATGTAAAGTGCATGATTTAGGGTGAAGTTTTATAATTTATCAGCACCCTATTAACCCAATGCACTTTATATTGCGCCTTTGCTTTTAATTTTGATTGGCTAGCATGCTTTCAGTTAAAATAGACTTTCAGAGACACAGCTTATAATGTTATTTGATGCCATGGTTTTTGGTTTTAGTTGCTGTATCCTTTCAGAGAGTCCACATAGCTAATATTATTTTGATGTCTAATACCATGACCTAGCTTAAATTTCAGTATCCTTACAGAGAGTCCACATAGCTAAAATTATTATTTGTTCCTCAATACCATAACCCAAGTTTTAAGTTTTAGTTTCCTTATCCTTTTCAGAGAGTCCACACCACTTAGCAAGTTTAAGTTTCAGAGAGTCCACATAGCTAATAATATTATTTAGTCTGTGATACCATGACCCAAGTTTTAAGTTTCAGTTGCAGTATCCTTTCAGAGTGTCCACACAGCTAATATTGTTATTTTAATATTTGATTATGTAGGTACCTAAGCTACAAGATGAGTGGTCTAAACTTACAGAATGATATTAGTAAAGATGATCCAGAGATGTACGACCTCATTCGAGCTGAAAAATCACGACAGCTTCGAGGATTAGAACTGATTGCTTCAGAAAATTTTGCCAGCAAAGCCTGTCTACAAGCTCTTGGGTCATGTTTGAATAATAAATATTCAGAAGGTCAACCAGGTCAAAGGTCAGTAGAGTTAATACATTGTTGACTAACTGGTAGGGCATTATAGGAATTCATTACCAGTAACTTCTGTCCTTTTTCAAGTTAACTTATCTTGTCTTCATTATATCGATCAAGAATGACATGTCAGTTGTAAAACTTTAATTTCGTTTAGAAAAAATATGCTGATAGCCATTTATGTCAATTCTTAACTTTTATTAGTTTACATGCAGTTAGATTAAAGTCCAATCCATATCTAAATGTATTTTATTCAGTTAAGTTGTTGCACATGTTAATGGATCTGTCTAGATTTAAATACAGTGGAAACAGCCAAGATAGTTCACTTAGCTAAACAATATTCAGTTAGGATTTCACACATTATAATGCATATCTAACTGTCCTAGATCTATATAATATATTTACATATAGTTGAAATTGTATTACAATGTTAATATTGTTAGCCAGTTCGATCTAGCTGTTATCTTTCAAGGTTGCAATTATTATCAAGAATTTGAATTTAAAGTAGCAGTTACCTTCATTTAGTGGATATCTTTCAATTTGAATAAACGACAGATTTTTTACAAAAATAGTTGTCACAGGATTTTGATGAAACAAGTAGTATGTGGTTATGTATTTAATTCAGACCTCATTCAAGCTGTATAGATATAATTCTAGGGTTACTGGGTTACTGCCCTTGACTTATCCAAAATATTATGTCATCATTGAGTAATTGATTTGTGAAAGCAGCATACTTTGGTTCCAACCCTGAATAGTTAGAGATGGGACAATAGTTCAAGGCCCTTTGTTTTACCATCTTTACTTTGTCTTTTACCTTGTCCTCAAAGGCCACCCTTTGAATCCAATCAAATCACTGCATTCGGTGATACAAGAATGGTAGCTGTTGCAGTCAAGGTATAAGACACGTTTCCCAAAAGTTTGACATTGTGTAGATGATGTACTTTAGGCACCTGACCAATACTCTTTTTAAGTCCTTGAGCATCTCTGAACCTTGTTGCCTTGTTTGATATTACAGATATTATGGAGGAAATGAAGTGATTGATAAAGTAGAGAGATTGTGTCAGAAGAGAGCTCTTGAAGCGTTCGGTTTGGATCCAGAGAAATGGGGAGTGAACGTCCAGCCTCATTCAGGATCTCCAGCTAATTTTGCTGTGTACACAGCTGTAGTGGAGCCCCACGGTCGTATTATGGGTCTCCATTTACCAGACGGAGGTCATCTTAGTCATGGTTTCATGACTGGAACGAAGAAAGTGTCAGCCACTTCTGTATATTTTGAATCGTTTCCATATAAAACCAGTCCCAAAACTGGTCTGATCGATTATGATGAACTAGAGAAAAATTCACTTCTTTTCTTACCAAAGCTGATTATTGCTGGTAGGTTGCTAATATCTGTCTCTAGGTAGCTCATGTTTGTAAAAACCCTGTTTTTTTTATATCTTATTATGCCATATCACAATATGTATCATATCGTGACCCTTGTATCGCAATACGTATCGTGGCATGATTGACGACACCAAGCACATCATAATACTGCATGGCATTGTAGAAATTTCAAGGAGTAGAGCATTTCATTTGTTTACTCACACAGATATGACTGAGAACATTCTTGCATAACCCTGAAATATTTTCAGGAACAAGCTGTTATTCAAGAAATCTAGACTACAAGAGGTTCCGTCAGATAGCCGATGGTGTGGGAGCGTATGTATTAGCTGATATGGCTCACGTCAGTGGGTTGGTGGCTGCAGGGTTGGTTCCCAGTCCTTTTGAACATTGTGATATTGTTACGTCCACTACTCATAAAACGTTACGAGGTCCCAGATCTGGAATTATCTTTTTCAGAAAGGGTGAGTTCATGTTTGAAATATTACCATCATTGCTTTCTTTCAATGAGAAACAGAGGGTATCCCAGCAAGCTTATTTATTTAGGATTCTGGCCATGTATTCTTGAAACATTCTTAGCTCTAGGATGTCCTTGCTTCTTATCTTAAAACATTGCTTCTAGGATACCCTAGCGCTAAGGTTTGAGAATACGTGGCCTGTGGTTTGATCTCCTGAATACAAGATTATGATACTGACTTCGTTAAGCATACTTTTGAAAGAAAAAGAAATCAAATTCAACAAAAATGGACCTCTCGAAGTCACGCTGTCCACCCTTTTAAGACCAGACTTCGGAGATATTGCATGTAGCTATAACAAATGTCATATCAACAGTATCTGACCATGAGATAGTAAATAACACTCTGAAAGTGAGAAGAGGAAGTGTGTACTGAGTCTTAAAGCTAAAAGTGATATTGAATTTTTGTCTTGTGTAATTCTGTTATACAGGAGTTAGAAGAACTTTGAAGAATGGTACAGAAGAGATGTACGATCTGGAAAAGAAGATAAACGAAGCTGTGTTTCCAGGGTTACAGGGTGGACCACATAACCATCAAATAGCTTGTAAGTTCTCAGTAGTGGTTATCTCCATCACACGTCTTATTTGCTATGTTAAGGGCAGTGACTCGTCATGTCCAGACTGGTCAAAGTTGACATTGAGTTGATGTTATTCATTAGTATCTACAATCTAATTTCGGACCAGTTAAGCAAACTGAGGAGCAGTAACTCGATTGTAATGACCATAAATTCTATATAGTAAATTGATTTGTTTTCCAGCCGTTGCAGTAGCCTTAAAACAAGCATCATTACCAGAATTTATAGAATATCAGAAACAGACTATGGCCAATGCTAAAGCCATGTCTAAAGCCTTAATTGATAGAGGCTACACTGTTGTGACAGGTAATTAATTACGAAATTTCCCTCATTGCACACTTAAGGAGCTTTGCTAACCTGAAGGTATTGGGTTCAATTCCAACATGGGTCAAGATGATACATTCGAATTTTTCAGCCACGGTTTTCCCTGTCAGTGATATAGGTGGGAGGGGCTGACATGGAAAAAAGGTCTTCTTTGGGACAATAAACAGAGGGCCCTGTGTGCTACAGAATGTACATGTTGAAATTCCCTCAACAGTTGAAAATAGAAACAGAGTAGGTTATTGCATTAGTCCTGGGAAAATTTCCCTCCTTGTACACTGCCTTGTTTGTGTCAATTAACCCAATCAGGTGCAGAAAAGCAGGACGCAAAACTCCATTCATTTTATTTCATTGCACATTAATGACTAATGTAATTTGCGTATAATATCGAAGTGCTTTCAATGCACATAAATGTAGAAAATTGACAATACAGGACATATATCTTATAAAATTAAAGACTGTTTTTCCTTTGTTTACTCTATCAAACATCTATTTTATAGGAGGAACTGATACTCATCTGGTCTTAGTTGATATGAGACCCCAGAAATTAGATGGCGCCAGATCAGAGAAAGTATTAGAAGAAGTTGGAATTGCCTGCAACAAGAACACCTGCCCAGGGGATAAGAGTGCCCTGAAACCCAGTGGATTGAGATTGGGAACCCCAGCTTTAACTTCTAGAGATATGAAAGAGAAAGATATCGTTCAAGTAGTTGAATTTTTCCATCAAGGTTGGTTTTTGATAAACATCTAGTAGGAATTGGATTTATGCATTTTGATTTAGACTCAATTATTTTTTTGTCAGTCTCCATTGTAATCTAAGGAAATTTGTACCAAGGTCACATACTGGCGACATATCAAGCTATTAACAGCAGGCAATAACGTGCTACTTTCCTGTCTATCCGAATCACTTTTACAAGTGAGTATCAGCAAATTAAGAATTGAGATTAAGCGTCTTGTGATGCCACTATCACAAAAGCTGCTAATGATGAACATGTACCTTTGCATTAGTGGCGTCATTAAACGCAGAGTTTTAGTGGAATTGCAGGAACCACAGACATCTGATTGAAGATTAGAATGGTCAAATTAATCAGTGCCTGAGATACACATACAAATTTTAGAAGACCTTTTTAAAATCCCTTTTAAGCCACCCTACCGTCAACTAAGGGATTTTATTTTCAAATTAAATTCTATGTAAGTAAAGGTATGATCATTGTTTTTTCAGCTATTGTATTAACTGCTGAGGTAGCTGCTAGTTCAGGGCCAACTCTGAAAGAATTTAAAGCCAAACTGGAAGATCAACAAGTCCGAACCAAAATTGAACAAATCAAGAAGCATGTTGAAGATTTTGCTATGAAATTTCCAATGCCTGGTTTTGACGATTGGTGAAAAGTGAGATTTAAAGAGAATTCTATGACTGAAATCATGTCTTTTAGGGGCCTATACACGTTCAATAAAACCATCAATTTGTTCAGTTAATATCATTGAAGTGTGTGTTTATATTAATTACAAATATTGTCAATAATCATCATAGAGTCGATATATTGACGGATCAAAATCGTTTTGATTTTTATTGACTCATAATGAGTCACTCGTCGACATAGAGCATCAGTGGTATTGAAACATAATATTGACTGTGTGGAGAATCCATTGATATAGTGGGTCAATATTTTTGAATCATGGCATTTTCTGTCTAAAATATTGATGACAATATATTGATGGTTTTATTGAACATTATGGACCCCTATTTGGGTTTTTTTTATATTAACTGCAATATTTTCCAGAAGAAATTTTATTTTGTGCCATTATTTTCATAAATTTACATTGTTCTTAAATCTTGTAATCCTTTGACAAAAGAAGTGCCTTTTCTAATATGCCAGTACTCTTATTTTTTTTAGAGATTTTTGCTTGCATATTCATTGAATTCTTTTATTTCAATTGACCAAAAAAGTGTCTTAATATAGAATTGTTGAACAGAATACTGCCCAATACCTAGTTTTCATAACTTGTGTCACGCTGTGTAATCTATTGCAATAGCAGCCCAACAATCGTAATATTACAGGAGTTAAGCAGACAGCCCTAAAAAAACAAATGTTATATGATGTACTGTCAACTGAGAGCACGACAGGTTTCTCTGGGGTCCATAGATAGAATTTTACAATGGTTATTGTTTTGATTAATTGTTATTTTGTTTGTTGTGTTAATGATGTTAATTCTTAAGTTAAATCCATACTTAGTTAAAGGGACAGATGCGCCATTAACTTTCAAACTCGTATAATTCTGGACGCACATGGATTTGAAGGTTCAAATTTGGACGGTGAGCTGTGAATACTACTACTGATTGGCTGAGGCAAATGGCACATCTGTTCCTAATAGTTAAATTCTTTTATTTGTATTTTAAGGGTAGTAGGTCTCTAATGAAATTGTTAATTTTAATTTCCTGTAATAATCATGTATTTGTTGAAACAATATTAGATATATTATGCTTATCCTCCACAAACAATTCTGATTTGAGGACTGGTATCAGGTGTTTTGTCAGAGTGAAAATGACCTGCCTACTGGAAACACCTGCGACAGTACTTATTCTTGTTGCACTTGAATACTGTCAAAAAAAATCAGTTGGACTCTTAGAGATATAAGCTAATGGGTTGAAAACTTGTTTGAAATTTATTCAGTTTCTGAATCTTAATGCAATGTAAATAAATATGATACCATGTTTTATTTTCTAGCCTTATTTTAATCCACAGTTAAGATAATCATTGACATTTAAGGGACAGATGCCGCATTTTGAGGGGGGAGGGGGGGGATTGATATTAGTCTTGAATGTATTAATTAGTCTACAGAAGTACTAGAAATGTACGAAATTTACATAATTCCTTCAAAAATATCTCAAACTAGGAATTTTACTCACTATTTCTATATATGTCTTTTTCATATATTACAGCGCATCTTAAATTGACAAATTGTCATTTGAACTTTCAAACAGAGATAATTCTGGACACACATGGATTTGAAGGCTCACATTTAGACTGTGAACACTACTACTGATTAGCTGAAAAATTCCAGTTTGTTAGACTAAAGTATGATCATATTGAATCAGAAATGAAACTCATAACACAAATGTAAGGGTAACATCATTAAAATCTGAATTGATTAAGCTATTTAATGATACTTTCAGATAAAGTTTACCCTAAAACATTTCTAAGAAAGGCCATTTTTTCAGTGACATCACATAAACCATTCTTTCATATGACATCACCACCTTTACAATAGATGAAGTAATTTGCGTTTTGAGCACCGCATTCAATATGTTAAAAATGAGGCAGGAATAAAGTATTTGGTTGAACACGATTACAACCTTTACTCCCTAACTAAAGATTTCCTCCAAGAGCAAATGATGTGGTTCTGTAAGCTTACTCTATGAACTTGAAGGCATGTTTTAAGTAAGACCAAATATACTTTAGTTGGCCGGAAAGAACCAAAACCAAATGATGTGGTTCTTTAAGCTTGCTCTATGAAGACAAGTTCCAAGTTAATTTTTCATGAATCCTGTCCAATTTTTGCTGGAGCTCACTATTATTCACAACTATTGTCCTCTCATATCTATCACATCACAAACCCTTGATACAATATATAATACAGGTCCATAGTTAGTTAAAATATTATCAACTGATAGGACACAGTTCACTCTACTTCCACTGTACCACCAGCACTTTCTAGCTCTGACTTCAACTTCTCACTGTCTTCTTTAGATATCTCATCTTGAACTATTTGAGGTAAGGATTCTACGTATTTTTTTGCCTATAAAATAAAGTACGATTTCTTTTTGTGATTTCTCTAAAATATAATATTGACATCTACAGTACTGCTGGCATTAATCTTTTGATCTGATAAAAACCGCCTCACAACTTCATCGAGTTGGGTCAAAAGGTTAATTTGAAGAACGTTCTAGAGGGCTGTTATTAAACTTTAACTGAAGTGACTATTAAAAATAAAAGGTAATAAATAGACCACAGTCTATCATGTGTATTTTCATTGAAAAAAATAGACTTAACAAACCTGGACAAGATTCATATCAGGTAGTAACGCTTTAATTGCCTTGATCAATTGAATCTTTTTACTTTCATCATATTTTGTTAATTTTACAGTAAAAATAGTTTTTTCTCTTTTAACTTCCGTTTCCTCTTCTTCTTCAGCCTTGAACAAAAAATAATCTTAGTTCAACAAATAATACTACAGTTCTATATGTGATACTATATGTTTTACTGGTAGATTACAAGCTGTTATGACAAACGTTCCCTCATTGTCCACTGCATGGTGTTGCAGATTGTCATAAGCCTATTGTGTGCAAATTTTCTTCAAAACGAACTGAGAAAAAACCTAATAGCATCTATATTAAAGACCCGCTGCCATACATAAGTGATGGGAATACATTGATAGCAGATCATGTTTACACTTTTCGAAACACCTGATGGTTCTTCTGTTCTTCCACTACTATAATATTTTTACTCCTGATTTTGCCATTCTTTGGACAAGATTTTTGATTGGCAGAATTGTCTTGCTTGTACAGATTTTTATAATGACATTACCTTTGGTGCTGCTGTAGCCATACCCATTGCCATAACTGGTGCATCTTTTATATTTAAAGATTTCTATAATATAAGAATGATAGTAATTAATTAATTCTCTCAATTGCGGATAAAAACCAAGCATATATTAGAAAATTTGTTAATAATTTCAATAAAAAAAATTTTACCACAACCTGTAAAATCTGACTTTAATTATATAAGCAGAAAATCTATTATACATTGGCATTTACTCATGTTACATTTAAAGCCATAGTACCATATCAACAGCCTGTTATGTATTTATAAGCTTACCCACCTTCAATAATTCATTTAAATCTGCTACTTCCACTAACGTAAGTTTACTGATATCGTCTACTAACTGCACTATTTTAGGTTGATATTGTTTGTTTTCCCCTTCTAAATGAGGCTCTGGTATAGCTGTAGATAACAACCTTGCTGGCTGCCGGTTAATTACTGTTTTTAAAACATGTCTGAAAAATTGAAAGCATTATATGAAGACAGTGTTTGGATTCAAGGGGCCGGTTCGCCATTTTTCAATGTACAAAAATGGAATAATTCCTTCAAAAATAACTCAAACTTAAGAAGTTTTTTTCTTCTATTTCTTATCTTTCTATATGTGGCTAGAGTCTCAAGAACACTGATACTGGTACAATTGGTCAAACAGATTGCTAACTTGTCTCTTTAAACTTGTCTCTTGTTGTGTTCACTAATAGTAACAATATTAACAGGTTAAACCTTAATCTAATGTGACCTTGTCCAAGCCACACCAAGGTGATTTGTTTATATGAAATGGCCAATGAATTAGGTATTTGAATTTAGTTTTTATATTTCACCAGTCAGTCTACCTATTCACAGTCCACCAGCAGTCCATAATGATTGTATGTAGGTGTTACAGTTGACAGTTCATGACAGCCAATCAAACTGCTAACGACCTGAGACAGGCAAACAAATCACTGATGGCCTTCAGAAATGAAATCTCATAATTTTCACTTCTTGCTGATTGATTTAAAGTTTGAGATAAGTGAATATAACTAGGTGTTGACATTAGACTTTAGAGTGAATATGTTGTCCTATGCGTGAAGTGCAAATTTGGTGGGTTTCAACGCATAGTATGTCTTTTAAAATGAATCCTTATGTGACGTTTAGAGGTGGAGATTAGTATTAGTTGAGAAAACGATAAATCTAAAGTAACTGACATATGCACTGTTAGTTAGGTTAGGTTTCCCAAGGTCCAAAGTTAAATAATACTAGTTGCACAGTCTCATCAGGTGTTCCAGAAAATGATAGATTGCATTTTCAGTAATCAGGAAAATTAGGACAAATTATGACACCAGGTTTAGAACCTACAATTTTTAATCAACTTTCTACGGGATTAGTTATATAAAATTACATAATAGGGATTAATCAGATCAAACACCAATCAACTGTTTTCTGTTGACAAGTCAAATGAAATGTATTTTAACTTTTCTCGGAATAAGAATTTAAGACAACACGGTTGATAATGCAAACTCAACAATGAAATATTTATATCTACCAACCTTCTGCAGTAACTGTTAATTCGACTTACAAGTCGTAATGTAGAATGCATCGTGAAAAGTTTCGAAGTTTGACTCAAAACCTTCAAATTTATTAACCGGAAGTCCTCTATCCATGCGGTAGCAAGACAGCAGTGAAATATTCGTCGCACCTGATTGGTCAAAATTATACCGTTCTTATCTTCAACATTGAAGAGCTGTTTCCGGTTAATTTCACGTGCGTTGTTTATCAACATAAACAAACATTATTATCATGCCTAAAGCTCCAAAATTAAATGTATCGGGCAATAAAGCGATACATCCAAACAGCAGAAAGGCAACAGTGTTCCAACGAGACCAAAAACATAAAGCACGCATTGACGGCAGCCGACAAGTCAAATCGTTAAGACAAGATGCATCTTTGGACAAGTTTTTGTGGTTTCAGCAAAATATGGACGAAGAAAAATTAGTATTTAGTAAAAAGGAACTGACAGATTTAGTGTTGAAATACATGGACAGATTTGAGGAAGAAATCGAACAAATTTCCATAGTCAATTCAATAGGGTGCAGAGCCAACTCTAAGAATCAACACGCCTCTAGGTTGGATTCTATAAAATTCACCCAGGATAAAGAAGAAAACGAATTTTCATCCACTGGACTGGAGGTGCCTAACTTAATGAAAAAGGGAAACGTTGAACTGTTTAAAGCCTGGGGAGGCGAAATGAGATATTTTAGTAACATTGTGAAAATTAAGATCAGTAAAAGAGATGCCGAGAAATTTGAACTTGAGAAAAGTGAAAAAGTTATGGAATAATAAATTACAAATTGCGTTTAATTTGTTTCTAAAACATAGTTTCATTTTAGCCTCTATCATGCAGTCTATGTGCATTAAGTTCACATTTCAATTCTTCCTCAACTTCCTCTGAAAACCTTCTATCAAACTCCCAACAGAATCAAATCTATTCAATCAGAATAATGCTAAATCATGTCAAATATTTCTGGCACGAGAAATATATACAAATACAAAGTCTCCAACTGAACACTTGTCGCCATTTTTATTGTCAGTTAATATTTTTTATACCACCAGATTGATATCAAACAAAAAATTCTTTTTATCCATCATAACATTTAAAGAAAGATTGCCACCAATTGGTGGTAATATTTCACCAGAATGCTCGCAGCGCCAATTGTAGGATAATTATAAGGAGGTCATTCTGTAATGTCCTGGCGATTTTATTTCTACGAGATTCCATAAGTCATAACTATCTCCTTTGGCATTTCTGTTTGAAAAAATTAGGCAATGGTTTGAATCGAATTGGTAATTATTGGCAGATGGCAAGTTAATGTCCGCTTCCAGCTAACTGATATCACAGACTAGGTAGTTGTTGGTAGATGACAAGTTAACGCCCGCTTAAGGCTAACTGATATCACAGACTAGGTAGTTGTTGGTAGTTGACAAGTTAACACCTGCTTCCAGCTAACTGGTACCACAGACTAGGTAGTTGTTGGTAGATAACAAGTTAATGTACTACCAGGAATCCACCTCGTGGTGTTACCAAATAGAATATATTCATATCATAGATTTACGCTTTGATAAATCTCATGACTTTTACTAACTGTATATATTATACATGATATGGTAAACAACACTGGTGGAAATGCTTTTTGTCTTTGATATTTTTTATCATTTGAATAAAAGGTTATGCTAAAGTATGTGACTAATGATGTATTTATTTGGTTCCACTAGTGTTGTTATAGAAATACCAATGTTAAATAGTCTTCAATACATCAATTGTAGAGCGATATAGAAACACCAATGTTAAATAGTTTTCAATACATCAATTGTAGAGTAATATAGAAATACCAATGTTAAATAGTTTTCAATACATCAATTGTAGAGTGATATAGAAATACCACTGTTAAAATAGTACTCAATACATCAATTGTAGAGCGATATAGAAATACCAATGTTAAATAGTTTTCAATACATCAATTGTAGAGCGATATAGAAATACCACTGTTGAAATAGTGCCCAATACATCAGTTGTAGAATGATATAGAAATACCACTGTTAAAATAGAGCTCAATACATCAGTTGTAGAGTGACATAGAATTACCACTGATGAAATAGGGCTCAATACATCAATAATAGACAAATATGTGATATCGGTCTGGAGAGACCACAGAAAAATGAATTTCTGGTGAAAAAATTAAGAAATTACAAGATGGTAACAAAATTTATTGAAGTTTACAATAACTAGTGAGTCAATAGTGAAATGATTTCATGATTATTGTTGAGTTATATCACATAAAAACAGTTTATACACATTCTATTATACACAAATAGCACACGTGAAAGCTTTCAACCCAAGTCAAAAATCCCCCGACACAAATAGCACATTGGGTACTCAGTTTAGGTCTTTAATTGTCATCATTTTCTTCAATTTTAGGAGCAAGATAATATCTCAATTGTCCCATGTCACCAATTTTATATTCTACAACTGAAATAAGAAACATACCATAAATAAATGATCATTAAATCTATTGCAGGGCGGCACAAGAGTGTATTTATTCCAATGGCTGAAGAATTAGCTTGTGTGACCACGTAAATATGATATCTGTAGTATTTATTCGTCCAATGGAGACAAATTTTATAATCTCAAGAACTATCTTGCATGACCACTAATGTCAACTATCTTTTATGCCTATGCAAAACCATCTGAGCAGATTATTAACAATATATATGATCGTTTTATCTGAAGGAAATAGTCACTTCAACATGCAGTTCTTTTAGTACTACGACATTGGGAATTGAGCATCCACATTAGATTTGTTTAAATTTCATATTACAAAAAAATGAAATGATGGACTTTATCATTTAACATAGGGGAAAGAACTACCAACATCGCCCCTCTCCCCCTTTTGTGGCCCAGCTGAAACCCATTACCTAATGTTTCCTAATAATGCCAATGGTTGTTATTTAAAAAATTCCACTTACCTAAAGGAACATCTTGAGACATGGAAAGGGTAACTTGAGGTGACAAGGGTGTGGCTTTTGTGAAAAAATTTAAATATCTTAAAGCAAAGGTTAAACAGACTCCTTGGCTCATCTCAACTACGACAGATTCTTCTTCTTTATCAGTGTTAATATTCTGAGCAAGTTTGATGTTGCCTAAAAAATAAACAAATGATATACAGTTAGAAGAACGGTGACACATGACTGGATGGTGGATACTAATGAGTATAGAATTTGGTTCCTAATCACAGATGTGTGAAACTGGAAACCTACGGGTAAGTTTACATAGTTAATATTCCGTTCCCAGTAAAAAAACGTGCAGATATTGGAGTTTCTGGATAATCCTCACCGCAAAACTGCTGCTCCACTGTTTATCAACAAAGTTTGTCATCGACCAAGGGATAGTCATTACTGATTTACCAAATGAAATGAATATGGGGTTTCTAGTCCTCAATTCCCGCTATATTACCATTTGTTATCACTTAATAAATGGAACTTTCCATTACTTCTTTAATAATTCAGGAGTCTGAGTCTGAGCCATGCGATAAAAGTTTGTCGTTAGTATTCAATTTTACCCAGAAATGCCCGACTTTTGAGAAACACTCAAATTTGAAATTCAAAATGAAATTACCTGTTCCCAAATCACCAGTGGCAGTAAATTTGACACCTTCTTTAGTACAGGTGATTACAACAGATTCACCAATTTGACTCAAATCTCGACAGACTCGCTGGAATTCTGCTGATGGCATTTTTACCACACAACTATATTCTGTATCCTAGAATAATAAAGCAGAAAAATTGATAAATTGTCTTAGATTTTTTGTCATATATCAACATTAATCAAAGCTTTCTCAAAACTAGTGAAATTTTCTTGTTAACTAAAGATAAGAAATAAGCATTGAGCAGAAGTCCTAGCTCAAGAAGCCTTCTGAACATGGACATCACAAAGAGATGCTTGCATAGACCAGAGTAAAAGACACAGTTTGCAATAGCTTGACTTAGTGAATATGTACAAGATAAAGAACAAATAACCCGGTATAACAAACTTCTGTCACGCTTCACCACAATTCTGTAAATTGTTTTGCAAAAGGTCATATACTTATGAAAGAAGTGTTATGCCATATCCAATCCCCTTCTGTTTGTTATAAATATGTAGATAAGAAAGTTAATATACTCACAGGAATACCCAAGTGTTCAGCATCCAGATCAATCAATTTCATTTCATAATCTGACATCTTTTCACCCTCTAAATATACAAAATATATTCAAAACTAAAATCTTACAGATACGTAAATGTTTCAAAACAGCTTGACTGATATTTTATTTGTTAAATGTACCATCCAATCTAGTGTAGATACAATATGCATTATCATGTAAGGAATTATAGTTAATTTGCCAAAATATAACCCCCAATAAGGTCAATATATCGTGTCATCACTAATCCAAATGCATTGTAGCCCAAGCCCCATCAATTTGCTTCATTTACCAGAGGAAAAATACTTACGTGGAGATTCAAAAACAAATGTAACTTTATCTCCAGCATCTTCAGCTTTGACTGTGACAATATCATCGTTACCAGCACACCGTAAAATCTTAGACATACTGAAATGAGAATGAAAGAAAATTATAGCAACATTAACTTGGCTTCAGTTTAGATATTTAAGGATCGTTGTCAAATGAAAAACATCTGAATATTACTGTGGGTATTTCTCCAGCTGAAAAGACAGCATTCAGAATATGTCGAACATGGCAAAATAAAAATCAAAAACAGGATCATATTATGGAATATTTTTCAAAAGCCATCACTATTTGAAGTTCTATAATAAAAGATGGTTTGAGCTGTCATCTATTTTAATGTAGTAAGAGCCATTGAACATATATTTTACACAAGGAAATAATTTACCGCCAAATTTGACAGCTCTTTGTTTACCTGGCTGTGGCCATTCCGAGGGAAATATTTCGGTCACATCTGTACGTTTCAAAACCATCGCTTCTCATTTTCAGGGAAACTAAACTGACGTGGGAACTGTCCATGGCTTGCAGTGTGATTCCATTTGTACTGCAGTCCCATAACGCTTCGTTCAACAAATCTTTGGTGGCTTCTAAAATCTTCTTGAGAAGAGAACCTTGCACAAGTCGAGCTTCAAACATGGTGAAATCGTGAAATTAAAAATCAATAACAAAGGTATAAACAGTAAAAATGGTGCTTTGATCGTAGATGTTTGATGATCTCAAGGTTCCCAATCAATGTCCGATGTTCTTGGATTAATTCACACAGACAACCGATTCGCAGTCCTCCTTCCCTGAGCTGATTTTGTCACTGACTCCCGCCAATTTTTTCACAACCGCGGGAAATAGTGATGAACAAGCAGCCAGATTGGTTCATTTATAAACTTCCGGATCACCGGTCATGCGTGAAGGCGAGATATTTCGAGATTAGTCAACCAGACGATAAAACTTACAATTTGATTGGTTTCTATTTTGATTATCCAATGAAATCACAGGTAAAGCAAACTATTTTGATCGTTTAAAGTCATTCATGCATATCTAATTAAAGATGGCCACCTTTTCCTGTCAACAATGTTGAAATAAGCAATGTTCTGCTGTTTGTAGAGATTTTACTTGAAAATGTCCATCTTATGATTGCAAATGTTAGTTTTTAAGTTTATGAACCTATTTCGTTTTCATTTATCATCCACTTTGGGCCATGGAGAGGAAGAAATGATGATGATCTTGCAGTCAAAAGTAAACAAACTGAACAAGTGTGCTGAAGTCTGAACTTGCAGACGACAGCGCTTATTAGATTTGCCGGGAATATTATCATCTGTTTCAGTTTCAGATCGTTAGCTCTGTCAATTTTATTAATATTTACATAGTTCATGATTCATAGACCCATGCCCATAGAAAGACAGCGTCTAGAGAAAACAGCTAACTCTAAACTTTGTTGATACAAAAAATCAATCGTCAATGTCATTGCTTGGCTTTTGTCTGATTATTTTGTGTCCATTAAAAAACAAATTTTCTTCCCATTCTTTTAACATTGGAGCTCATTTGTAGCTGGCATAGTACCTCCTGTCATTTAAGCATTTGATTTGTCTGCTATGGCTGTACTGGATATGCTTGCCCTTTTTTGAACAGGATTCCATTGAGAGATCCCTAAGATATAGAGGATTTTTGACTGAATCAATATTTGTTAATGTTTTAATTATACATTTACATAGATAGACAATAGTTTCAGAAACAAGCCAAAAGTAATTGCGGTACCATGCTTATTTATTTACTTTTTTGGGTTTTTTTTTTTTCAGAGAAAATAGTGAAAAAATGTTTCATTGTGTTAAAAGTGGAGGTGTACTGAGTGTTAGAGAAGGTGTTAGACGATATTCCTCAAGTGTGTACAGAAACTATAGAACTCTGTCCGGAGCACCTAATGGAAGCTATCAAAATAGTGAAAAGCTGAACCGAAATCAAATCCTCAACACAAATCCTGGCCAGAAACATGACTTTTTACAAGTGACAAATGTCCACACCTCGCCAGCAAATTTCACCAAGTTCAAAACTAGGTTTACAAACTATTCCAATTTTGGGTACGGAAACGACAAGTCTAATAGAAATGGAACCATAATTAGAGTTGTAGGTCTTGGTGGGATGTTGTTTTTATTAGGAAATGGGTAAGAATGATTATTTGTTTTTTTTTTATGCTGAAACGGACTTGTATTGCACCAGTCTGTGGTTCCTGCAATTCCACTAAAACTAAGTGTTTGATGACGTCACTAATGGCGAAAAACCATGTGTATCAAACATTTTGTTTTACTGGAATTGCAGGAATAATCAGGGGCCTTATTCTTGAAAATTTGACTTAAGGTGATTTTAGTGTTCCAGTCATCTGATTGGTCGAAAACTAAAATCAATTATAAGTTAAGTTTTATTATCCAATCAGATTACTGTATTTCTTAAAATCTGGATTTAAGATTACTTCAGTTTTCAAAAATAAGGCCCCAGGGCGCCTGATTGAAAAATGACATGATGCAAACTGATCAGTGTCTGTTATACATATTAAAATTTTAGAAAATATCTTGACCATCCCTTCAATACTGTATGTTTTGAAATTGTAGAGTGAAATCTGTGATTGATTATCTAAATGGTGAGAATCTAAAAGCTGCCAGTAAATCTCAAGAAGAGGTGGAATCTGAAGATCAACTTTCCGTCGATAAAACAGAAGAGGAGGGAGAGAAGAAGAAAAAGAGAAAATTGACTTTTAGAGATAGAAAGGTAGGATTGAATTGAAATTTCTTGTCAGTCTCAGTTCTCTGTGGGGAGTTGGATTGGGTTAGCCTGACAATGCTGGCCCCACCAGTTCCTGTGATGTGAGTTCTCTGTGGGAAGTGGGTTGGGTTCCCCGGACAACTCTGGCCCTACCCACTCACAGAATTGTAGGTTTAATGTAAAGTATACCTCCATTTCATTTCATTAGTCCAATAGGATACAGGAAACTAGGATATAAAACTCTATTTCATTACATTAGCCAAATAAGATACAGAACAGTAGGATATAAAACTCTAATTTCATTTCATTAGCCCACCCAGGGGCAAATTAGTAGGATGTAAAACTCCATTTCATTTCATTAGGTCACTGATGGACAAAACAGTAGGATGTAAAACTCTATTTCATTTTAATTTATATAGATAATTGAATATGAGAATAGAATCCGTCAATACTCTACACCAGACAAGATATTTCGTTACTTTGCTACGTTGAAAGTAAAATATGATGGTGATTCGGAGGTGTTTATGACACCCCAGGATTTTGTCAGATCCTTGACCCCAGGGATCAAACAACCTGATGGTAAGTTTATTTCAATATCCTGATTGGCCATGTGGCTGGTTTTGCTACATAGATTTGTTGAGAGCATCTTTACAATGTCAAGCTATTTTGAACTTTCTCATATATCTTGGCCCTTGACTGCAATTTCTTTTTCTTGTTTGGATGGTTCATTGGCGATGACAGTCAATCAATTGTTGAGTTCTCAACAAGGCCCGAAAAAAAAATAGGTCATAATGTTTACAGTCTGTTGATGGCTTCAAGTGGCTGTGTTCGCGTACAATCAAATCAAATCGCTAGATTCTGGATACAAGAAAAGATGGTGGAGGGGTGTGAAATTGTTACTTTTCATTTTCATTTGATCTTACTTTTGTTCTGAATAAGATGAATGAAACACATAGATAATATTCTTAGTAAGTGTTATGAACAAAAGTTTGGTGGTAGATGATAAGTTTATGTACTCTTTCAACAGAGGCTGATATCACAGACAAAGACAACAATGATGTCTATCCCCTCTAATATTTCCCACCTTTTATAATTGTAGGATTAGGGTTGGACCAGTTTAAGAAGTTTGACCCCCAGGTAAGTGAGAAGAACAATAGAGTAAAGATTATGTAGAGTAGATAAAGGTTAGAGATAGTTGGTGGATGGGTGTTAATTAATTAACGTAATTCTTTAATCCATTCATTCACCTTGTTCATTGTTGTCTCACACGCTCACCTGGGGCCTGGGCTCTGTTTCACCAAATTGTAACTAAGATAAAATCCAGATTTAAAGAAGTACAGCATTTGATTGGTTTAATTATATTTATTAAGATAGATATCCAGATTCTAAGAAATACAAATTTTGATTGGTGGATGAATTAGAAATCAACCAATCAGATGACTCGAACAGTAAAAATCGACTTATTTTAGGATCTGGCCCTTGTTGGCTTAATTTAACTAATTTTTATAATGGAAAAATAAACCTAAGCAGAAAATATCAAAGAAAAAATGAAATATCATATCATATACCATTTATACAGGGAATCTGTTGTTTATTCATGACCCCAGACTTTGAATTTAATGTTCATTCTAAAAGGTAGTGTTAGGGTGTATTGAGACGAGTCTCAATGAAAGCGCTGGCCTAGGTCACAGTAGTATTACCTTAAGACAGTTTTTTTTTCTGAAACTACATCGATATGGGGAATGCATCTTTACAATGGCCAAGGTATCACGTCTTTATCTTATTCCTTAACTGCAATGTCCCACTTTCTTGTTTCACTGTCAGCAATTAGATTGGATCGTTTGCCAGAGAATACAGCCAATCAGAGCCCTCGATTTCATGCCTAATTATTTTATACTGTCCTGCCGAGAGATCAGATTGGCTGTATTCGCTAGCGTACAATCCAATCAAATTGCTGCATTCACAATAATCCTTGAAACAAGAAAGTGGGCGATTATAGTCTAGATATAAGATGAAGAGTAAAGAAGACATAATACCTTGACCATTGTGAAGAATGGTGGCATGGTGCTAACAACTACTGTCTTTTCTCTCTGTTGAAATATCAGCTTCAAAGCAGTAATTGTATTCTTCAGTTTAGGTCAAAAGGATATTTGAATGAATGTTCAAGAGGGCCTTCATTAGTAATAAAAATGTAACAAAATTTTGGTAAGAATTCGTGGAATAATTTTGCGATGGTAGGAATGAAATCATTGGAATATTATTATTGAGAACTTAAGCAATATTCAGCCAAACTTTGAAACATTTTTGGTTGAAATTGCTGGGTGGAAAATAATTTTAATATTTTATCAACAAAAAGTAATTTACAGAATTTTAACAAATCATAAATGTCCATGTATGTAATGTCTGGATAAACAAAAAAAGACTTTTTGACCTTTCTGATCGGTCACTCTTTGGAATTCTGCAGGTAATTCTCTTCTAAATTAGCTAATTATGAATTAATTATGGACATGTGAGACAAACTGGTATTTTTCCACGTCATTAGAACACCTCTACTTTCTATTCATAAAAATGAAAATAAGGGAACCCATCTTTAAAGAAGACTTTTATTAGTACTGTTTTGAAGCTAATATTCAAATTCTATAAAAATTGAAAAGTAAAATCTGATTTATGGATATGATTGTGAAGACAGAAGCTGATGACTGTTTAGGGCTCATGATGGGTCTTTTGAATGAATGAATGAATGATTGAATGGTTTCCAGATTTTTTGAAAAAAGACTAAAGTTCTTAAAATCCTAAGATAATTTGCAGCATGGGTTTTTAGGCTTTCCATTCCAATTATTAAAATCTACTGTTATGATACTGAGTTTGAACCCCTGTCTTGCGGTTAAAGGCATGACTTTTATAATAGCATGTGTGCTTTATCTTTTTTCCTAAAAATGGTCAAACAGGATGCTACACCAGTCTGGGTGAGTCGCTTTTCCAATGCTCATTCGCTTATCTGTTTTTTCAACTTTTATCAATCTGATTCAAAACTCTAGATATTGTCTTTTGTTTATTCTGTGAGTTACTTCACTTATTCTCAATCAAAGAATGTTTGTTGAATATTTTTTAGCGGGTTACTTTTCATGCTCTTAATCTTAAGACATTTATAAGAAAATTGTGTTCACAGACCCAAGCATTAAAGTGTTTTTTAGTCTTACTTCACTCATTTTTTGATCTAAGATCTATATAAAAAAGGACATTTATTTCAAGTGGGATACTTCTTTTGCTAATGATCTTAAGACATTTATAAGAAAAATGTGTTCACATTTTAAGCATTTAGTAGACGAGAAAAACTATCACATAGGAAGAAATCATAATTGTATAGTGAGCTGATTCTTAAGTGTGGTTTTGAATGGCTATCTCAACTATGACAAGTTAATATCCAATTCCAGTAAACTGATATCACAGACTAGGATCATTTCACGAAGGACCTTGTCCGATCTTGAGAAGTAACCCTCAGAAACAAAATGAAACGAAATATCTGGAGTTGAGTTTTTATCAGATTGAACTTTTATACATTTTCCATTTTCTTCATGGTTTTCCTTGCTTTAAAATACATTTCTTTTACCCAATTTTAATGACCTTTTTATATGCATGCTTTTCAAATTTATTTCGTGTTTCTATAAAGTTTCAAATTTACAATTTTTGTGTATTTTCCCCTTATTTATATTACTAATTCTAAATTCAAATCCAGCTATCTATACACAAACCTAATTCCTAACAAGAAACAATGCCGTTTCTTGCCTTTACAAAGGTGTTTTTTTAACATGTATATCAGAAACCTAGACATGTCACATGAACTGTAATTTTTGTTTTATGAGAAATTGTGACTGTGTCAATATTGATGCGTCAAAAGCTATTTTTGTTTAGTGATAAAGTTAAAATAACAGAAAATAATAAGGTAACCGATAGGAAGACAAAGTATTTTTCTGTTTTTTTTTCTGTTAGGCAAAGAATTCATTGAATTTAGGTGGAGTAGTCCACCTTTCACTGTTCGTCAAGCATTTCCTGTCAGGGCTACCATATTTGTCTATGAAAAGTAACTGAACTTTCACCAATTTTTCAGGGTAACACAGACAACTCTTTCCCGATGTAAAATGATACAAAATTTGAAAGTTGGGGGGCCTCACGTAAAAACTCCACTGACTTTGAAAAATTGTTTTGATTTGATTAAAAACAAATTTGATTGAGCATGTATTTACAGTCATATCTGACCAGTGGTCTATATTGTTTATCAGTGATATTTGACCAAAGCTGTTGACTGTTTTTTTCTAGAATATTTTTATTATATTTGCCAGTCATGCCTGAATGAGCTTTTATTTGACTGTATATACTGTGTGGTATGATATTTGAATTAGAGACATAGATATTTAGTAATTTAGTATTTTATCCTTGTAACAGGATAGTGCAGGCCTTCCTGAATTAGTTTATTTTGAGGTATGGTAAATGATTAATTCCCAATGTCAAGTTATTATGAACTATGTCTAATACCTTGATTGCAATAGCCACCTTTCTTGTATGCAGCGATTTGAATACAGCCAATCAGAGGCCTCAAGAGAAAACAATTTGAAAGTGTGTGCAATCCAGGGCTATGATTGGCTGTAGTCAGCAGCATACAATCCAATCAAATTAATGCATTTTCACACTTTCATGATACAAGAATAGTGACTATTGAAGTCAAGGTATAAGGTACAGTTTGTTATAGCTTGACATTGTTAAGATGATGATTAGTTTGATCATATCATTTCCTCCCAGTGATGTTAATCCCTGCGTTTGTTGAATAATCCATTTTAAAACTAACATGTGTCACCAAACCAGTGAATTAAACTCTTCCCTCAAAATCTCACCAATTTAATGTTAAATAACCTTTGTATGTTTTTATGGTCCCATTTACAACATCTTAACATCATTTTCTAACAAATGAGAGCTGACAGTATGGGTGATTTCATACTGTATATATTAGGGTTGTTGATTTTGCCATATTTGCCGGACATGTCCGCTTGTCTGTCAAAAATGCTATTGACCAAAACTTATCTGATTTTGTTACCAATTTGCATGTAGTTTGTGGTCCACAATCTAAATCATAGTTTGGTGCTGGACTGTAAAATAAAAGAACCGAATGCCAGAGGTCTGAGTCTTGACGTGGTTCCGAATGTCAAGTATGTTTAATCCCCAATGTATCCCAGTCATGAATTTGAGTCCGAAACCGTTGTTCATTAATTGCATGTAGTTAATTTTTGACTGACTATTTCTTTTTTCTTGTATTTGTCATTTACTAAACTTTTTATATTGTTCAATTATCTTAAAATACTTCAATTATTATTCTAAATTCCAAGTTTCAATCTATCTATCCCTTGGACTACTAATTTCTGTAAACATTGTAAAAGTATTCTTGATTCTTCTATGAACGTCACAGACAAGTCGGTTGATATAATAATATTTTGTTGTCAGTAGGACATTTTTTTTATGACCGGTTAAATCTGATGTTAATTTTCCCATGAAAGAAGGTCTATCATATATACCATATTGACATTATGTTTGGCATATTAGAGGTCAACTCAGTGATGAAGGAAAACTGCTGGTAGAAAGACACAGTTGACTCAACACTTTGTGACTCACAGAAAAAGTCTCATTTCTTGCTGCTTATCTTTTTACCTTGTTTATTTATTTATATGCTGCTACAGTGTGTGCTACAAATAGACTAGAGGCTATCTATTGATATATTATTACCATATTGTAGTAGAATTAGCTGGCAAACCATCTTGATATCTTGGGGTGACTTTGATTGGAGCTCAGGTTTGACTGAACAGAGTCAAAACCAAACTGATTTATTGTGACTCTTGTAATGTAATATTTGACCCAGTTAGAAGCTTTGGTCTGGGTCAAACATGAGTGAACATGCCTCCAAGGAATGGCCATATATGGTTTAAATTGCCGCCAAATTGCCTTAGCTAACTTAGCTTGATCAAATTCGTTTGTGACTCTCACTCATAATGCTCACGGATAGTAATCACATCGTTTCTCCATTTACTCTAGCTCTACCCTAGAGTTTCAATCGAAGTCACCCCTAAGAGTTTCAAGGTGAATTTCAATCTATGGTCTTTGAGACAGTTGATACATTAAGATGGTGAGCTCAGTAGCTTGTGTAATGATAAAGAACTTGCATAATCAAATAGAATGGCATTAAAAACTGAAGATATTGCTGTTAATGGTAAAGCTTGTCTGTGGATTTGGTTGTATTTATATCTAATAGAAGCTCCAAACATTAATTTGAAATTTGATCTCCAGATGTTTTTTTGTGTGCAAAATTAGACAGTTTTTGTGGATTTTTCACTTAAGTGTGTTCACAATAAATTTGGCACCAAATCACCCTTTGTGCTTGACATTACCATCTATGCTCTGGAAGATTTGGCTGTAATTACCAGTCTATTCAAAACCTCAAATTTCAAATTTTGGATGTAAGATATTTGGTTTTTTCAAAAATTCAGTTAATGCTCGTAAAACATGTCATGTATTTTATGTATTTCAGAAAAATAACTATGATGAAAAGATTGATGTAGGCGATGATAGTATCTTCTGTAAACTAGGACAGAGTGGTTTAATATCATTCTCTGATTACATCTTTCTTCTTACTATTCTTTCTAGTAAGTTATATCCATTTACATCTGAATGATTACCTCCCTTTATTAGTCCATTACATCTAAATGATTACTTAAATTCATTAGCCCATTACATCTGAATGATAACCTCCCTTCATTAGCCCATTTCATGAATTATTACCTCCCTTCATTAGCCAATTAAATGTATATCATTATTACTTTCTCACATTTTACTTATGTCAAGTTGTCTGGTATACTCAAAACATGTTTTTTCAATATATCATGCGCTCTAGTCATTTGACATACTGTCAGTTTGGCCCCTTTTTGTTTCTTTCCAATAAGCATGTTGTGTCACCATCCCCTGCCTTCATGGTGAAGCCCTCATGTTGACGACCACTCAGACAGCATCTTTGCCAAAACTTTGTCCTTGATGATATCAACTGTAACTTATCAAATACAGGTAATACTGAAACCATAACTTGGTAATATCATTATTTTTCAGCCCCACCTAGAAATTTCCAGATAGCATTTCAGATGTTTGATTTAAATGGAGATGGTGAAGTTGATTCGGAAGAATTCTGTAAAGTAAGTTATATTTGAAATTGTTTTAAAAAAGATAGCATCTTTTCACTTTAGATGGAATAAAAATTTGTTTGTTCAATAAGCTTATATATTTTAAATAAGTCATAGTTCGGTCATATTAGGTAGTTGTTAAGAAGTCGACAGAGGGAGCAAATTACAGTATAGCCTGCTTATGTACCCACCTTTATTAAACGATCACCTACAATATGTGACAGCAATAAAGTCCCCCCTACAACTTTTCAATATAATTAACGACTGATAAGCGACCACCTTCATTACGCGACGAGCGACCATGTGTTTACACTCCCATAGAATCAAAATGACTCAATTAAGCGACCATGACACTTCTCATTATCTTGGAATCAAATGCTTGCTGTCAATCAAATGTGATTTTGAAATTTCAATAATTAAGTAAGACACTTCATAGAAAATTAAACCAATGCTGATTGTTGATTTCTGATGATATCTGATGTATTTGTAGGTACAGGAGATATTACGATGTCAAACAACAGTAGGTAAAAGGCATCGTGATAGATCAGTCACGGGTAACGTTAATAAAGGCATGAGTTCGGCTCTCTCTTCTTACTTCTTCGGTGAAGACACCAACAAAAAACTCACAGTCAAAGTGTTTCTCGATTTCCAAAGACAACTTCAAAGAGAAATTCTGAAAATTGAGGTATGGGCTTTAGTTTTTATTTAAGGGCCCATTAACAAAAGTATATTGTTATGTTATTGAATGGATTTAAAATGGCCACCAGGTTGACTCTAAAAGGCATCTCTGGGGCTGTCGAACTTACGACAAAATCCAAATGAAGTTGAAGAGACTTGCATACTGGATGCAAATTCTAAATTACATATTGTGTTATTAAGTAGGCTCCTTTTTCAGAGAATCTTGTTGGTGTATGTAACTTGTATGTTGTTGATTTTCATTCGGTATGTGTTAAAAAACGAAGATCAAGTTCGAATTTGAGCTATTTTCGACTGTTAGAAACAGAGTTATTGCCCTTGCCCCAAAATCTTGAATATGCTATTACTCTCTTAGTTTTCAACCGATTTTGATGAAACTTAAAATGGATGTTTCGTTTTTACCATCCGCATGCCATGGTGGGCGTATATGGCTGTGGTCCACTATCTTATTTCATTAGCCTTGTCAAGCACATGAAAATGGTAAATGAGATGTAAAACTCAATCTAATATTATGTTTATTTTAGTTCAATCGTGTAATAAATGAAGATGGGAAGATCAGTGAGAAAGATTTCAGTAAGGCGTTATTAAGCTACGCTGGTTTACCTGATGTTAAACGTAGCAGAATGATCAGACGTGTTAAGCGGAAATTCAAAGAAGAAGCCAAGGTCAGTTATTTAACAGAACTGTCTGAAGTTATATTAAAAAAAACACATAAAATGGTGTGGGTGATAGAGCGGGGCAATATTAGGTCAAGTTGATTTTTTTTATCCGGTTGGTGATGTAGGTAAGAGGGTCCTAGTTTGACCTCGAAGGATGATGAGTGATATGATGATGAGAATAAGTGAGACTATGTTCTGCCTGCTATGTACTTGAAAGATCCCTCAAGAATTGGATATTTTTGGTTGAAATAGTGCCTTCTTCATTATCCTATAACTAATTATTTTGTGCCACTATTATCTGCACATAACAGTAATTGCTGTTGCTGAGTTTTTTTATCGGCCTGTGCTTTCGTATTTTCAATTATATTGTTTTTAAGATTACTTTCACCTGATAATTTTAATGTATAATACAGTTTATATGATATATATTTTTCAGGGTGTTACATTTGAAGAGTATTATAATTTCTGGTTGTTTTTAAAGAGTATTAATGATGTAGATACAGCTCTAAGTTTTTACCATCTTGCTGGTGTTTCTATTGATATGGGTAGGTAGATTTAGAGGAGACCTGGTCACATATTCTCGAAACGATCTTAGCGCTAAAATCAATGTTAGATGATAAGAACCTAGGACATCCTAGCGCTAATATCGTTTCGAGAATATGCGGCCTGGTGCCTAACCTGGATACTCTTAACCTAGGCCGAGTACCTGTGAGTCCTTATGGATCATTCTAATCCCCCTGTAGGTAGATGTAGAGGTAATCCTGGGGGCTGCATTCAACTAAAAATTTTACATTGTTGTAAGGGTAGAATCATTGAGAAGTACCTTACGATAAAATTGATGGTAAAGTTTTTGTGGAGCAAGGCCCTTGTGGCCCAATGGATACTTATATCTCTTGGAATATTTGTGAAGCCTCTTGGATTATTCTATTAAAGGCGTTGAATAGAGGTTTCTAAATTTTGTATGTGTATTAGAGCCATTAATGGCTTAAATTTGTACTAGTCAAATTTTCAGTCAGATGTCTGTGGTTCCTGTAATTATAGAAATACTTATCCTTATGTGTTGTCATTTACGCAAATATATTAATCTAATAATATCCAACTGCATTTGTAATAGGTACACCATAAAACTCTTAGTTTTAGTGGAATTGCAGGAACCAAAGACATCTGACCCTACATTTCAAGACTCTATAGTATCATTCCAAACCAAATACTCAAAGTGTACATGCTTTTGTTTTTTTTTTTCAGAAACATTTCGACACGTAGCGAAGACTGTAGCTCAAGTTGAACTCTCTGATTATGTTATTGATATTGTGTTTACATTATTCGATGAAAACAGTAAGTCTTTATATTCCTTTTCTCTATAGTATAGGGCAAACAGAAATGGCACCATTCTTAAAGCTCCACTAACTGATTTAGTGTCACATTCCTAAAGAGCCCTGGTTCCTAACCTAGGGTGTTTTCACCCCCTGGGGGTGTGACACTAGGGTGTCAGGGGTGTGGCCAACTGGTGTAGGAGAAGAATTCATTTTGAATTGAGAGCAACTCACATCATCACATGGTGGAAATGTGGATGAAACAAATTGGTGTGAAGGCTGAGAAAGGTTGGGAACCACTGCTATAGAGATCACAGTAGACAGGATATTTACTATCAAGTGGTTTATTAAAACACTTTCTCTCTGAGCTAAATTTCCACAGTTTGATCATAGCAAGTTTTACCTTTGTTGTGTTAAAGAATCATTTATTGTAAATGGCGTAAAATGATATAGACATCATTGATTAAAATTACTACGCTCAATGATTATTGTGATGTAACAACCACACGAATTTGTATTGGTCCAATGGAAAGAATATAAGCTAATGTAAATATTAATGTTAACTTTCAGATGATGGTGAATTGAGTGATAAAGAATTCGTCAGTGTAATGAAACAAAGATTATTACGAGGTTTAGAGAAACCGAAAGATACAGGCTTTATTAAACTTATTAACGCTATAGGAAAATGTGCTAAAAATCAAACGTCTCTTTTCTTAGAGTAAGAACAGTTGTCAAGCCAACGGGCGTTTGCATGAATGAGTTCAGGAATTTTGTCCAAGTATTGTATTACATTAATTTTGAATTTCTTTAGTCAGAAATATGAACCTTGTGCTGCCAACATTTATTTTGAATAAAATCCTCATCAGTGAAGCATTCTTAAGAAATGGCATGTTCCTATAGCAACAGTAGATATCCATATCTAGCTACATATGGATAATATTGTACTGTTGCTAAAGGAACATGAGAAAATGGGGGTTAACTAAAAAATATTTGACAAGGGTTTTGTTAAAAGTATTGATTTGAAATTTCATCTAGGTATTGTTGAATTTCCATATCAAAAAATTTCAATTAACAATAATAATTAGTGAAGTTTTTGGAGAAAGGAAAATTTCACAGAAAATTATCGTCTCAAAAAATGTACAATCCCTTTTAGTTTAACTACTAGGTGTTTCCAACTTATTGGAAGAGGGTAATGATCATTATTTTTGACACCTATTGATTAAGTTTTGGATCAAAGGTCTGTATTCCCTCCCCCCTTTCTATCAGCTTTGTTATTTCGGTGAAAGGGGTGTGTTTGTGATAAAGTACAATAACTTGGCCTTATGGTTCTTGTCTCTTTAGGGCACAAATATTGAAGTGTTTTTTGGGATTGTTATTAATTTTATTGTGTATATGTTATAAGATATAGTTTGAAAAATATATCTTTTACTCATCCAGGACAATTCAAACAAGACATAGATATATTTCTCCACAATTTGGGCATTATTTGGCTAAAATTCATACATCAATTTTATTAGAACAATCAAAAACCATAGCAACTTAAACATAGAACTAGTTTTGGTGTCCTAAAATTATTGGCAAGAAACTGTAAGTTAAGACACATTTCTCTAGATTTTGTTGTCTAGTTTTCAGAAATTTAACCAATTTTTTTCGGCCATATCTATTTAATAATACTACCACTTTAAACCACCTACCACCAAAATATAGTTGACCTGATTGTTTTGAATTGTTTGCTGTTGTGTATCTGGTATCAGACTGTTAAAATTTGTTTAGTATAATTTAATTAGAGACAGTTGTCCTTTATATTATTAAACTTGTTATTTATTATAATATATTTCTACAATTTAAATAGTTTTCATGTTTTACCCAAGATGAATCACTATCTCTATTCCACCAGTTAGATGTTTCTTATCCTAGCTAACCATCCCTAGGTTTTTTATCCCAACATATGCCGAAATACATACGAATATGGAGAATTAGTTTGGATCCCACAGTCAGCACTTATAAGATTCCCCCGAAAGTTAGACATCATGTAAAGCAGATTAAACTGCATGTCACTGAGCAGTGTCTATAGGTTTTTTATATTGCACTGCAGCTTTGAATTCGCTAAGCCAGATTATAAAAACAAAAATATCGACTCGATCATTCCAGTAGAAAAAAAGTAGTGCGACCGTATTCAACATAAATGGATTGAATTATTACACAGGCCTGATTTTCTTTGTATTGTTATAGTAGGATTACACAGGTATATAATAAAACATAATACTGGTCAGGTGAAAGAGGTTTACACCCTATTCTATGCAGGATTGTAAGAAGACAAAAGTAATATATTTGAACAGGTTTTATTCAAATGAATGATAAATGAATTATAGTATTAAATTTGCTTCATGATAAATTCTGAACTAGTGAAGTTTTGAAGGAGAACATCAAAACCCACATGCAATAATTGCTGATAGTCTTTTCATATTAACAGCGAATTAATAGAAAGAAATAGCATGAAAGGAAAAACAACTATTTTTTGCAATAAAGCACTTTTGGATAATTCATAAAATTGACCCATTTTAAAATACAATTGACTCTTATCATGTAATATGCAAAGCAACGTGTCTAGTTACTTAGCCCAGTTATCAGAATCGAATCAATTGTTTTATATGAAATACAACAATTTTTTTTGTAAGATGCATTATTTCACCATCATGTATAGATTTGGTGAGATATGGAGCTTAATTTCCAATATGAAAATTTGGGATTTAAGACTAAGTGACAGATGAAAATTGCTATATACAAAAACAATATAAGTAAAGAAAGAAAACATGGGGGACAAATCTATATATGTACATCTAGGACGATTTTATGACATACAGAAGTACTACAGTGTGTTAGTTTGTTTCCATGCTGAACAAATACTCTAGACCCCAGTTCTCAAAAATAACGATTTGATAACATCAAAAATAACGTTTTTCTTCACTTACAGCACAATTTTTAAGAAACAGGGTCCAGGTGTCATGGACCAGCTTTCACAAAATCATCCACAAAGGATAATTATCATAATCCAGTAATCTGATTGGTCAATAATTTAAAATATGCGTTATCAACAAATCAAATTACTGTATTTTAAGTGTTTTGTGAAACGTTAGTGTCAAACAGGGCCTTGACCAAAAGACAAAGAAGTTCAGGATCTTATTTGTATGTGGACATTTTGTATGTACTCAAATCGACCCTAGATGTGCCAAAATATCTTTGCCCCACAAAAATTGAAGCACATTATAATGTGGTAGAGACATTTCTGCAAAAAATGCACAAAAAAAATAACAGTTTAGACAATATCTATGCCAGATATGATACACATAATGAACATCTTTCACTTTCTAAAACAATAACTTTTAAAATTTATAGACATCTTTGGTTCCGTAATTAATTGTAGGCATCGTACGCGTTCATCATTCCTGAAAATAGAAAAATAATGAGAATTGATGTCTGGATATGGGTTCACAAATCTTCAGCTATAATGTACTGTGTCTTATACCTTGACTGCAATAGCTACCTTTTTTGATTCATGGAATGTATCAATTTGATTTGATTGTACACTAGTTAATACAGCCAATCAAATAATCAACATAAAGACTTATAGCTAATTGGTTTAGTGAAAAAATCCAAGAGGAAAGTTTTTATATGCCTTTTCGTGCTAGCAGAGATACGCAACGTCATTCTGTATGCAATAAGGTACATGAATAATAATAAAAAGTTTTGATTTACTAACTACAGATTAAGGTTTAAAAAAATCAAAATGTTTCAGCAAATGCCAACTGACTTTTTGACTTAAAAATGTGCACACTTGCTTTAAAATTTAATACTGTTGAATTAATAAACAGAAATCATATTTCAATAATGTTCTTTGTCAAGTTAATAACTTACCCCCACCATATCCTCCACCAGTATTAAAATTTCCACCAGGTCCCCCGAACGAACCTCCTCCCATATTACCACCCATACCCATAGTTCCCATTCCCATCATATTGTTTGCTCCATTGCCCATTCCAGCACCCATACCATTGTTACCAAAATTATCTCCTCCACTAAAACTATCTTCTGGTGTTGAATTGAGGAAGAGTTCTATATAGCGATGTTCTGAAAGGTATAAATAGAATGCTGGCATCAAAAGTGATTTTTATGTGACAAGAATGGAGTTCAATTTTTGCGGCATTATCTGATACAGATCTGATATAGATGCAAATAAAATATGGATATACAAGATGATTTGTTGTGCTTAATGAATACAGACAGCAACACAAGTCTACTTTTTTTCCATTGCCCACTGTCGTAGACACCGTCTGCTCAAGTGGCCTTGGATTATTGTCCAATCAGAATGTTTTTACATATCATCACAGGGGTAGTAAGTCACTGGGCTGGCCTCAGAAATACTGGCTGAAAGATTTATAATGCATGAAAATAGATACTTACGCATGTTACATTTGTGTTTTTTCATAGCCTCGACAGCATCAGCATGTGACTCAAAATCTACATTAGCTTCTCCAGTAGGTCTATTATTAGAACCATATTCAAATTCTACTTTTACTAGGCGTAGTGGAGTGAAAAACTAAAATAGAATTTAAAGAGTTCGTTCAACTTTCAGCACTACATCAAATTAACCAGTCATTAGTTAATTCATGATGATCCTGTCTAACAGCTGGTTTTAGCATTGATCTTTCCCAGATTATCCAGACCCTCTTACAGCTGGGAGGAATGGAATAAAGAGGAAAGATGACTTTCACATGCCGATCAAGGTTAAAACCAACAACAACTATTTGTGCGACGAAACCAGACAAATGTTATGCAAAGATTTTAACACTTCAACCTACTGTGTTACAGCCAGCTCTAATAGTAAGAAAGATATGGTATATTTTGAATACTTACATCTTGTATATCAGACTGTAGAGCTTGAAATGGTAAACCTCTCATATGAACTGAATGTCCTGTATTACTCTTATACTGACTACCAGGCTGAGACCCAGGCATTCTGTTACCCCCCATTCTATTTCCCATTCCCCCTCTACCTCCTCTCATACCACGTCTATTCCCCATTCCCCCTCCTCCAAAACCACCCCCCATTCCACCATATCCACTGCTGTAATCATCAAAATCATCATCGTAAAATCCTGAAATACAAAATTTAGACATTAATGATTGATTAAATTCAGAAGTGCTTTGTTAGTAGGTTTGTCATGTTGAAAAGAACTCTTTCATCTGTTACTTGTACGCTCTTTACATAATCTAGCCTCCTTCATGTCTGCTCTATTGGACTAATAAAACACTTAATAAAAAGTTATGATATTGCAATGTTAGAAATTTTGGAAAGGCAGCCTCATTCTTCCAATCAACTTTTAACTATCTTAATGTGCACAATCTGCGTAAAAAGACTCTCAACTAACGCTTCCTTGCAAAAGCAAAAACCACTTTTCCAAACCCTTCCCTTCTACCTGTAAAACTGTGGTAAAGATATTAGTGGATTTTTTTTATGTATCTAGGAAGGCACATAATTCAGATATCAATTCCTTATAGATTACAAGAATTAGTTCAAGAATAAAGGTTTCTAAGTAAGGTAATGAAATCCTCAAGAAAACCCACTAGAAATATTCTCACCTTTAATTTGTCTTCCACCTCGACTTCCTCTTCCAAAGTTACCTCCCATTCCCATGCCTCCCATAGCACCCATACCATATCGATCATTTCTATCATAGGGTCCGGGGCGGCCGCCCATGGACCCACCGCCTCCTCCTCCACCCATCAGGGGGCGGATATTTCTGTTACTTCCTAATGCTGCATGTGCTTCACTTAGACTACTCTTGAAGATTTCAATGTACCTAAAAATGGGATAAAAATAAACTTAGTAAAGTGTATAGTGCTGAAAAAATAAGGAAATTTGCTATTTGAAACGCTTTTTTTTTAATTTTTAAAATATCTCTAGATTACAAAAAACTTTAAATTTGTTCTTTTTTTGTATATTTTCAAATCAATTTAAATATTAAAATAAAATTCAAACTTAAATGCAACCGAAAAACAAGCTGAACTTTTGAAACAGAAAATCTAAAAATTCAATTTTTAAATCAAAAATTTTAGTGACTCTAAACATGTTAATAATCATTATTTGAAATTTGATCCAAGCAAAAAGAAAAGAATGAAAAATAGAAATAGATTTTAACCCAACACGCCCACAATACCGACCACCCAAAGGGTCCCGTGGTTCTTTCGTGTTGTGTTTATAGCCCGAGGGCCCGCCCACCTGTGCCCTATCCTTTCCTTGTGTTTCCCAAGTGAGCGTTCAGCAATGGTTTGGTTCGCAAACTGTACGTAAGCCTCCCCCGTACTTCTACCCTGTCGATCCTCTGGCAACATAATCCCATTCGGTACTATCTCCAACCCTACAACCCACCCAAACAAAACAAAATTAAACATTAGGCTTTCTCCCGATACGAGAAAAACAACAATACAATATCGTTATCATTTAATATTTTCTTAATTGTCCAACTTCTAATTAACTACATAATCTTGTAATCAAAATATATTCAAAAATATTTCAAATTTCAGTCTGATTACAATGAAAGATCTATATATTGAATTCAGCTTGATATGAACTATCAGGATATAAAATTCACTTCTAATACATTTTGATTGCAAGATTTTTCAAAAACGAGACCAAGCACATATTAACCATTCAACTCTTGTCCAATCCTGAGATTTTCTATGCTCAAAAGACTCATTTAAGAAGTTTAACATCATTATTGTTTTTTCCTCAAAACCTGAACATTTAAAATGTTTTACATCATATTTTTCTCCTTTTTTTTTTTTTCGTAGGGAGTAAATCCAAACGGAAATCTTTACCTGTGAAAAACTGAGCAATTTCTTCTTTTGAGCAGCCAAACGGCAACCCCCTTAATCGAACACAAGAATCATTTAAACCTTCGTGTTGGTTTGGACCAGCTCTTTTGATCACCCAATCCATTTCACTTCGTTTCGAACGGAACACTGGAAACAAATAGTAAAATTAGGAGTAATAACTATCATTTCACAAAATTTTCAACAAAATTAGATTTATTCTAAATATTTCATGGCAAATTCACAAATGAAATAAACAATGTGAACTCTCTGAAAGGATTTGAAAAGGCACTAAGTTGACAAACGAAATTGCTATGTAGACTCTCTGAAATGGACAAAATCAAATGTCATATAAACATTATAAGCTATGGTGATGATCTGCAAAGCAGAGAGTTGGCAAAGCAAACAATGTGGAATCTCTGTCTGAAAGGACTAGTGGAATTGGTGCCATAAAAGTTGACTAAGGAAAATATCCAATATTTAAGCACTCACTTTTCAAGGAATCACAGGTGTTCTTACCTTCAAGGTATCTTGAACCCATATGGGCATTGTGTTTTCCCATTGCTATTTCTACATCATCTGGAGATTCAAACTCTATAAACGCCTCACCACTAGGGCGGCCTTCACGTGAAAACGTGAAATGAATACCATTCTCTCCACCACAAATATTAGAGCCTAAAATAATCAACCCAAATATTAGAGCCTAAAACAATCAACCCAAATATTAGAGCCTAAAACAATCAACCCAAATATTAGAGCCTAAAATAATCAACCCAAATATTAGAGCCTAAAACAATCAACCCAAATATTAGAGCCTAAAACAATCAACCCAAATATTAGAGCCTAAATAATCAACCCAAATATTAGAGCCTAAAACAATCAACCCAAATATTAGAGCCTAAAACAATCAACCCAAATATTAGAGCCTAAAATAATCAACCCAAATATTAGAGCCTAAAATAATCAACCCAAATATCAGAGCCTAAAATAATCAACCCAAATATTAGAGCCTAAAACAATCAACACAACTATTAGAGCCTAAAATAATCAACCCAAGTATTAGAGCCTAAAATAATCAACCCAAATATTAGAGCCTAAAATAATCAACCCAAATATTAGAGCCTAAAATAATCAACCCAAATATTAGAGCCTAAAATAATCAACCCAAATATTAGAGTCTAAAATAATCAACCCAAATATTAGAGCCTAAAATAATCAACCCAAATATTAGAGCCTAAAATAATCAACCCAAATATTAGAGCCTAAAACAATCAACCCAAATATTAGAGCCTAAAACAATCAATAGATATTAGAGTCTATACTGTATACTTCCTTAAGTGGCATTTAGTAATTGAGGTATGAATATTATGAACACAATTATATGGATAACAATTACTTTAATATATAACTTACGACGTTTCACCGATGATACTTTCGTCTTTATCAAGCAATGATGATCGAAACGTCACAAGTTATTCATTAAAGTAATAGTTATCTATAAAATTGTGTTCATATATTTTTACTGTATACTGTACCTTCAAAAAATTTCAGAACTTCTTCGGTGGTAGAAGACCAGGGTAGGCCTCTAACTCGAACAATACAGCCATCATCTTCTTCAGACATATTGGATTTATTACGAATATTACTGTGGGTTTGAAGATCGTCTTCAGCGGTATGGCCGGGAGAAAAATTGTCAAATGGACTTAGATAATCGTCGTCTGGTGTTTCCTCCTGAAAAATGGATTCAACCATATTAAATTATTAATTTCATTCTTTGTACTTCAACATGAACTACATTATCATAAAATGATGGGCCCACTGCTCACTTTATAATAGGGCTGCCATTGATCTGAGTTGAATTTTTGTAAAGATAATTTGAATATCAGCATCAAAACCCTAACTCAAAGAGTCACAGAATGTTATGGGCCACATTACCCATTCAATTTCAGCCAAAAAGTCCCAAATTTGGGCTGGATATTCAAATTTTCCTCTGTCGCTGATAAACATTTTTGAAGACGTGTGCTCCATAGTCATATTTATATCTATTTCACCGCAAAGACATTTTAAGACTGAGATAAACAGTTCTATTTTGAGCCTGCTATTCCAGTTAAACTGAGATCTTTAGGACATATAGTTACGATTGCTGATAGAAAAGAGAAAAGAAGTCTTCAATAGCCGGACATAATCAAAATAAAAATGGCGAATCACGCCGAAAATGGCGACAAAAGGATATTTGTAAATGAAATGTTCGCTTGTTTTCATTGAAAAGTATTAGTTCAATAGACTGCAAACCACCCAATTTCCACTATTTAAACACAAAATTAGTTCATGCGTATTTACTTACGAGATAATCCTAGAAAGAAAGCTTATTTTTCTATATTTTATTCTCTTGAAGCGAGACAAGTATTTTTTTGTTTCGTTAGCGATTAACGTGGTTAGTGCGCATACAAGATATTTCGACCACATGCCAAATCGCCCAACATTTCAGAATTTTTAGAAACCAGCTCGTCACAATTAGTTTTACTTTTATTTGTATGGTGTTTGAATTGAATTTCGTCTGAAATATGCAGTAATTTCTAAATCTCATTTCCAAATAAATCAACAGTCGTTTGAGATTAGAGAATTGCATTAGTAGTCAAGATTTTACACGTGAAATTAGCCCACAATTTGTTTTGTTTTTTTGATATAAAAATGCAAATTTGACTCCAAAACCACAGTTGACAGTTGATTTCAACTTGAGCCTTTTAGATTTAGTTTACAAACTTAAACTTCAATAATAATACCTTTTTGATAATTATATCCATGTTAGTAAAATAATGTATCTTCACAAAAACTTCAGTAACTATGTAATACTAAGTAGGAGTCAAAGTAAGAATAAAACTGTCCTCACGGAGAATGCACGTGCATTGTGAGTACCGTTAATACAAGCTAATCTGGAGTAAACAGATTTTGTCAGGTTAATTAGATATCACTTGATGGCCATTCAGAGTAGTTTCTTAAATTAATAGTAGGGAGGGACCAAATTGGAGCCATGGCATGCTCATTGCTCAAAGGCATTGAAAAATGAAAGCTCCATGAAATTTTAAACTATCAGACCAAGGGCAAAGGCGTCAAACGCCTTTCCTGTTTTCTGGTACAACCCCATACGTCACTTTGCCATTCGACTGTCTTCTCATCAGAGAAGGTCAGGATGACGATTTGTCTCTTTCAGACAGTGGACAATTTGTCTTGGGTCGATTTGACTCAACTTTAGACGATCAACACAAGTACCTGTCGATATCCTTCCACAAGTAACAATAGTTCTACATTGAGTTCTAAAATTTATCACCAATCCCTCGGATATCTAAAAAAAATTGAATTTTGAATAATTTTAACCGATGTAGATTCTATAAAGACGACAAGAAAGACAATTTGATGCCGATATAATTCATATCTTTATATTTATTGATTTTTACACATCAGAAATGTATTGCTACGCTCCCATGGAATAATAACATAATTTGCATAAAAACTGAATGAAAATGGCATTTTATCGTTTTAATATTTTGTAATATTTAGAAAAACATGAAATAACAGAAGAAAAATCGAAAATGGAAATAGCACGTGCCGTATTTGGCACGAGAGACACAGAGGGATACAGTAGTAAAGCCACAGCTGGTAAGATCCAAGTCCAAAGACAGATTCCAAACTCAAAAAGGTCCGAGCCCAGTGCTTGGGCAATGACAAAATGTCTATCGTTGACAGTGAAGATGGAGGGGAGGGGGCTGGAGGATATACTCTGACTTGTCTTCTGTTACTATTATTGCCAAAGATATGGGAGTTAGAAGTCCGGGGGGTGGGGAGGGTTGGTAGCAAGTCACAAAATCTGCTGATTCTCGGCCATCTCTGGGGGAAGACAATTTTGGTAAGACTTTCTGACAGCCTAACCTGAGAGGTTAGGTTACCCCTATGTGCCATGCCTGTGCTTGTGCTTTCGTAGCATTACCTAACTGCGATGTTTCAACCAAAAATTTATGCGCACAAGAGAAGAACCCAGCCAGAGTTATGTGCCTTAAGTGAAGCACTGCCTTTTCAATTGATTTAATCTATATTCAATGGATTTACAAAAAAACAAAAAAATATTACAATTATGATATAGATATTTCAAAATATGTCATGAAAATTGGTGTACACTATCTCTTTGATGAAGAGCTACTTCTCATCTATTTATTTGATAACTAAGGCCAAAGGGTTAAAACGTTAAGATGTTTTATTAATGATGGCTTACATACATGATTACCAGTCAACTGGTCTACATGTCAACTTGTCGACAAAATTTCGTTGGTTAACTCGTCCACAAAAGTTAACTCGTCTACAATATTTGCGGAGTCAACTCGTGAACAAAAATATGATGGGGAAAGCGTTTTCATATACAAGAACTACCTTCATTATAAAAGAGTTCTGATCAAGAGGAGACAATAAAATTGTAATGTTGACTATGATGTACCTTGAAAATTGACGAACACTGTCTCTTTCATAAAGAGCTACCCCAACAATGGTCTCGTCTGTTTTTTTACTATGACTATGATATACCTTGAAAATTGACGAACACTGTCTCTTTCATAAAGAGCTACCCCAACAATGGTCTCGTCTGTTTTTTTACTATGACTATGATATACCTTGAAAATTGACGAACACTGTCTCTTTCATAAAGAACTACCCCAACAATGGTCTCGTCTGTTTTTTGACTATGACTATGATATACCTTGGAAATTGGGGAACCTGCCATTTTACCCTAGACACAGTCTGATGAGTTTGAAACCGTAAAGTACCTGTTGATTGTTTTAAAACAAGGTAACATATGTCAATAATTAGCCATTGATGTGGATATTGGCTATTGTTGTTTACACACCTAGACCAGTACATTTAGTGGCAATATTTGTTACTTCGTCTAGTGCTTGGATCACAATATATCGAAATATATAGGAATAATATGCCTTGAAATTAGAGATTTTGAGTGATATATATTGCCAATTTAGTTACATTATTGGATATAACTTATTTTAAGAGAAATATTCTTGTAGCCTCAAGAATTCAAATTGGTTTTGGTCTGCATTGATTTATTCATGTATTAGAAAGCATCACTTATTCCAAGAGAAATATATCAATGAGCCTCAAGAATGATACATTGTTTTAAACTGTGATCTGTGATGGATTGATAACTTAGATTTTGTTAAAGCCTTATTTTAGAGAACTAAGGGACGGACAAGAATCTTCTGATTTTGGTTGGACTGTTTTTAATCAAAGAAATGTGTTTGAGAGTCTATTGAAATTTTACTTGTGATTTGAATTGTGATTTACTGAAATAACTTATGTTTGAATGTGAGCAGTGGATATTTGCTTCAAAGATGCTATTTTAACAAATACAGACAAATTGTTATAACTGATACATGATGATTGAATCAATGTAGATCTTTTATTTACAAATAGTGACCAAGATTGTAGTAATTAGGAGACGTATACTGCATATTTGAATGTCAACAAACATTGTCCAAGAGTCTAGTTTTAGTAAACATAAACCATGAAATCACAACAGATGATTGCGTTTTATATTTGTCGAAGAGTCTACCAATTAAATGGCCGATTATCATGAGTGCCTAACCTTAAGTAAAAATTCTGACTAATGTTGGAATACATTTTATTTTTGTCGATAGTGTAGTACTTATCAGGACTAATAATTGAATATGAACGAACAGAAATTTTTTTGTGTCTGGGCTTAAATCAGACTAATGTTTGAATGTGTTAAATATCTGTCAAGAAGCCTTGCTGTTGTCATACAGAATAATTGAATATGAACGGAAAATAGTGTCCCAGCCAGAGTTTAGATTAGTAAAACAAGAATCATATAAAAAATGATGTTTGAATTTGTTCAATATTTGTCAGTGAAGGAACCAAGTAATTATGACTAGTGTTCGAAATATGAATAGAAAATTGTGATAAGGGTTGAAAGGCATTTAGAATTTTTCTAACTTGGAGGAGTATTGAAGGACCTAATCGCCTAGCAGACGACATTCCAACTCGCTACTGACTGAGCTATTCTACTGTCTTGGCACATGGCAATCCAACTCGCTACTGACTGAGCTATTATACTGTCTTGGCACATGGCAATCCAACTCGCTACTGACTGAGCTATTATACTGTCTTGGCATATGGCAATCCAACTCGCTACTGACTGAGCTATTATACTGTCTTGGCACATGGCAATCCAACTGGTTTGTGGCTACTGACTTAGCTATTACACTTACAGATTTTTTCAATGTGTCTTATGTTTGATTGTGTTTTATATTTTTCAGCTGAAACTCTATCAGAAGATGAAGATGATGAGATTAAGACATGTACGGGGGACGGCATCAGTATATCAGCTACACCAGCAGTTACCAATGAGTCTGGCTTTACTCCTACCCCTGGGGGCCCTTTCTCAGCCCTCACACCCTCTATGTGGCCCCAGGATATCATGTCAAAACTTGGAAACACGGTAAGTGATGTGTTTATGTTGTAGGAATTAGAAAGGGGCCATTTCAATCAGATATCCTGCAAATATAGAAATCATTTGTGAGGTAGAACGTTGAACCGAAAATTTGAATGTTGCAAATTGATGCTATCAGTGTTCCTGATGCACAGTAAAATTTCAGAAATCCTTTTTACAATCCCTTTAAGAGCAATCTGATAGCCCAACCAGGTATAGAAAAGTAGGACATAAAACTACTTTAGTTTTAATGAGTATGTATTAATTTATTAATTTTATATATTATATTATCTAGCCTGAAGATAGCCATGGCCAGTTAGATTATAGATATGATGAATTTGGTTTTAAAGTAGAAGAAGAAGGTATGTAATTTATCAAATCTATTATGAGCAACAGCTCTTTCGTTGTTATGGATACAAAATCATTATCAGAACAGCTGTGTGTCTTCCATGTCCACAATTGCTAACGCTGCTTACAATATTTTTGGTGAAATTGCAAGAACTGCTGTCAGTGCACATAAGATTCCTTCCAAAGAAGCTAAGTGAGGGTACTTACCAAGACATATATTTAACTTGTGCATTTTTTTGTGGAAGTAGATATATTGATAGCATTCTAAAACTACACTGTTCTTAGTCTTGATAGATGGTAGAATTTGCTTTGTTTGATAGTATTCATGTATGGCTTAAAAGCATATCAAAAATATACTCTACTTTTGATAAATATATTGAAAAACTTGTCCATCTTGTCTTGATGGAAAATTGTAAATACGTCACCTGAATATGTCAACTGCTTAAAGCACCAATTCAAATGAGTTATCCCATGTTGTTTTATTGTAGATGGCCCTGAAGAAAATTCCAGTATTTTATTAAGTACTCCGTTTGTTGAAGATCCGCAATATCGTTTGAAATGGACGGCATATTTAGAATTTACACATAATAATGAAGTGGGTGATCTGACCTGGGATAAGGTAGGAATTTAGGAATCTTATAAAGGGAAAAAGAGCTTAAAGATGGGTTTCCTTATTTTTTAGCGTCAAACTATTTGGTGTTTCTAATGAATAATCATGTATTCTTAATCATATCATTATGTTCTTATTGCATATAATTAAGAGTTTCAACCAATCATAAATGTTATGTTATAGTCTGGATAAACAAAAAAAGACTTTTTGACCTTTCTTGATCAGTCACTCCTTGGAATTCGGCCGGTAATTCTCTTCTAATTTAGCTAATTAGGAATTAATTATGGACATGTGAGACGAACTTGTATTTTTCCAAGTCATTAGAACACCTCTACTTTCTATTCATATAAGTATTAGCATTTTCACAAATAAAAATAAGGGAATCCATCTTTAATCTTGGCAGTAACCCCAAAAAATACATATCTTATATGCTAAAAGCTTAATTCTCTATTTTTGAAATGTCCCTCTCGATACTGAAATTTGGAAGGTTAATAAAAAAATTTGCCAGTTTAATCTCTGTTTACCACAAAATATGGTGTTGCCATCTCAATTTCATTACGAATTACTTTTGAAAGATATGCATCTTTGTTCTGCTTGCCTAAAAAAGGTGTTGTCTGCGTTTATTAGTCCAGTGACAAAGTAAACTCAATTTCATTTCATCCCTACTTTGTTTTAGGTTGAAGCTCATCTACCAAGATCTGAGAAGTTACGTGGAATGGTGAAAAATGGAATTCCTCATTCGTTACGAAGTCAAATGTGGATGAGATTATCTGGGGCGTTACACAAGAAATTAAATTCTGAGTTATCTTATAAAGATGTTGTTAAAGCTAGTGCCAATGATCATCTTATGACTTCTAAACAAATTGAAAAGGTAGAGTTGAAATCTTTATTTTTCATATTTAAAATATCTACTTTTTAAATGGATATACAGGCTACATAACAAGGTTATCCAATTGAACCTAAATCTGCAGGTTTTAAATAGAGAATAGGTTTGAAATTTACACATTTAAAATGGCTGTGTGGGCTAGATAGCATGGGTTGTAAGATAATTCTGTCTGAAAATGAATTTCTTTCCCATTTTCAGGATCTGTTACGTACAATGCCGAGTAATGCCTGTTTCTGTAATATTAACAGTACAGGGATACCACGGTTACGGAGGATATTACGAGGATTAGCATGGTTGTATCCTGATATAGGATATTGTCAAGGCACTGGTGTGGTGAGTATTATAGTCTAGAACCTAGGGTCCCAACAAGGACATCTTCAGAAAGTGTCCAATACCTTAAATAAATAGACACTTTTTTTGTTCTGTGAAAACTATAAAAACAGCAATCCCAAGGTCCTTCGACCTAGAAAGACTATACAATAGGGCTGCAGGTTTAATCAAAGGCTCTGATTGGCTAGCATACAATCCAATGAAATTGCTGCATTTACTTCATGATACAAGAAATGAGGTTCAATGTACTCAGGTGGCTGAAGGACAAACTGAGGCCCTGTGTGCTACAGGCACCATCTAGTACCAAAGAACTTGTAGATTGACCATTGATTGGCTTGTTATTTTATTATAGATAGCAGCTTCATTGTTACTGTTTAATGAAGAAGAGGATGCGTACTGGATAATGTGTGCTATTATAGAAGATTTATTACCAGCCTCTTATTATTCCAATACTCTTATTGGTATTCAGGTAAATAATGAAATTCAGTTTTTATTTTTACTGCTTCTAATGTTTGGTCAACTGCTGAGCAGAGCCCAGATATCTCTGTTTAGGAGAAAATTTGTGTTTAACAACATTCTAAATGAGAAATGGATATCCCTTTGTTCTTTATCCTTTTCCAACGCTGGCCATAGACTGTTAAATTAAGGTTGTTTATCTCTAGGCGGAAGAAGGCAATAAGTGTTTAGTTCCAAGCCAAGATATATTGACCATGTACTTAGCAAAGAATGTAGAGGTAGATAAGATAAGATAAGATAAGAGGATAAAATGTTATCAAAAGCAGGTGTCCACAGAAACTGTAACAGTTTTCTTCTAGCCAAGATGGCGTATGGATGTTTTATTGTCTTCCTGAATGTATAACTCCATTTTACTTTTCAAATGTTTCAGATGTTTCTTTCTCTTTTCTAGGCTGATCAGAGAGTTTTACGTCAATTGTTAATTAGTTTTCTACCGAATGTTGATCTTGTATTGAAGGAACATGATATAGGTAAGAGAGAAACATAGATTTACATGTGATTTCTAATTCTATAGGCTACTAATACAGCTTGCTTAGTGAGAAATAGCTTGATATAAGATATAATATGTTCGTTTAATAGCTTGGTATCCATGAATGCTTTTAAAAAAGTTATAACTGAATTAGCTTTATAAAACAATCACTACCTCAAGCAAAATATTAAAAATATTACTAATTATTGTCCCATGGTAGACAGGAGACCAAATTCTTGTTTTCGAGAAGCTGGCACATTTTCTGATTGTACAGTTTTGGATAGTTAACTAAAACTGATACTCAGAAAAAATCACATAGAACACAGGCAAGATTTTGACTCTTGATTTCCTTGTAACCTTATACAATATCCCCATAATGCTTTCTTTGTATAAGATAAGTTTGTATCAAATATAGCTATCTAATGGGACAAAGATCCAGCATGATTTGCCCATTTGACCCTTTGTGCCCTTATAGCCCTTAATATTAACAAGCATGTGTTGTTTGCATGATTTCAGAGCTTTCACTAATAAGTTTACACTGGTTTTTAACGCTGTTTGCCAGTGTGGTTCATATGAGAGTGTTATTACGTTTGTGGGATTTGTTTTTCTATGAAGGATCGGTTGTGATATTTCAAATAACGATGGGCATGTTAAAACTCAAGGTTAGTATAAATGGTTGGAGCTCAATTTTTTTCAATATCGGCTTCTATCGGTTATTATCTCTTTTGAGACATCATTCATCACAAGTTTTTATTCCACAGAGTACCTGACTCAGGGTAATATTCCAGGGGTATGATTCACCTTATCAAAGAGTTAACACAGCTAATGATGTTTATTTAATTTAGGAGTTCGTCAGCAAAGCATCCCTTTCAGAGAGACGTCATTGTTAATCATTTTAATTATGTACATAGACTATGTGTGTTTTATCAATCATGAATTGTGTTTTATTTCTAGGAAGAGGAGTTAGAAAGTTTAGATAACTCGGCTCAGATATTTAACGCTCTGTCTGATGTACCTGGTGATGTTGAAGATGTAGAGGCTTTGATAGAGGTATGTTAATATTATTATCTTTTATATTTTCTATATACTCAAATTAGAACCAAGACCATACATTGATTCATCAGTTTTTCCAAAATTTATAAACATTCTATAATACACAATATGTGATAATATTTGACTTTATGTTAAAATCAAAAATCAGCAGGTGCGCTGAGCAAACATGAGTTCTTTACATTAACATTTTAATGTTTTAGTATACATGAGGGAGTGATTCCTCTTGTCAATAATGTAAGTCAAATGGAACAATAAACTCTGTGTGTATGTTGGCCGATGTGACTGTCCTGGTCAAATTTCCTTGCTTTGAACAGATCTGATCTGATCAGATTCTGATTGTCATCAGAAGCAAGGTATAAGGATAACACAATCCACTTCTTAACTCCTATGAGAAATAATGATAATGCCAAATGTTATATACTAATAAGACTAAATAATTATTGACCTAATAAGAAAAAATTTTGTTGACAGGTTGCTTTCCGAGTGGCTGGTTCTCTATCAGATGTTGTAGTCGATACTCATCGTAGAAAGCATCTAGCCTATCTAATGGCTGATCAAGGTGCATTGGTTAACCCTGAATCTTCTCGTAATCTTCCAAAACAAGTAAGTAGATCCTCAGGGTTCGATCCCCTTACAGATTGAGATGATACCTTTAAATTTTTTAACACTATTCCCACATTTGAACACAATTTATTCTGAATTTTTCCAAATTGGAAAAGAATTCAAATTGGTCCTTAAAGATTCATTATTATTTGGATGGTTATTTTGTTAATCTTCAAATTTTCTGACCTTTGGAAATATTATTAGCAGAGTGAATTGAAGGCAAATAAAAGATATAAAACCCTGACTATGAAACATCTAGATTCGAAAACAATTGTGCCTTTGATTTCTGTCCCAGACTATCTATTAGAGACTGGTAAGTGGTCATCAATTTTCGAAACTAATTCTAGACACAGGATTAATTGGCCATTTTGTTTATTTTCAGCAACTAAACAAACGACATTTAAAAAGAGCACGGTCCTCATTATCTATATTACTATGGGGTAGCGAGGATGATGATTTTGGGAAAGCAAAGAATATTCATCAGACTGAATTATTGGTAGATTTACGTGAAGCGATATTACAAGTCGCTAGACATTTCCAGTCTCTAGATCCTAAAAACAATAAAGTTGTAAGCATATTTCTTGAAAACTCTTTATTTTTGTTGTATAAATTGAAATTTACCAATTATTTTCATATGAATTAGAATCTCAGCTTCATAATGGTACTGTTAGTCTTAGAATGACTAATGAAAAATAAATATGAGCAATCACTATGATTTTGAAATCTGTTATTGTAAGACAATCAGAATTGTTTTAAAGTTGATATTCAACTTCTCTCTAAAACATTTTGTAAGAATTTAGAACCATTAATCATAGTTGAGACAAATATTTTCCAGAGTTTGTTTGAAAAGACACAAGTTTTGGCTTAAATGTTTTATCTTTTGTTGCTCAATATGCTATCTTTTACAGGCATAACTCCATGAACCAATTCCATTTATAACTTATTGATATAATATATTTCTTGTTTCAGATTTTAACAGCAGACTATACTATGGATAGTCATGTAAAAGATCTAGAGAACTACGTAAATGTGGCTCGAACCAGGCGTAGAAGGGCCAAGGCATTATTAGATTTTGAGAGAAATGACGATGATGAATTAGGATTCAGAAAAAATGATATAATTACTGTAAATAACTTAGTTTTATATGTTTATACCCTTTTAATATAATAATAATAAAGGTATCTTCGTAGAGTTCAGCCTACCCTTCAACTATATTGTTATACAGGGAGATTGCACAATATCTGAAAAAGCCTTGATGGATTCATTTAATGGTTCAACTTTATAAAGATACTCAAATAAAAGTTTTACTATATTTGGATTTTTGTCATGGTGAACATGTTCATAAACTAGTGATCCAAAAAATGGATACTTGCAACTTTTTGAACTTTTGAGTCTGACCCTATTGGTGATGATATCAACTCCAAGGAACGGAAAGGACCAGATCTGTCAGCCTATAAGGAATATTGCAATAACACAAATGTATATACTTTTTGGATGGCCAAATTTTACCGTCTAAACAAGCCACTAAAAATATCTTTCCTTAATTATAACGTTCAATATTTTACAGATAATCTCTCAGAAAGATGAACATTGTTGGATCGGGGAGTTAAACGGGTTACGAGGCTGGTTTCCAGCAAAGTTCGTCGAGCTACTGGATGAAAGAAGTAAGAATTATTCTCAAGCTGGTGATGACACGATAACCGAGGCTATCACAGATATCGTCAGGGGAACGTAAGTCTATTTTATACTTAATAATTTGCCCGATTCATAATTTTATGATCCATTTTGTTTTAAGAATGGTATGATAAAATGTTAAGTTCTAAACTTGGACAAATTATTATCAAAAGTTATTTTGAGGACCAGGGACTAGAATAGGACCTTTATAATTTGACATGACTTGCTTGCAAAAGGTAAATTGTGGTCATGGGTGACCTTGAATAAGTTATCTTTTCTTATTACCTCATTCAACCCAGCTGTAAATAGAAAAGGTATATAAAAACTGAGAAAGATCAGCTAGTAAAAGAATCCTCTGTAAAACTTAGCTCTTGTTAAAATACGCTACATTAATTATGTTGTGATTTAAAATGTAGTATATTTTTATCTTGTTCAACCCAGCTATAAATGGAAAGGGCATATACAAAGAAAGATCAATGCCAAAAGGTTTGGCGTTGGTTCTTGCAAATGGCGGCTGTGGGTTCCGATCTTGATCAGCGTGTGAAATTCCGATGACCTTGAATAAGTAATCTTCACTCATAATTCCAGTCAACCCAGCTGTAAATGGGTACGGATAATCCTGGAAAGATTAATGCCAAGAGGTTTGGCCAAGAACTAGCTGGTAGAAAGGATCCTTAATGATCCTTTTCAAGATCAATGCCAAGAGGTTTGACCATGGACCAGCTGGAAGACAGGATCCTTGAATGTGAAGCTTAGCTTATATTCTTGTCAATAATAGTTGTTTGTTTCTTTCTTTGGAACAATTGATTTAAAAATTCATAAGCTGAATTGATGGTATTGTCTCTTCAAATATATTTCTATATATGTTGTAGACTATGTCCAGCTATTAAAGCAGTATTTGAACATGGATTAAAGAGATCCAATCTACTAGGTAGTAACTGTCATCCTTGGCTTTTTATTGAAGAGGTAAGATTTTCTTTTTCTTTTACTTGTGATAGTTAAAGGGATTGTGAAAAGGTTTTTTGAATTTGCACCATTCCTATTTTAAATCAGATGTCTGGTTTTTGCAATTCCACTAAAAGACAGTAAGCGTTTTATGATGTCACTATCTGCAAAATCTGCTTTTGATAGTGATGTCATATAACATATGGTTTAAGTAGGATTACAAGAACAACAAACATCTGATTGAAAATTGGAATGGTAGACATAATGTTTTTTAGAAAAACTCTTTACAATCCCTTTAAATGTCATGCGTATTTCCTTACAATGTTAATGTTGTAAGCATACTGTATAATTGTGAATATAATGCTCACCCCTTCTTACCCTTCAGCAAAAAATCTACGTCACCGGAAATATTGCACACCCCGTCATTATAAAAATAGGAATTGTTCATTTTAAGGCTAAATATAGTATGCCAGTTATCTATTTGACACCCCTCAACTTTCTAATGAACTCTCCTACACTCTCATTTTTTCTATCAATATGATACTGTATATGTATGATTGGAAGAGTTCACGTAAAATTAGGAGCATTTCAAATTACATCTAGTTAGTTTGAGAATTTAAATTTATGTGCATTTTATGAGGTAGTATTTCTTTAACTCAATAAGGTACAGAAAAGTCAGAACTGCTGATTTTAGAAAAACAAATTATTTTTATGTTAGCAGACGTAAAGTGTGTATCTAAAAGTGCAATCATTATGTTAGTTATATAAACAGAATGATCTAAAATAAGATGGTAGAAACTATTCTCAGTGTGGAATGTAAAGTAGAAATTGCCATCTGTAGTTTAACAAACTTGGAATAGTTAGTCTAGATTAAAGGGGTTGTCATGAAGTTTTTTTTAAACTTTTTACGTGTATTGAGAACGCATCATTTTGTAATATTCCAATTTTCAGTCATCTACTATGGTTCATGCAATTCTACTCGAACTTGGCAGTTTTCAGAAATCGCTATCGCAAAAGCTGCTAAAGATATCTCAGAGATTTTTGAAATAGTGAATGTCCCTTTAAACAATGGAATGTGACACTATCTTATACATTCTTTATATTTGTATCTTCTACAATGTTAACCTCAACTCAAGGATGCTCAATCATCAAATGATTAGATGCAATCAGGGCAGTTGATTTGGATGCATTAGCCAGTCATGGATGCAGCAATTTGATGTGATTGGATGCCAGCGAATACAGCCAATCCGAGCCCTTGACAGAAAGACTTAAACATCATGGCTTTGTGGTCACAGACTTTCTGTCAAGGTCCTTGATTCGATTGTACGCTAGCACTTCATTTACAAACTTCCATGATACAAGAATAGTGGTTTTTGCAGTCAAGGTATAATTGATAAATACGCAGTTCTTTTGAGCCAGCAGCTTGATAATTACACAGGTCTCAATTAATTATTAGATGGACAGTAGAGCAGAGATATTTGCCACACTTTTCACCTTCCCTCCCCTCAAATTTTGCACCTTAGTGTCAATGATTCTTAGGTTATTGACTTGTTGGAATGCGGTCACTGATGATAATAGATATGATAATGATGTTATTTAAAATAACTTATATTATATAAATTTATTTTTGTTATTTTATATTTATTAGATTATGTTTATTTATATAATATTTCTATCTTGTTTGCCCAATTTTAAATGAAGTAGAAGTATCATAAATAATCAACAATTTTTACCAGTTTTAAGTTTTTTGTGAAACATGTAAAAGAAATCTTGTTTATATGATTTCATTTGAGCTGTGAAAAATACCAAAGTTAAAAGTAGAGCTGGCGTTATTTTTGACTTTATTTTTTAGAAAGACTTTTATATCTGTGATGTATGGTATATGACATATAGAATTAAAGATACATTGAGGCTATAGCTCTTTAGGAGTTGCAAGTAAGGCAGAACATACTCTATCTAATACAACACCTTTTATAGTTTTCACTTAATCAAACTGACCTCCCTTTTGTAGAGTCCACATAGATAATAATGACTGATGGAAAATATAGAGGTTATGTAAAAAAAAAAAAAAGAAATTTAGTTTGACATTACTATCTGACATAGAGTCCTGTTTCTATATAAATAATAAACCTATAAAACTAATGTAAAAGATTTGACATGTTGACTTTGTATTCTACAAACATCTAGTATCAATCAGTCAAGAGAAATGTTGTATAGACGAAATTGTGTTCCCTAATCCCTTTTATATATCGTCCAATAGAATTCTGTTTATTTTGAAGAAAAAAAATCAATGGTTTAACAATTAAATGGGAATGATTACATTATTTGTTCATTATGACATTTAAATGAAGTCATTTCAGTGGACTTATTGTTAAAGATGGTTTTCCTTATTTTTTAGTGTCAAATTAAGCAAACTATTTGATTAATTGGTCTTTCTAATGAATTATCATGGGTTCTTAATCTTGTCATTATGTTCTTAAATTGCATATAATTAAGAGTTTTAACCAATCATAAATATCCATGAACGTACAGCCTGGATAAACAAAAAAAGACATTTTGACCTTTCTTGATCGGTCACTCATTGGAATTCTGCTGGAAATTCTCTTCTAATTTAGCTAATTATGAATTAATTATGGACATGTGAGATAAACTGGTATTTTTCTAAGTCATTAGAACACCTCTACTTTCTATAATATAAGTATTAGCATTTTCATTTTCATAAATGAAAATAAGGGAACCCATCTTTAAGTACAAAAACCACTAATTTGTTATATGTTTTTTTGAATCATAAGTACATTATGAAAATGATAAAATGAATGTCATTGTTTGTATAATAAGATCTTTAAATATATGACTTCTGCTTTGTGTTCAAAGGGTTTAATGAAAATGTCTAGAAATTTTTGAAAATGCACATTATTATGAAGGGTATGCTTACTCTTCTAGACACCTGATAATACACTTCATTATAAAATACTTACTCACTTATGATTGATATACTTCCTCATATGAAGTGTGGTGCCAAGCTGGGTATACTTACTCTTCTAGATTCCGGATAACACACTTCATTATAAAATACTTACTCATATCTGATTGATATACTTCCTCAAGTGAAAAGATCATTCACTTCTATTAATGTATTGCCAAACTGTTATTTTGGATTTCGGGTTTTTCGTTTTTGGGGTTCGGATCGTTTGTACTTGGTTTATGTATTAAAATATTACAATGTTTAAAAAAGAATTGTCTTTGCATTCGCTATGTAGGTTGACGTTCGTTGTTATATATATATATTTATATTTTATGTTTTCTGTCTGGTGACATCTAAGTTCATGACTTTTTCACTGGTTTGATTTGTTATTTGCCACCTCACACCTGATACAGGTGATATTATATAACATTAGACCAACAGGTAGATTGATCTCCTGCAGTGACATTTCTTATTTTAAATTTTATCCCCTGGATTTATTATCAATACCCCCTATGATCTTGTTGTCAATTATTTCTATACTTCCTCATGTGGTATATTATAAGAGATTAGTAGTGAAAGGGGTTGAACGACATCCGGCTGTTATAACTTATTGAAAGTAACATTTGAAAGAAAGATCTACCATAAATAAGAGTAATATTAACGATAGTTAAGAAATACTACTCTTGTAAAGGACACCTGTATGGTCCCCTATCAAACTAAACCCAGTTGCCCCCTGTGGAACTATTTCCCATTTATGAATGCAAACATACGCTGTGGGTTATTGGTGAAATTCCTTAGGAAACCAACAGTTAAGCTTATCCTGTAATATTTATAATGACAATACCCCTTGTCTCGTTCTTAGTGTGATACGAGAATAGAGTTCCAATAAAAAGTACGGGCCTAGGTCATGAAGTTAGAACTATATATTTCTAATGTGATTTGGGTGATTGAAAGTTTGTATTCAACAGAAAGCACTGGCACAGGATTAAAGTATTGTTTACAACTATTGAGATGTTATTTTTTAGTAAAATAAGTAATAGAAAGTTATTCTGAAAGGTCATGATACATTTTAATTAGTGAATTTTTTTAGGAAATGATAGAAAAATGTTTTATTAATATCTCTTTTAATTGTGTTTTTTTTATATTTCCAGGCAGCCACAAGAGAAGTTGAGAAAGATTTTCAGAGTGTATATTCTAGATTAGTTCTATGTAAAACTTACAGGTAATAAATATCTCCATATTTTCAATAACATTTATTATATCTTCTGATTCGCAAGTTGTATTTAAACAACTGTATTATAGATAAGCAAGCATTCAGGTCAGATTCAGCATAATATGTTTATTTTTTTTACAGATTCTCGTAATGAACATGATATAAGTTTGGCTTGTACAATTTCAGTCCATTAGCCCTATAAGGTAAAGAACAGTAGCCCAATATCTTGCAAGATATAAAACTTCAATATCATTTTATTTCATTTGAATATTGTATTTTTACAGATTAGATGAAGATGGCAAGGTTTTAACACCAGAAGAAGTCATGTATAGGGTAAGTATTACTTTTTATAAACAGTTTTTTGAAAAATTACTTTTTTATATGCCCATTATGTAGACATAAACTATCATTACTTTATTCAATCTGTTTCCACTTTCAAGCAAGGTTAATATATGATAGTAGACAAAGCCTACCCGAGATTTTAATCTAAAAAGAGATACTGGTGTCTGATATAAGGTGCTATCAGATTTCAATTGGTAATAATTGGATGACTATATTTCAATATCTCAAAATCTGTTTTTCAGAATCTCGGCAATATTTTCTACTGTATTGCAAAAACTATTATTAGATGATTATATCCCTAAGGTTAATCCACTTCTACCTTTACTTTCAGGCAGTACAAGCAGTCAATATATCCCATGATGCAGTTCATGCACAAATGGACGTCAAATTCCGGTCACTCATTTGTTGTGGCCTCAAGTATGTATTTTTTAAAATTCCTTTTCTTTCGATTCATAAAATTAAGTTTGGTGGGTTTTTTTTTTAAAACTATTTATATAATTCCTAGTCCAGAAAGGCGTTAGGAAGAACTTGACTTAGTTGAAGGTCTTCTGTTCAATCTTGTCATAATAGATTTTCTTCCCAGGTTTTCCCCTCTATTGCCTCCATGTGCTACAGATTGTGCAGTTGCAAATCTAAGAGGAGTAGGTCACTGCAGAGCCAAATTTCGTTTACATTAAGATTTTTTAGCCACATTTTTTGCCCCTGCACATTTGTCTTAATCCTAGAAAACATAGTAAAGTTGAACAAATTTGAAGTTTAATATCTTGTATTTTCAGTGAACAAGTATTACATTTATGGTTAGAAACATTATGTTCATGTGTAGAAATCGTGGAGAAATGGTACCATCCTTGGTCGTTTATTAGAAGTCCTGGTTGGGTGCAAATCAAATGTGAACTCAGGTAAGGATAGATGATGTTCTGTTTTTTGGTGTGTGGAAATTTCTGTTCCCTTTATTTGTTTTGCATGTTTGGATACTCGTGGTGTTTTGGAATTCTATTTGTGACTTTATTAATAGCTCTGCTTATTTCCAAGGAAGTCAGATAATTCAGCTCTTATGATAAACCCGCTTAAATGATTTGAAGAAATCAGATTGATTAATAATCCTTAAAGGTGCGGGCAAATGAGCGGTCTTGGTCTGAGATTCGTCTGGTCTGCTCATATTTTCACAACAAGATGATCGCGTCCCTGACAGAATTTAGAATATTAAACAAGTTTGATAATTGTCTCTGATAGTTTTATTGTCTGCAAGACAGAACTTCATCATTAAATCAAATTTGCATGATCCACACGTGATTATCAACATGGTTGAAAAACGACAGACTGGAGATTTTTTCTTCTTGTGGGCCCGTGCCAGTTGGTAAAACTCAAGACAAGACTTTACTTGGAAACAAAAAAACTCGGACCATGACTGTTCGTGTGCCCATGCCTTAAGATCAATATCATGTCTGGATCAATTTGCATTCTCCAATTACACAAATCAGTCTACAATTCAAATTTAATACTGGTAAATAGGGTTATGTCCAAGGAAATGAAATATAACATGAAAAAAACATTCAGGGTAGAGAACACATCTTCATCAATTTCTTGATTTTTTTGCAGGATTCTTGCCAACTATTCCTTCTTTTTGTCTCAAAATTGGGAATTACCAGTGCTGCTAAACAATCGCATAATCGAAGACGCGAAAGATCTTCTTGTAACTCATCATTTATTTAATTGGGAATATTAATTAACTAATTTACATACTAATTTGCATATTCGAACATAATTTGCATATTCGAACATAATTTGCATATTCGAACATAATTTGCATATTATTTTAAACAATGTTAAATTTATCATCGCTGATTAGCATGTAATTAGCATATAATTAACATTTTAATTAGTTATCCCAAGTGAATCTGATATCTGTATATATAATTCGAAACATACAAAATTGATATTCTGAAAAAGTTTTTGAATACTCAGATATTGTAAAAAAAATCTGCTTAAAATTTGCATAAAAAATTTGTGGTACATAATCAGTTTTTGTTTTTTGGAATTATTTTACTTTTATTTATTTTGTTTAAGTTTCTTTTGAAAGAAGTTTTGATATATTTTCTTTATTTTTTGGAATTTTTATTTATTGTGTTAATCTTAAATAACGTGTTTACAAATCTAAGAAAGGGCAAAAGGCAATTTATTTAAAAATTCTTTGCTTATGTTTTTTGCATTTTGTTTTTTTTTCCTCAATTCTAAATGACAATGAATTATATTTTGATCGTCCAACAAGAATGACTGTTTATAATGAATATTATTTCTGTAAGATTATGTTATATGAATGTATATCTACTTTTACTACCTGCATAATAAACCTACTTTGACAAGGTTGTAGCATAATCCAAGTTGGTCGTCTGTCAAAAGTTAGACATTTGCATTATTTGCCTCCGTTATGCTACAACCTTGACAAAGTATTACAATGTTGTACCTCTATTGTATCATGTTCTTCATTTTTTTCCAGAATTCTCGCTCAATTCTCTTTCACCCTGTCTACGAACTGGGAGTTACCAAGGAAACGTGGACCACCTGACAGTCTCCGTGAAGGAGTACGCGACATGCTCATAAAACATCATTTGTTTAGTTGGGATTTATAATATCATGTAAATTATTCAAATTTCTTCCATTTTTGGTGGAGGTTTTTGTTAAAAGGGCTCTTTTAAGGGTTTTGATTTGCTCAAATTTTATGCTCAAAACTTTCAATTATGTGCCTTACTTATTTGGCAAATTCTGTCTTCATGAGCCCAAGGGGCAACAAAGTAGGGCATATTGTTCCCATGTACCTTCATTAGTTCAATAATGTGCAGAAAAATTTGCGGAAAAAGTTTATGAATAAAATTGTAACGTCTTACATCCTAAGTTTAACAATAAAAGGTTAAAATATAAAATCCATTTTGTGAATTCCATGACGCAAATTATACAAGTTATACATATCAATATTTATTAATAAATCCTTATGTATTATTTAAAATCAAAATTATTATTGTTGTGTTTATATAATCAGCATTATTTTATTGTTGTGTTACTCTAAAGTTGAAATCCTAGCCACATTTTACTTTGTATCTTTTATTTGATGTACCCCTTACTTTATGATTTTAGTTGTATCTCTTACTTTTTGTATCCCCTACTTTTTTTGTATCCTTCTTTAGTTGTATCCCTTACTTTATTGTATCCCCTTGTATTTTCTTCTACTATATTCTGTGTCATGGTTGTGTTTATTATTTGTTTAAATAGCAAAAAAGATGGATATAGTATGCCAAGCAGAAGCTTTACACCCCATGACTTGAAGTGAACTCTCCCAAACATGCATTAATCCAACTGTTTGAAATATGTTGTCAGGCATATTAAAAAGAGTTGATTTACAGATTAAGGGGTGTTTTGTCTCCAATTGCTCACTAATCCATCTTTAGAATCGATTTTTATTTCTTTCTTACTAGTAACGTATGTCATGGTATTAAAGCCTCTATTTATGTCATTTTCAATATTCCAAAGTTGTGATGCAGCATGAAGGTTAATACTAAATCTACTGTTTAGCATTTTCATAAAGAATCAAAAAAAAAATTGAGAGAAAAAGAAAACAAACAATGGTTAATATTTTGCAAAGACCTTTTATTTAAAATGGTAGGCTTGGCATTCTCCTCTATCAGATATAGTTGTCAAAATATTGCTCCTACTGATAAATCTCAGGTTTATCTGAGTGTGTCACTTTGTATAATATAATGCTGATATTTACAGGTTGATGTCACAGTTTTCCTTCAATCTATCCAGAGATTGGGAGCTCCCGAAACAGTCTGATACTTTCCGACCTTTCCGAGATGGAGTAAAGGACATGTTAGTTAAACATCATTTATTTAGTTGGGATCTTTAAGGCAGGGGAATTCCCTATTCCAGCACAAGATAAGTAATCAGACTGCTATTTCTATAAAAGAAATCACAATCAGTTTTTTGTTGAAAATTGTGGTATTATTTAAGTAAAATTTCACAATTTTTGGTGATTTTTTCATTTACTTTTTTGCAAAATTATAACTCTTATAATTCAAACTTTGAGATTTTTGATTGAAGATTTGATTTGATTAAGATAGCAATTGTTGACAAACAAAGACCAAACATTGATCATAAATATATTTTTGGCAAAGTACAATAAGAAATGTTGTTCTCTAAGGGTATTTTTTCTCTGTATTCTGCATTTTGATCTGCATTTATTGACGAGAGTAGTTAATATAAGTATTATAGGAGTAGATATGGTGTATATAAAGAGGGTTTAAAGTTAGGTTTGTAAGTATACTGCCTGTCTACTATGGTTAAAATATGTTAATGAATGTATATTGAATATAAAGGAATTTAAAAGCCAAAAATATGTATATGTACTGTTAACTGTATTATAATGTATTGTGTTGTGATACCTACCTACTGACTCATGATAACAACTTTGTTCAAAGATATGAACATGTTCAAAGATATGAACAGATTTACGGGGTACTACAGCACTTGATGCATCTAGGTTTGTCAAATCAGCATTTCTTTCAGAGAGTCCACATAGCTAATAGTGTTTATGTGGTATTTGGCATGTGTTCAGAAAGAGCACATTCCAGTTACTGATATCACTTAGGTGGTAAATTTTTTCAATTTAACATTCATTTATTGACTGATCTAGATCAGGGTTTTTCAACCTGGAGGTAATTTTAAAAGTTTTTAGGGGGGAAGTATAAGCATAAAACTTTTGTACATTTTAATTCAAGGCCTAATCTGTCAGACTATGTTCTCCGAAATGAAAACAATTGCAGGGAAGACCCTAAGAGAAAATCATGAAATAGTTAGGTGCAATCAATCAATGATTCCAAAAGGGGTAACAAATAGTCAAAGGTTGAAAATCCCTGATGTAGACAATGATGTATATATTGGTTTGTCAACTTGGTATCCTCTCAGATAGTTACATACCTGATAATGTTTTAGTTGACAGCTTTGGTTGTCAATTCAGAATCCTTTTCAGTTCATCAGATTATGAGGGCAAAAGGTTATCTGTAGAGGACTCTGTATACTTGTGCATTAGCAAGATATATTTAGTTATTAAGTTATCCTAATTTTCATTAATGTATCATTTTAACATAACAACGATTTAGTTATTTCATTTTGAGAAAAACGACTTGTATTTATTCTACTTAAGTTCCATTATTATAGATCTCGTAAATAATATCATAACTTATAGAGAATCCACATAGCTAATATTGTTTATTTGGTATTTAGAGTTTGTCCAACTCAGTGTTCCTTTTAGGGATTCCACATACCTAATATTGTTTATTTGGTATTATTATTATCATTATGTTTATTCACTATCAGTATTATGGTCAGTCAAAGATGTAATATCCAGCGAAGTCCGTAAAAAATTATTGAATCAGAGCATCAATACACCAAGCATGGTAAAAGGTGTAGTTAGCTAGGCAGCAATACCTGATGCCATTATGGGCTTGTCAACCCTGCACATCTTTTGAGAGTCCACACAGCTATTATATCTAATTCTCTGAACATTGTTTGACCAAGTGCCCTGTATTTCTTAAGCTCAATAATTAAACCAAGTACTAACGATCCTGAAATCCAAACAACATATTGGCCATACATTGATTTTGATAAAGAAAAAAAAATCCAGCAACAAGCTTAGGTGTTTATTATTTGGACTGAGTTCCAAGTTTTTAAGTTTCTTGACTTGATTTATTTTATTGACTGGCCATGTCTTGTTTTTATGTGCAATATTTTTTTTATTCTTGTTGTGTTTTCTGTTGTTTATTTAAAATTTCTATTTACACAAAAATAATAACTGAAGATGCATAATAAACCTACATTCCAATTCCATAAACTAATGTTATCTTAAATTATTTATAATACATCTATCTTGTTCTCTGAGTATGTATCCCTTTTTTGGAGAACCCACATCACATAACTGACACATTTTATTTATATATCTGAGGTTTTCGGAGAGTCCACACAACTAATATTGTTCCTTTGATACTTGAGTTTGTCAACTTGGCAATTTGGCACGCTTCTCAGAGAGCCCACTTCTTGAGTTTGTCAACTTGGCAATTTGGCATGCTTCTCAGAGAGCCCACTTCTTGAGTTTGTCAACTTGGCAATTTGGCATGCTTCTCAGAGAGCCCACTTCTTGAGTTTATCAACTTGGCAATTTGGCATGTTTCTCAAAGAGCCCACTTCTTGAGTTTGTCAACTTGGCAATTTGGCATGTTTCTCAGAGAGCCCACTTCTTGAGTTTGTCAACTTGGCAATTTGGCATGTTTCTCAGAGAGCCCACTTCTTGAGTTTGTCAACTTGGCAATTTGGCATGTTTCTCAAAGAGCCCACTTCTTGAGTTTGTCAACTTGGCAATTTGGCATGCTTCTCAGAGAGCCCACTTCTTGAGTTTGTCAACTTGGCAATTTGGCACGCTTCTCAGAGAGCCCACTTCTTGAGTTAGTCAACTTAATATTCTCTCAGAGAGTCTACATAACTTACAATGTTTATTTGAGTCTCGAGTTTGTCAAAATGGCATGCCTTTCAGAGAGTCCACATAGCTGATAATAATATTTAAATATATTTATTGTATATATCATGTTATAATTTATGTATGTTGATTTCATTTTTAAATTATTTTACTCACATTGATAACTGACTGACTGAACTCTTTGTAAAAAACTGTTGGTGATATAAATAGTAGAGGGAAACCTTCGTATTTAACTTGACTTTGGACTGTTAAATGAGAGGCATAGTCAAATACCAGACATATTTCTGACTTTTAAGATAGTATATGTGCTGATTTTAAACTTAATATTAAAAGACCAAATAAAGTAATCTGATTGGTTAATAAAGCTAGATTTTAAATTGATTTTAGTGATTGACCAATCAGATTAGTTGAAATCTGAATTTTAACGTTTAATTCTCACGAAACTAACCCATACTTCAAATTAAATTATTATGACAGTAATTATTGTTAATGTAATAATATCATGTAAATTAGAAAATATATTAAATTGTTAAAAAATTATATTGAAATTTATCATGAAATCTAAACAGAGTCTGAATTGTGTTGTTACTCAGAACTTGATGTTGTCAATTTTCAGGCAGACTATGGAACTATGTTTTTACCATATTTGGACAATTGTACAGATGTACTATTTCAGTCTGCTTAGTTAATGACACGACATTTCAATAGGAATACACATACAAAACTACTGCATGGTTCAATGGAAATAACACACATGTACATTTTTGACTTTGAATTTTGAAAAAAAAACTGCCATATTTTATCGAAGCCTTCAAACCTCATTCATAGATGTAGAAGTGGTTTTAAATATGGTTTGAAAGCTTTGCTATAATATTAGGCCTTTTTAAGCAATTTGACTGAATAATTCGAAGTAGATATTCAAAATGGCTATGAACTATGTTCGTGTGTGTTATTTCCATGTAAGAACTGTAGGTAGTTTTGTATGTAGGGATACAGGACGATACTTTTCAATAGTTCAGTATGTATGTAGATTGCACATTGTGAAACTCTAAGTTACAACACAATATAATATGGATTCTGTGGTCACATGGTGATATTTCCAAATGGTTCTTAATTAAGATAATTAATAAAGCATTACTTTAACTTGAAAACTTTCCATGATATTACTAATGTTATGAAAAATTAAAATATTAAAACAGAATCTGGAACATGTTGTTATTCAGTGAAACAGAACATGTTTCAGGTTCTATTTAACCCTGTAATTAAAGCATTGAGAACTATTTCAGTGAAAAGCAATGTTATTTATTAATGTTAAAGATATAACTGTGATTTCCTAGTCACCCATTGTGATATTTGTGATGCGATTCCTCCCTTCTGTAGTAAAGCAAAAATATTTGTGTATATCCAGGTCTGGTTCAAGACTTGAACACACCAGTTCACTTGATTTTGAAGTATAGATAGTAATTTCAGGGGCGAAATATCACACGCTTCATTACCTCTTAATCTTGCCTAATATTAAGTAAAGTGTTCTCGGTTATGTTTGGAATCGTTCTGAAGATATGTGCAAATATCTTTGCTTAATATACCCAATGTATTATGTGACCCTACAAGAAGGCTTGTGACCAACATCTAGATTTGTTCGGGTAGTTGACATATTTGGCAAGCCATCTTTAAGTTCAAATTGTCAAGCAATTACGAAGTAAGTAATTGCTTGACATTGTGAAGATGTCCATGATCAAGCCTGCCGATATTCTTATCATTCAGTCAGTTTAAATACAGAGTTTAGCTCTCTTGCTATATTCAATAAGATATAGAAGACTGATCTACTCTAATAGATCTAGATGAACTGCCTATCAATATTACCAACTGTATATTTAAACCTAATAAAGATTGTATATTAAAACAAAAATAGTTTTACTGTTTTATGATTACTTCTTTTGTTTATTAACAAAATTTGGCAGTTTACGGTTATATTTGGCAACATAGCTGCCGGTATTGTACTGTTAAATGTACAGCCACTTTCGAACAGTGTATGGAAGATTTCTGCGGTCAAAATTCGACATGCATTTGACAGTAACTGCTAAAACGAAATTTGATAACTCGCCCCTCCCCTCTCAGTGTCAAGAATATCTGCATTTGTTACGATTATTTCTGCAGTTGAGCCTCTTGGTTCATCTTTGTATTGTGCCTACACATTAAATGGATTTATAAGTTTTGTTTGAGCACCTGTTGTTAGGTGTGCAGAAAACGACTAGAAATCACTATTCAACTATCAAATCTTACAAGTACTTATTGTTAACTTGTAGAAATTTCACACACGCCTGTTGAAACGTAGTTTATGTTTCTATTGTGCACTGTGTTGAAATGTTGGGGGAGGGGCAAATATGGAGGGAGGTCGTACCAGGGCTAAACCCTGAATTAACACCTAGTAAAATAATATTTGAATTTGATCAAAAAAAAAGATAGTTTATTTTGTTAGATGTAGGCTATTGATAACTGGCGTATTTTTCAATTTATTGTAGAGATGCAGTATTTGGGGGGATGGCTGTAAAGTTTTTTAAGAACTTTCGTTCAGGATTTTCAATTAACAAACATAAAGTATATTGTCAATAAAAACATGAACCGAAAGTCTTTAAACTTATGGCTTGTGTTTACACTAACAGACTAGCTTGTGTTTACAGAATTTCTGTCGAGGCCTCTGATTGGACGTATTCAGTAGCGTACAATCAAATCAAATCGCTTCATTTACAAACTTCCGTGATACACGAAAGGTATCCATCGCAGTCAAGATATAAGATGAAGTTCGTAATGACTTGACATTGTGATTATGACATTAATGTGACCAAATACCGGGTGTTTCTGCTGTCGTGTTTTTTTTTTACAATCTGCGAAACGTCTTCAGTATGGCGTTACTCTATACAAGGCATGCTGCTGTACCTAGTTACCTTTTACCTGGCTGTCCGTGAAAACTTTTCGATGTCCCTCCGTCAAGTTGTAGGTGTGTAGTAGAATTAAATAAGAGTTTGTAGACTTTACTAGAGAAAAATTGTATCAATATAAGGGTGATACACCTTAAGATTACCATATTTGTTAAAATAAATCTATTTAACAGTCGGTCTTTTATGAATATGTTTATCATTCATTTTTTTATCCACCCTTTAAAATGTTTGATGTAGCATCTTTCAAATTCTACCCAATGTTAGCATCACGTCCAGTAGGATATTATATCTATTAGTATTAATAAATCTTAGAATCAACACTTATTTTAGTACGGATTAACATGTTCCCCACCTCTTCTCCACCACACCCTGATATTATCACATATATAAAAGGAACAGGTTCGCCATCCGTTTGACCAATCGTATAACTTACTTTCAGTAACGAGTTTTTGCTATGCTAATCAGTAATAGTATTCACAGCTCGCCGTCCAAATTTGTATGTGTATCTGGGACCCTAGAGAACATAGATATACAGCATTGCAATTTTCAGTGTCTCGGGTACAAATAGTCTAAAAAGCATCTTATCTTTAAAGTCGGGAATTCTGATCAATTGGAATGTTGCAAAATGATGCTATCAGTGTCCCCGATACACATAAAAAGTTTAGAAAACCTCTGTACCATCCCTTTAAAGGAACACCTTCACTATCTGTTCGACCAATCATACCTTAGTTTCAGAAACTGGAATTTTTTTAGCTTACATAATCAGTAATAGTTTTCATTCGACTGGAATTCCATATATAGAAAACACACATATTATATAGGAATAGACAGTGAAATTTATAGGTATATTCGAAATGATTATGCGATTTTCGTGCGTTTTAGTACTAATTAAGACTATTAAAGCACAATAAAGACCCAAATCAATCTCGAAAATGCCGACTGTTCCCCTTTAACGATGCAGAACAGCTACATGAAAAACTCTTATTGCATGATTACAGAAAATCCGAACAAATGAATGCAATAAATGAAATCAAAATATCAAGTCCTCCTACACCGGCTATAATTTTCATATTTATTGGTGTATTAATAATGAGAATTCCCGGGGGTGGTTAGTTTATGGTACAAAATACCCATTTTATTTCATTACGACTTCGTTATATTATTCTATATTTCATTATTAATTGGTCTAGATATACAGTAATAAGTAAATTAGAAATTGCGGGGGTGACTTGGATTTTTATTAATATTTTATTAAATGTTATTTATATGAATTTCTCATTTTTCTGTCGTTGATGTGTTTTCCTTAAAGGAATTCTAATGAGGTTTTCTAAACTTTTTATGTTCAATTTCAGTCAGACGTCTGTGGTTCTTGCAATTCCACTCACACTAAGCTGTCCATGGCGTCACTAGTATAGTCACTAAAGCAGCCCCGTCGCCAGATTTTGCACTCAGAAAATTTGAAGAATTAAAGGCCCAGAGAACTCATTTCTGACAATTTTGAGGTGCCAAAAATGTATCAAAATATATATGTTTTTGATTTTGTACAAAGACACTGTAAATAAATCAATTTCTCCTGGACTGATGAAGGTTTGCTGGGGCTTAATTCTCACTTGCTGGGGCCCAGCCCCCACAGATCCCACCCTGACGACGGGGCTGCGCTGAAGTCATTAGATATTGCATGTATTAGCAGGTTTTTCTATATTGAAGGATTAGAAGATCTCTGTATATACTCACTCAAGAAAGTTTTAAAGTAACATGAGCTCTCTGATGACGGAAAATTAAATGTTGAAAATGAAATGAAATGAATGGAGTTTTACGCCTACTTTTCTGCACCATGTGGGCTAATGAAGACGGACAACGCCATGCAGGGTGCAAAGAGGGAAATTTTTCCAGGACAGCGGCATTAGCCTGCTCTTTTTCGATTTCCAACTGTCGAGGGATCTTTAACGTGCACAGCCTGAAGCACATGGGGCCTCGGTTTATTGTCCCATCCAAACGAAAATTAAATGTTGAGACAATTGTAGGCCTACCAATCTGATACAGGCTACTTTCCTGTAAGATTTCCAAGATGGCGGTCAAATGAATGGAGTTTTACGCCCTACTTTTCTGAACCTTGTGGGCTAATGAAGACGGGAAGATGGCGGTCAAAGTAGAGGGAATATCTCACTCGGATTAGGCCTGGCAGGATCCTAGTTTACTTAAGTTGTTATTTTTGCAGAAAAAAATCATGTTGTTTCTTTATTCTTTATTTCGTTCTAGGTAAGTCTGCCTCTTCAAATCAGAATGAATCATTTAGTATTATTATTGTAATTACTAAAAAATGCGAGGACCCATCCTGAAACAGGTGTTAAAAATATCATTAAAAAAACTTAGGCAAGAATAAGCGAACATTAAACTTAATAATGTTTATTAAAAAAAAATCATAATGTCATCATTCAGTCTCAAAAAGTTCATTTCCCACCTTAAAGCGGATATTTAGGTGACTCTATCCGTTTAAAGGGACTGGTGTGCCATTTATTTTATGACCAATCGCACCTTAGTCTCAGAAATGGGTATTTTTTGTTTTAGCTAAGCCAATCAGTAATAGTGTTTACAGCTCACTGTCCAAATTTGAGCCTTCAAATCCATGTGTGTCCAGAATTATCCGTGTTTGAAATTTAAAATGTCGACTCGTGATATATAGAAAAGACGTTTATAGAAATAGTGAGTAAAATTCCTAGTTTGGAATATTTTGAAAGGAATTATGTGATTTCCTTACATTTCTAGTACCTCTCAAGACTATTTACATATATTCAAGACTAAAATCAATCCTCAAAATGGCTCCACTGTGCCTCTAAGGTAAAAAAGAAATAGCTGAAGCAGGAATAACGGTTAATGAAAAATAATTAACTATAAATATCGACATTTATACATAGGTGAACCAAGAATTCAGGGAATATAAAACAAACTTCTGTATTATAAAGAATTAAGTACATCAAATCTCCCTCCTTAGGGATTATCATTAGTCTATATTTAGAACAGTAATTGGCTGCACTGAATGTTACAACCCAATAAAAGTCCCAATTCAGACTACCGCTTAAAATAGCACAATAATTTTATTTATAGGTTTAATCAATATACTTTGATAGTCCAATTTGTTTTAACCTCTTACAACTTAAAGGAGGATTGTACCAAGTAACTCAAGCCATATCATACAGGGCTGAGTTTCACTGCCATTGTCATTCCACCCAACCAGATCTTACGATCTATCAACTATCAAACCAACAACACAAAACCATCCAGTTTGAACCACTCCAACTACCAACTACTACGACTACCAACAACTACCTTTTTTGCGATATCAGCATCTGCTGAAAGCGAACGTTAACTTATCATCTACCAACAGCTACCTAGTTTGCGATATCAGCATCCACTGGAAGCGAACGTTAACTTATCATCTACCAACAGCTACCTAGTTTGCGATATCAGCATCCACTGAAAGCGAACGTTAACTTATCATCTACCAACAGCTTCCTAGTTTGCGATATCAGCATCCACTGAAAGCGAACGTTAACTTGTCATCTACCAACAGCTACCTAGTTTGCGATATCAGCATCCACTGAAAGCGAACGTTAACTTGTCATCTACCAACAGATACCTAGTGTGTCAGATTCATAAAAGCAGTGTTCACCGATATATGGGGTTTTGTTAAAGGGATTGTAAAAAGGTTTAGTGGAATTGCAAGAACAATAGACGTCGGAATGAAAATTGGAATGGTGCATATTGGTGCTATCAGTGTCACAGATACACATAAGAAGAACCTCTTTACAATCCCTTCAAGATTTTGATGACAATTTTCATTTTGTGTGTGTGGTTTTTTTTGTTGGTTAATGTCAATAGAGTGAACAACCCTTGCTTTATGTAGGTGATTGTAATTTTTTAAATGATATTTAGAAGTAGACGTAATATTAGAAAATAAACACTATTATAGATATACTACTTCTTTCTTTATTTGAGCAACGTTTCAATTCACATATTGGAATCTTTATCCAGCCTACATAATAATAGACAAATAGAACAACAAGTGTTATATTAAATAGAAAGGTTAACTCGAAGATCGCATAGAGTGGTACTCTTGGTATCAATAAAATGTTTTTTTAGGGTTCTGTTTTCATATTTCTAATAAGGTGACATCTTTAACTCAACTTGGATTAGTGATAAATATAACAATAACAATTTTATCATAATGTTTCCAAAAGTATTCTGATTGTACACCATTTGCTTTATTCAGATTATCAAATTCGCAAGGTTGACCCGAGTTATCCTTTATATTCTCCATTTATCGATCCTATTATTACCTGAGTTGGCTTACTGCGTTAACATGCATATAGTCCAATAACGGAAAAGTACTACCCTTATTTTCAAAATTAGCAGTCCTGATGAGAATAATCAATCAAAAACACGCGTCGGCAACATGACCAACAAGAAATTAACAAAAGTGTTTATCTTTTAGTTAAATTCCACCATTATCTTCAACCTTGAGCCATTTCTGCCAAAATAAAAAACCGCCATTTACCCAAACTGGATAAGATAAGTCTCTTGGTAGATGATAGATACTTGAGTAATTAGTTGTCATGGTTGTGTTGAGGGTTTCACACGTGTTTTAGGCAGAGAGTGAAAATCCCACCAAAGCACTGTTTCCGACATCTTCCTGGTGCATAATATTACGAACTTATACTTTACGTCTTATACCTTGCTCCAATCAACACTATGTGTGTGTCACAGAAGTGACATTCGCTGGCGTATAATCCATTCAAAATGCATTAAAATTTCCTTGATGCACGAAAAATGCCTTATAATGTCAAGGTTTTAGAAGAAGTTCGTAATAGCTTGACATTGTGAAGATGAGCTGTATTCTTACTATCCGTTGATAGTTAAAGAAAACAGGCTAAGTATTAGATAAGTAATAAGATATCGATATATAACCTAAAGGTACGTCTGGCCTTTTCAACCAAGCTATTTCAGGGATTACCTAGCATGTAATAGATGATAGAACACTGTTATTTATAGTCTATGTTATTAACAGGTAACGCGATTAACCAGGACATAATCCTAGCCTCCTTGTTATAGAAATGCCACTGGCCCTATTCACAAAAAGCATCATATGGTTTTATTTTATGATTCTATGGTTTTATTCGCATAATTCCTTGTAAATAAAACCCAAACTAGGAATTTCTTTTCCTATTTCTATAGATGTATTATAATATATATGGCAGTGTCTCAAGAAAAGACGGCTCGTCTTTTTAACCTTCAAAAGCGGATAATTCTGGACACACATGAATTTGAAGGTTCAGATTTCGATGGTGTGCTTTGAACACTATTACTGATTAGCTTAGCTAAACAAATTCCCGTTCATGAGACTAAGGTATGATTGGTCAAAGAAGTGGCCTACCTGTCAGTTTGTTTGTTATTCAGGTGATAATTTATTATTAATATTGACAATAATTATACAACTTGTTTATAATACTATACAATATCAGTCTTTTGAGACTGAGGTACGATTGGTCAAACGGATGGCGAAACTCTCCCTATAAGCTTATCTTCCCAAAAAGATTTAAGCCACCGGTCCTCATCACAAAATCTTCAAATTTTTAGTCTATGTTAAATTTGAGAAAATGGACCTTTGACCCTCGTTTTGCAAAAAAAAAACCAACAAAAATACAAAAAATGAGACAAGCACACGACAATAAATTGATTTTAAAATCAGTTTTTAAATTTAGACCCAAAATTAAAATTCATGTAAATACGTCATAAGAGAACAAGACGAAATAGGGTTGCTAATTACTGACGTAATGAACTTTCACCCCCATAGAAACCCGGACATACACTAAAATAATCACATTTTCTATCAAAAAACGGCATGTGTCGCTCGTAGCCTTGTATAGACTTCCACCGGATACCCGCGATCAAATTAACTAAACAAATTGTAGCACATCAAAATTGGAGTAAGATTAGTTTACTTGTTTACAAAGTGAAACACTTATTCGTATGTAATAAATGTACTTGTTATAAGTGTTCATTGCTTCCGCAGGCTATTTTAACACCGTCATAAGAATAAATTCCTCACGTACAAGATACTTAGCTTATATTGGGTTAATTAAAAGTAAAAAAAGATACAACCATATTTTACAAGAAAAACAACTTAAACTCTTCCAAAATGTCCTGAATCAAACATCTTTTCTATGGGCAATGCTTTTACAAGGATAACCACACAGGTGCTCGAAGATCTTGTCTACCAGCTTGTCCTTGTCTAAACGTTTTGGTATTTATTAAGGGGGTTAAGGGTAAGGCTCCTGATGTATTTCAAGGGAATTGATATCGGTCAAAAAAGGGGGTTACCTATATGATCTATAGGACCCAGAAGCGTATTTAGGGAGAGGGACATTAAGCCATGGTCACCCCCTCGGGCCTGTGAGAGGTCTGTTTTTGGAAATGGAAATTAGGTCCTCTAAATCTCAAATTCATCTCAGGCCATCTGAAATTTGCTGGCCTCAGGGGGCCGCTGGCAGCCCCTAGATACCTTGCCTTAAAGGGTCGTTATTTTCAAAATAAAATATGTGTTTCCAAATCTATGAATTAAATTTCAAAATGCAAACTCAGCTACAGCGGAAGTTGGTAGTCAGATGTTGAGTTGCTGGCTTCTTTAAACATTTCAATAACTTCCGTGAAAACTTTGAGGCTAATGGTGGCGAGAATTGGTAGATAAATAAATGTTGGGTGAGATTAGTACCCCTAGCCCCATGATGGTTCCATACAATTATCACTACAATTACCACAAAACACCCTTCTTATTCAGGTACACTAATTACATTCTATAAATACTACAACACCAATTCACGACTGGATACTAGCTACAGAAGGGAATTCCCCCTCACCCTCCCCTGAAAAAAAAGAATCGAACCCTTGAAAACTTCTGACACTCGACCAATCAAATTTCTGCAACTAAACACCACATATCATTGCCCGTCCGGATATATTACTTGCCCGTCCGGATATATTACTTGCCCCTCCGGATATATAACTTGCCCCTCCGAACAATCAAGCCTGACTGACGAGTTAACTTGAATATGTTGTAAAGTTCAAACGGAACGATTGCCTGCAGATATATAAACATTGTGTAGACTTGAAGTCGAATGAAGAAATCTATCTTTCATTGTGTTATCATAAATAGTCGTTTACAGATGGTGAAGGTCAAGGTCGAGAGAATCTAGATCGAGCCAGATGTACAAATTCTACAAATATCTCATTTATAACTAGCTTCTAACAACATGAATTACGACATGGAACTCGGAGAAAACTGTCGATTTGGTAACCCTTCATAGGTTACAAAAAAAGATCATAAGAAACTTAGTATTTTGAAAGGATTCCAAAGAGCCGTTCTTAAACATTTTAAGGGGACATCGGTAGTACCAATTTGCACCATTCCAATTTCAATCAGACTTCTGTGGTTCGTGTGATAATGAAAGTCTGACATGATAATGGTCATCTAGCCGTTGCTCTCACAATCCCATATATTCTCGTCATTAATTTTGATTGGTAGAGAGTTTACTTATCTACCGCCAGAGGCCGCCATTTGCTATCACCTTCCTTTTACACCAAATGTTACGAGATTCCTGATTGAATAAACTTAATAGTGACGTATGGTTTGGCAAGGAAGGTTATTAGTCTCTAATGACGATAATATGGTATTGTTCTAGCAACGGTTAGATGTGAATAATCGTACCGTTGCTTAAAGAACATGAGTTGTCACAAGTTACTCTAAGTTCTCAGCCAACCCCTGAGATCATAAAACATCAAACCAGTGCTGGAAGGTCCTGTTTTATATACAGTTGCCTACAAACTCCTTGTATCGTAATCCTGTACCCCCAGAAAGATATAGCCCCAGTCCCCAAGCCGGAAGCAAAGAGAAGAGTGGATAGCTATAAAAATATGACCACAACTTTAGCATCACTCAAAGAAGTGCAATAATTCGATTGAATGAATCCCATTGGTCAAAAAAAAAGTGACGAGCTTTGTGTATCAAGAATTAGACTCGTAAACACTCGACAGAGCAGGTCGCCCACCCACAAACCAGCAATGCTATTTCTAGGTTATCTTCATGACAAGCTGTTGACAGTAGGAACATCTGATTTTCACGATAACGTTTTATCAGTCAGATCTCAAACTTTAAACTGCACCATTGATACTATCATAATACTATAGTGTTTTAACTGCACCATTGATACTATCATAATACTATAGTGTTTTAACTGCACCATTGATACTATCATAATACTATAGTGTTTTAACTGCACCATTGATACTATCATAATACTATAGCGGTCTACGCTTCAATGATTGAATGAATGAATGAATGAAGGAACGAATGAATGATTTTTAACTATGTAATGTCACAAGTTTTCAGTATAATAATAACTACTGAAATAAAACAGTATTGTTTCAACATTGTCATTGTTTAAAGGGACATTCTGCTTTTTTGTAGGTCGAACAAATTTTTGCTCTAATTTGTGAAAACTGTACACCATAATCTAGAGAAATTTGTCCCTTAACGTATATCAAAGTTTTAACTAAAAATAAATCCAACCGTTAAGCTTTTAACGCCAAAACTATTTAAAAAGTGTACGTAAGTAAATAATTGATAGATTGATTTCAAATCAAGAAAAAAGGGAATATACCTTTAAGTTTTTGTGATATATGGCATTTGAGCATCAAATTGCCTCTCCTTGACCTTATCAGCTCCATCAGTTAATAAGCAAATAAGGATGGGGCAAATAACTAATAATTATTTAAGGCCTCATCTTGTTATAATTGTGAACTAGGGGTCCCATTGTCATTTTGAAAGGTGGTAGGGATATTTGAAAATCAGCACCAACAATTAATAGGCCATTAAGGATGGGGCAAATTACTAATGATTTTGTATGGCCTCAAATATTTGAAAAATGGTACAGATATCATCTCGATAAATTGATAAGCGAATCGGGATTGGGCAAAATTTGTAAAGATTCGGGTATTGAATTAAGGGCCTCATTGAGTTTCTAGTGACATGTATATCTGATAAGCTGCTCCAACAATTAATACGCAAATACGTAATGAGTAAATTAACAATAATTTGTGTTAGGTCACACCTTGAAATAACTGTGAACTAGAGGTATCATTCTGTTTTTGAAAAGTTTTACAGATATCTGAAAATCAGCACCAACAATTAATAAGGCAATTAGTAATGAGTGTATATCGTCTTTTATTCCCTAACCCGACTTTATAACATTTTAACTATGAATAAGTAAATTATGAACCAGGTATCTGATGTTGTAATGTAAGTTGTAAGTGATACGGATTGATTCACTTGAGACGACTATATTATTATAAGGGTTGTGGAAATTAGGAATAATTTGCGTATTGTCCCACCTTGTTATTAAGATAGTATCAATAGATGTAGTTAATTGTTATCAATATGATACTTATCAGGTATATATTAATACAAGTAATTGAAGAGAAGTCAGGTGTAAACAAGAAGTCAGTATCTGTTATCAGGGCGTGGTAAATAACACATCTTTCAGCCATTGTTAAGTTGTCATATTTACATTCCTAACACAGATCTAATTTCAGCACTTAATTTAATTTAGTTTTTATTGGTAATATAAATATAGTTCACTATGAATGTTTGTTACAATGTTAAACACGCACCTGTTGGTAATAAAGATTAAGAAGATAAAGATAATATTAGTAGGGTGGACAGGAATCTGAATGTAGAGGTGGGTGCTCAAAAACAATTTTGTTGATATCACAATCTGCAGGGGTATTAACTTGGATTGTTCTGGTACGATAATTTGATAATTCGATACCAGTGAAGCCTCTTGTCTTGAAAAAGAAGGGTTTTATAATAATTAACCGCCGGGTATCTGTGTATAAACCCCTTTCACTTTAAGCAAGTCGGGCGATAAAGGGTGGTAGGGTCTTGTATTAAAAAACGGTACGAATAGTCCAGAAGGTTGGTTCCAGGAATCAAGGAGTTCGATAGAAT
>NW_008707001.1:2108249-2132663 GCF_000327385.1 Lottia gigantea | reverse complement strand
TTCAATGTTGGGTAGTGTTATTGATAGATGAAATCCAGTTCTATCAGCTGGTAAAGCAAATATTTAGATAACTATACATATAGCTGAAATTGAGCTCTATCAGCTGGTATAGTAAATATATAGATGACTATACAGATAGCTGAAATTGAGTTCTATCAGCTGGTAAAGCAAATATTTAGATAACTATACAGATAGCTGAAATTGAGTTCTATCAGCTGGTAAAGTAAATATTTAGAAGACTATACATATAGCTGAAATTGAGTTCTATCAGCTGGTAAAGCAAATATTTAGATAACTATACAGATAGCTGAAATTGAGTTCTATCAGCTGGTAAAGCAAATATTTAGATAACTATACATATAGCTGAAATTGAGTTCTATCAGCTGGTAAAGTAAATATTTAGATGACTATACATATAGCTGAAATTGAGTTCTATCAGCTGGTAAAGCAAATATTTAGATAACTATACAGATAGCTGAAATTGAGTTCTATCAGCTGGTAAAGTAAATATTTAGATGACTATACATATAGCTGAAATTGAGTTCTATCAGCTGGTAAAGCAAATATTTAGATAACTATACATATAGCTGAAATTGAGCTCTATCAGCTGGTAAAGTAAATATTTAGATGACTATACAGATAGCTGAAATTGAGCTCTATCAGCTGGTAAAGTAAATATTTAGATAACTATACAGATAGCTGAAATTGAGTTCTATCAGCTGGTAAAGTAAATATTTAGATAACTATACATATAGCTGAAATTGAGCTCTATCAGCTGGTAAAGTAAATATTTAGATAACTATACATATAGCTGAAATTGAGTTCTATCAGCTGGTAAAGTAAATATTTAGATGACTATACATATAGCTGAAATTGAGTTCTATCAGCTGGTAAAGTAAATATTTAGATGACTATACAGATAGCTTAAATTGAGTTCTATCAGCTGGTAAAGTAAATATTTAGATAACTATACAGATAGCTGAAATTGAGTTCTATCAGCTGGTAAAGTAAATATTTAGATAACTATACAGATAGCTGAAATTGAGTTCTATCAGCTGGTAAAGTAAATATTTAGATGACTATACAGATAGCTGAAATTGAGCTCTATCAGCTGGTAAAGTAAATATCTAGATGACTATACAGAGAGCTGAAATATAGTTCTATCAGCCGATAAAGATAATATACAGAAGACTATACATATAGCTTAAATTGAGTTCTATCAGCTGGTAAAGTAAATATTTAGATGATTATACAGATAGCTGAAATTGAGCTCTATCAGCTGGTATAGTAAATATATAGATGACTATACAGATAGCTGAAATTGAGTTCTATCAGCTGGTAAAGTAAATATTTAGATAACTTTACATATAGCTGAAATTGAGTTCTATCAGCTGGTAAAGCAAATATTTAGATAACTTTACAGATAGCTGAAATTGAGTTCTATCAGCTGGTAAAGTAAATATTTAGATAACTTTACATATAGCTGAAATTGAGTTCTATCAGCTGGTAAAGTAAATATTTAGATAACTATACATATAGCTGAAATTGAGCTCTATCAGCTGGTATAGTAAATATATAGATGACTATACAGATAGCTGAAATTGAGTTCTATCAGCTGGTAAAGCAAATATTTAGATAACTATACAGATAGCTGAAATTGAGTTCTATCAGCTGGTAAAGTAAATATTTAGAAGACTATACATATAGCTGAAATTGAGTTCTATCAGCTGGTAAAGCAAATATTTAGATAACTATACAGATAGCTGAAATTGAGTTCTATCAGCTGGTATAACTATACAGATAGCTGAAATTGAGTTCTATCAGCTGGTAAAGCAAATATTTAGATAACTATACATATAGCTGAAATTGAGTTCTATCAGCTGGTAAAGTAAATATTTAGATAACTATACATATAGCTGAAATTGAGCTCTATCAGCTGGTAAAGTAAATATTTAGATGACTATACAGATAGCTGATATTGAACTCTATCAGCTGGTAAAGTAAATATTCAGATGACAATACAGATAGCTGAAATTGAGCTCTATCAGCTGGTAAAGTAAATATTAAGATGACTATTCTGATAGCTGCAATTGAGCTCTATCAGCTGGCACGGAAATATTTAGACGACTATAATCCATGTATATGTAAGATTATCAGAGATATGTTATGATGTAAAGAATTTCTAGCCTCGCCCTGTTTCAATCTAATCACCTGTTCCGAGTCAGTCGGTGTAACAGTTATACATTATTTATAGTACAATATTCATTTGTATCAATTTCATTTTCATGTACATACCAGAACAACTAGAATAACAACTTATCTGATCATATCTACCAACTATTCCTAGACCAACATCTTTGCTTCGACCTTTCCTGGATTCTCTGTTACTATTCACAGCTGGGTCTGCTGTAATAATGAGGAAAAAGGACTTAGACTAGGTCACCCTACTCTGCGACCGAGATTAGAACCCACGACCACCATTTGTTCAATATTTGACCTATTTTTGAGCTGAATTTTACCCAGCATCTGATAATTATATGTCGTTGGATGCTTGTGAGAGTCCCAATACCCCAAGTTCACTATTATCGCCTTGCCCGAATTTCTAACCTAGTTATGAGATTTTTGCCCGAAAAACTTGCTTTCGGGGCTCTGCCCCCACCTCCGGGGCAATGGTGCATGGTGGTTAGTTGCAGCAATGGAATTGGTCGGTTGTCGGTATTATTTCAGAGGGGCAATACACCCCCCTCCCCATGCCCCTTTTTTGTTCCCTTGTAGCTTAGGGGCCTTACACTAGATATACTAGTAAACTGCATTTACCATCCTATAACGTATTACGTTTCATGTCAATGTTTCACCTTGACCAAGAAAGGGGAAATGAAGAGTCAAATTTCGTTCACCATAATATTATTGTCACTCGTGCTCTATTTTTGTTATTGGAGTGTCAAAATAATAAGATAAGTCGAGATACATCTGGATTGAGATATGCTTCACAAGCAGAGTCCCAAAGATCCTTGCTCGTTGAAAGTATTGATGTAGATTGTGGCATCGTTCGGAATGATAGATTCTCTCTGATTTTTCAACTCTGTATTTCCTCCCAGTCATAGTGTTTCAGTGTTAAAATAGGCATCCCACCCACCCACCTCCAAAGCCCCTCTCCCTCCAAATCTTGGTTTACAACTCCACTCTTCCTGAGCACTTATTGCTACTATAGGAATGTGGTTGGCAAGTAGACATTCCTCATAAGATAGTCCACCTAGCTATTGATTTTAATTGAGCAAGTTTATTACAATAGCGTGGGCGAATTGGCCCTTTCAGTACATCTGGTGCCACGCCCCGACTTGACTTGTCATCCACACATCCCTTTATGGTAGTCAAGACATCATTATCTGATTGGAATGACTGACTTGAGGACGTGGGTTTAACTGTATCTGTTAACTCTTTCAGATCTCATGGGACCACTTTTCCACTGATGTTGTCAACTACACTTCTTTTTATGGTAATAAACACATAAGAATTTATTCTAATTGAGCAAGGTTATTTGGTAACGTTGTATTTTCTGTATGTGCTAACTCTTTCAGATATATAGACACCGCTTTATGGAACAACAATCACTGGTTAAAGTTTTATGCAACGTTTCGACGTGTTTCCCCCGTTGTCCTCAGGCACATAATGAGAAGAAGTGATGGGCAAACTTTCAGATCTCTTGAGACCACTTTTCCACTGGGGTTCTCAACTACACATCCACATAGCTTGGGCAAGTTGACGTGAATGCGTGGGTGTATTTGCACTGATTACGTTTAGAAATAAAGACAAGAAAATGAACTAGAAATCAATTTATTTGTTGTTATATAGAATGTGGATGTAATTTGAACTATTACGAGGCTTATTTTCTTCCAGTCTAATTATAGATCCAAGTTGTTCTGTGTCTTGATGTAATTCATGTCATATTAGCCTAATAATAGGTTCAAATGAAGGTTTTCCGGTAATAAACAAGTAAAGAAAAACACAAACTAGAAAGGAATGTAACGTTTCATTTGTTCTACCCACAAACTACCTAGAAATAAAAACAGAAAGCTAGTTTTATATTGGTCAGTTCTTTTTGATTGACATTTTTAATAGTCGGGTTTGACTCGAGTTGCCGCTTGAGGTAACACCAACGTTTTTATTCTAGTAGGTATAAACCATGTATATGAAATGATATGTACTCATTTACTTAGCGAGTTAGGTATACAACTATTCGGTAACTATCAGCTGTTTATATAGAATCTTAGTATAGCGATCAGCTGGCTCGGTGTATTTAGGTTTACTTCTATTCAAGTCATCGACATTTTGTGGAATTCTGTTTCTGGTTTATAGGAATCTGTTGGAATTCTGGCTGATATCGAAACATATTCTACAGGATTTCAGTGATTTGTAAAACATAATGAATTGGGATAGACTGAAATTGAAAAAACAAACAGTAAATACAAAGTAAATTGAAACGCTTGGTATTTGAGTGAATTGAAACGTAGTTAATGTAAATTACATGGAATTTGGATTGAGTTGTGGTGAATTCAAAAAATAGTGTATTCATATCGATCGAACATTGGTGATTTCAAACCGAAGTGTATTGAACTTGGGTGATTTTAAACCAAAGTGTATTAAACTTGGGTGATTTTAAACCAAAGTGTATTGAACTTGGGTGATTTTAAACCAAAGTGCATAGAACTTGGGTGATTTCAAGATAGGATAATCTAATCAAATGGAATTAGAATCGAATTTGGTGAACTTACGACAGTGAGGTTATATTTACTTGATTTGGGTGAATTGGAAACAAATTCGATCGTTTACAGTTCGGTGATTTTAAAGCAAGGTGAATTCAAAATCTGCAGCATTCTTGGGATTCCTGGAACTTGAGAGGAATTTCTGGTGGAATTTTGTTGATTAATAGACGTAAAGTGGTAAAATCTATTGAATTTGTGAGATTTTGACGCCAAATTGAAATCATCAGGAGTTTAGATGATAGAATTTAGTGTAAAAAGATATTAATAGATGTATAGTGTTATAGACTTACTGGATGTAATATCTGGCACTTCAAAATGAGGGGTCTATTCTTAATGACTGTTCTTTCAACATGTATGATAGGCACCGCAGGTAAATATTTATAGTTTAGTTTATTCGAAAAGCGGGACGATTTGCAGGAATAATTCCATTAAATTACTATTTTGGTATTCTGAAAGTCGGATTTTCAGGAATAATTCCATTAAAGTAGGCCTACTATTCTGGTATTCTAAAAGTCGGATTATCAGGAATAATTCCATTAAATTAAAATCTTGGACTTTGGAACGAAAACGTATAATCTCTGCACACAAGTAGCTAATTTGAGAAGTTCTTCTTAAGGCTTCTAAAAATACAACGAATGGTTGAAATCTTGCCGTCAGTATAATACTGAGAACAGTAGTAGAATTCTGCCTTTGAATAATTCAATCTCTAGGTTCTGAAAGGAATTCAAAGAGGATTTCTAGAATGGGTATGATAATGGGACCTATTAAACCTATTTGTATCGGCCTGAATTTCAAGTCTTTTTATGTGTATCAGAGCACTATTTGCCTCATTCTGATTCTTTCCCCTTTACATATGTCAGTGGTCCTGTAATTCTAGAAAAACCTTGAGTTAGATAGATCATAAACTGTTTTTGTGTAATTACTGGAATCCGATTATAAAATTGGGTCAGTTCCACTGAATTTATGATGCCGATGTCAAATTTGAATTTACCAATTTAAAAGCAAAAATTTTCAATTTTTCTCGAGTCCGGCCTTCTTGAGCCATATTTAGAGTATACAGTAGGACGTAAAAATCCATTTGATTGTAATTCCTGGAAGAGCAATGATGTGTCGTCTATTTCTGTTTGATTGTGTCCGTCTACTTCACCAGGTACAGAGTACAGATGGATGTAGAACCCCATTTCATTTCATTATCTAAACCGAGAGCGGCAAAATAGGACGTAAAACTCAGTTCACTTATTGTTCTACCATGAAAACAACCCCGACCCATTTTTCAAGGTGATGAAATGAGGTCAAGTGGACTATTTCTGACTGACACAGACAAATCAATACACGGGTTTCAAAGAAATAAAACTTCTTTTCCTATTAGCACCATTTTTTATGCCATCAATAAAAAGTCTTGTAGAAAAATAAGACGCAATTTAAACACGTGTATAGCTGAAGCTGTAGTTTCTAACGAGGCAGGACGAGGTCCATCTCTAGCCTTTTTGCTGAAAGCTGTTTATTGGCGGATTGACAGTGGGGATATCAGAAATGACACAGAGCAGGAGAATCCCCGAGGTTCTTTTCTAGAATTTTATACCCTAAAATACTGGCAGTTCTGGTATCACAACAGTGTCGTTTCTATAAAGTGCTAGACGAGGGGCGTCACGACTACCACTAGCAATACTAGCCTCTAGGGTTAATGTTTTACTTTGTGCTTTAAGCCCGAGCCATAAAATATCCTGTTAGCGAGAAAGGGTGTAAGTTTGTACTAATGAAAAAGGTTACCAATGTACAGGCACATATTAGTTTTAACTTGTTTAATTTGAATAAACAAAATGTGTGTTAATAATTAAATGTTCGTAAATCCGGGTTCTGTACACTTTAAACTGTAGATAATCTGAAGTTAGCAGAAGAGAAAATCTGCTTGGGATCTTTGGATAAAAATCAGAAAACATTAAAAAACACAGTGGAAAAATGTTTGGCAATAGCTATTAGGTGTCACAAGCGATATTTCAGCTCTAATTACTCAACCTTTCAACTTGACATTATTTCAGAGAGTCCACATTAGAATTGTTATCAATTTGGCACTCTTTTCTGCTTAACCTTTTTTTCACAAATATTATTAAAGGGACTGGTGTGTCATTTTTGGAATTTTTTAGCCGACCTAATCAGTAATAGTGTTCACAGCCTATCGTCGAAATTTGAGCCTTCAAATCCATGTGTGTCCAGAATTATCTGCGTTTGAATGCTAAAATGACGACTCTTCAATTTAAGATACTCTGTGATATAGAAAAGACATATTTAGAAATAGTGAGTAAAATTCTTAGTTTGAAGTATTTTTTAAAGAAATATGTGATTTTCGTACATTTCTACTACTTCTGAAGATTTAACATATATTCGAGAATAAAATCCCCCCACATTGAGTCCCTGTCAGCTTATAGCGTTGATATTATTTTTGGATTCCTCTTGACTATGTACCCTTTTCACCCTTTTCCTTTTTGTTTTTGGGAGTTCACTAAAGTTAATGTGACCAAAAGGCTAATCTGCGTATTCCGGTTTCTCAACTTTACTATTCACCCGTTTTAAAGAGTTCACAAATGTAGATATGTATATTTTGACTGTAGAAAGAGGAGTGTTTTGTGTTTTTTATCTGTGTTCTATATCTAGTATCTGTGACACATCTAACGATCATATCAGTTCAGTTGTAATAGGAAATAAGAAAATGACAACCCTTCACATAAATTAACATGTTCACTTTAAAGGGATTGTAAAGATGTATTCTAAATTTTCTATATGTATTGGGGAAACTGATAGCATCGATTTACACAATTCCAATTTTCAGTCAGACGTTTGTGGTTCGATGCAGTTAATGACGAAGCAAAACAAAGGACATTAGTTAGCAGATTTTGAAATGGTGATGTCATATACGATTAAACATTTTAAAGTAACAGTAACCTCAGACGTCTGAAAAAATGGTGCAAACAGAAGCCGTAAATGACCCACATACACATTAAAAAGCTAGAAACAACCCCTTTAAGTACATAGTTGTAATCGTACATCAAATGTGTTTTTATGACCAATTTTCTGAAATACGATTGGCTCGTCCTTGACCGACTTCACATGCCAAGTTATCAGAACTATCTAAGGAATAGTAAAACTATCTATCACACAGTGTAGTATCATATTCAGTTTTCTGAATTTATTTAAAACTAGGCCGTACTCCTCTATTAACCTAGATATTTTTATCTTCAAGTGTCTGCGAGTAACAGATTCATAATAACAACATAATCCTTGCTAAAATGGTGTCAAAATTTCAGATACGACTTCAAAATAAACCGAAATATTTTTTACTGGTGTTTTGCGTCCTAATTGTCGTTTCAAAGCAGTGTTTCAGCTGAATGTTATGTTAAAGGTGATAGTCCCACCCAAATCACATTTTCACTATATTAACAAAAGCTTATAGAAAATGAAATTAAAAAAAAAACAGGATTACTGGCTTTGCACATAAGGCAGAATTTTGACATTTTTATTTTTATTTTGAAGCCTGCGCTTACTCCCCCTTAAATGCCCATTATCAATGCATCAAAGAAGACGAATTGCTATAAACGCGGACTTCACAGGGAGCATCATTCTTTAAATGTTGAATTGAAATGTCCAATCAGATTTCAAGAAATGTTCGTGTACACTTGTAGTATGATGTCTAAAACCATAAATTGGAGATCTCATTCCTGAATTGCGTTTGACGCGGACTTCACAGGGAGCACCAATCCACTTAAAACGAACCGATTCTGTTCGAATTTAAGAAACAGCGTGAGGTTAATAACCTTTTTGTTTAGAATGGAATTTTCCCCTTTCGTAACTGGTGAATTGAATTGTTTACTAATACATCTGCCTTGAAATTTGAAAGTAATTGGCAGGAGAGATCGTGTTCGATTTCTAAAATAGAACTGTGTGCTGGATTGCCGTTCTGACACTTACTGAATGCCAGGAATTTCAGGAATGGAGATAGACATGACGGTAAATCACCTCCTGCAGTTGTCTTGTTACATCTTAACATCATGCCAATCACTAACATCATTCTTTTACAATTTTTCAACACACAAAAATTGGCTAATTTACTGTGTATTCTTGGCTAACTGCTAAAATAATATTTGTTAACATAACTCCGTCACTATCATAACTAGAGAGATCTGATTAGTCAATTTAATGTGAAATACACGGAATTTGAAGAATTAGGCAGGTGTTGTTTTAGTCAAAATAGTTTTAGTCAACGTGCTTCCCACTGACACCAGATAAAGTTTGATCATAGCTCGTAGCTAGAATGGATTGTTCGGACGGGCAAGTAATGTATCCGGACGGGAAAGGAATATATCCGGACGGGCAAATCATATATCTGGGCGGGCAAGTAATATATCCGGACAGGCAAGTTATATATCCGGACGGGAAAGGAATATATCCGGACGGGCAAGTAATATATCCGGACGGGCAAGTAACATATCCGGACAAGCAAGTAATATATTCGAAGGGGCAAGTAATATTTCCTGACGGGCAAGTGATATTTCCTGACGGGCAAGTAATATATCCGGGCGGCAAGTAATGTATCCAGAGGGGCAATGGCAATGCAGTATGGTGTTTAGTTGAGTAATGGAATTGGTCGGTTTTTCAGGGGGCAATCCATTTTTTCAGAAAGGCATTGCTCCCCCCCCCCCTCCTCTTCCCTAAGCTACGGGCCTGTGGGAAATTGCTGACTACCTGTCCAGTTTCTGACAGATATTGTTATTCAGGTGTCCAGATAACAAAATAAAATCAGTGGTCATTGTAAAATTTCGGAAATAATGCTTCCAAAATGATTAAAATTCAAATCAGGATGTCGTTTTCAAAAAACTATTATTGTGCTTTTTCTACTAGTAGTTAATCTTAGATCACACTGTTTTTATTGATATTTCTTCAAGATATTTTCTATTTATCTTTTCAGTGGACTCAGTAATACTCGGACCTGGAGCCTGGCGTCATGAACCCAATCCTCACGCCGGTAAAATCAGAGCTGTCGGTAAACCCAAGTGGAAGACCTCGGTCACAAGTTGCTGTAAATTGGGAGAGAAAACTGCGAAGAAAAGACTGTCCTGCCATCTTGGTGTGCATGCTATCAACAGAAAACTCAATCGTACCAAAGTGAAGATGGTTTTCACGAAATTCGCCAAGAAAAAGAAAAGATATCCTAAAGCTTTGTCAAACAAAATTGCCAAATGCTCTAAAGCATTTCCGAAGAACTTTCAAAAGTGTTGCAACTATCGCGCTGAATATTATGTTCATTTGGCAATGTGTAAAAAACGGCGACCGAAAGCCGAACGTAAGAAATGTAGACGCAATGTAAGGAGGAGATACGGATAAACGGAAAGTTTGCGTTCAGCATCCGCCGCCCATTGGTGAATGTATTACATGTATAATGTTTCTCAGGACTGCTCGTGGTGTTTTTGGTTTAAACTGTAATCTAAACAGACGAACTGAAAAACTCTACCAGGAGCTAAAATGGCCAAATATTTAAAACAACCCCGGTGATATATACAGTTCTTAGTTTTCTTCTGCTCATTTCCTGTACACCAACATATTCTGTAAAACATTTATTGCGACCAAGAAGTGGTTTTGATTATGAAGAGTGATACAGATGGCGCTGAAATTGATCTTTATCGGCTGACGGAACTAGTGGTGGCGCCACTTCGCGTCTAACAAATTTTAATACGTTTTTATCCAAAAATATTTGCTGTAGGGCACAAAGTTAATTCTTTTTTTGAAACATTTTCTTGGGAAATCCCCACAGACGCTTTATAAGGCGATTACGTCTATAGCGCTTCGGGGGAGCTGAGGCAGTTTGAATTCTACCTCGACAATGCCCCAATCTCTCCCATTAAGTCTGTGTTTGTCTCGGGAGAGAATGGCGCCGTCACTGGTTGGAAAAAGAAGTTAGAACACTGTACATGTAACTTTTTAAACTGTACACGACGTTTCAAAAATGTACATTAGAGTGGGACATGTTGAGATGCCATAACTTGTTTATGTATCTAGAAAATACAGGAAAATCTGATTGGTTGATTAAGATTACTTCAAAATCAGCCAATTAGACCGATTTACAATCTTGTTAAAGTTATGATGTTTCCGACAACAAGCCCTATATTCTAGGTTATAGATATTTTTTTAAAAACGATAATGGAGTAACGTTTGATTATTGCCAATCAACGTAACATCGGATTGGTTAAAATCGCTTAAAAACAAAAACTAATTGACCAATAAGAAATGATAAAGATTGAGTAGCAATCTGTTTAACTCGTTTCAACGAGTGAACAATGAAGTAAAATGACACAATATAGGGCAGCTTCCAAAATTACACATATATATCAGAAGTATAAGGAGTAAATTATTTTTGTAGAACAAAGATCTTTATGCACGTGCAGGGACGTTTACAAACCTTACGATAAGTCTATTTTTTCAAGGGTAGAATAATTGGAGCCACGAATTTCAAATCAGTGTGTACAATTTCAATTGATATAAATAAGACATTCATAAATAAGTGAATCTTTAGGGTTATGTTTTGAAAACTCCCTGCACGTGCATAAATATGTTTGACCTACTATGTAAACTATTATACCGTTAAGATGTTCATATTTCTATTTAGCTTTGTTTTTATTTACAGATTATAATCGTCTGATGTTTATTACTATAATATTCACTATATGTTACTTAGATTATGTCATTTATATGTTTGAGTCGCGTTTTTGCAACCTGGAACTTCAAAGGTTGCGACGAGGAAATTCGCGTACCTCAGGCCTTAAGATGATGTTTTTTTCTGTGCTTGAAATGGTCTTAAATGGAAACAATATACCCACAGTTACTTTCCTCTAAAATCAACCTTAATCAATCGATATTTTGTTAATATGCTGTCGCTTCAGATGTAGAGACATTGTATTTGATTGTAGGCGGAGCGAACGTCACGTTTTCAATCTGAAAATTGATACAAATATCTGAAATCGACTTCTATCAGTCGACGGCACCCTTTTTTAGGTCCACCACTTCGTACTTTTTAATGAAACCTATCTTTATTAATTAACAGATAAAATGTCACCAATTTTACTGAAACATTTTACAGTGTATTTCTGGATTCGGGGCATGTATTTGACCAATAGCTCTTTGTAGATTCGAAAAGGGAAATTCCCGAGTATATGTATAGAATAAATGAAAGTAACGGGTATAAAATTACATGTATCTATAATTTCTCATAGACTTGCTGGTCCTGAATAATCTTTGACGGACACTGGTAACGATAACTGGCAGTTAGGGTCTTTCTGATCATACACGATCACTGTCTTTCATTCAGAGGCTGGTAACAGTCAGCAAGTTCAGGACATTATTTCTGTTCGGTTTGTTCGGAATGCCCCTGTGAATACTGCGGCGGAATCTACTGTTCGGGTATATAAGCTGTAAAGATATGATTGTACTTTTTAAGATTGTAAGAAAGCTCGACAAGAAATTTGATAAAGTGATTCAAAAAATAATTTTCGGGCTCGTGTATTTGTATCAAAATTTCTTAAAATTTTAGTTCCCTTCCGACGTTTGTGGTTCCTGTGATTTTATAAAAACGTGACCAGATCGTGTCATAGATAGCGCACAAACCATGGTATAATCACAAGACTAGAATCACGGACAATGGGCAAAGAATGGAAGCTATATATCATTCTATTTTACTTCCGACATCTGTGGTTCCTGTAATAGTATAGTACAGCTCAAAGGGTTTCTCTTTATCAACAAGAACTACAGACATCGGCAGCGAAACTGGAATATTAGAATCTATAATCGGCTCGAGACACATGTATTGGTCACAAAGCTCTCGTTAGAATCTCTATAATGTTCCTTTTACTGTTCTGTTATAGTTATTATAAATTTTCATTCTTGTTTACTGAATTTACACAGAGAATAAAGGCATAGTACACAGATTTCTCGTGTTCTTTACCATTTCATTATCTTCCGGGCAGTAGAGAGTAGAGTCTGCACGAACGCACCTGCCGAAGATAACCTCAAATGAAGGGGTGGGGCATCTATGATTAAATGGGGGTAGGGGAAAATCATGGTTTTGCTGGAGATATGTCAGAACCTTGCTAAATCGCGTCCATTCTTGTCAGAAACAAAACAACTGTCAGAATCAACAAAGGTGTTGCTTTCAGAACCCTGTAGACCCAGATAAAATTAACAGACCTGCTGCAAGGCATTGTCACATCCCCGTAAAAACCCTACCATTACTTAATAGAGTCCACCGTCTCAAAACAATGGAGATCTATCACGACCTCACCCTTAGAATATATGCCAGAACACCACAGAACACAGGGTTAGGTTATGGTATTCTCGGAATTATGATCAACTTTTAAAATATCCCGAGTCACAAGTATGAATGGAAAAGCTCAACTTTATGGTAACTGTGCTGACGGTTCAGGCGAAAGCAAGGACACTCCCATGTCCCCGTCCCCACTGGAGGGTTAAATCCTTCTTAAACTCATGGAAAACGTTTGTGAACAGTAGAATCTGGAACACAATAGTCGCAAATGTGAATGACAAAGCGGGATTCGTGATTACTGTGTAGGCTACCCCACCTCGAGGGTTATATCCTTCAAGAACCCTGGAAAACGTTCGTGAACAGTGGAATCTGTTGAATGACCTTGAGTGTTAAAGAGAGCAGATTGATTGAATGTGTAAAAGATGTTTAGGAAACGGAAGAATGGTAACAGATGATAAAAGTATCTAGTAAAGCGTGTCAGAAGAGAAGTAGTTGATATTGCGTAATTTGAGATGAGTGGTTTCTATACTGACGTTAAAATATGGCATTCCGAGAGAGATTTCACAAACTAATGTAATGCTACGTGTCAATTCATTTACCACTTTATTCTGGCTTTTTAAACCATTGTTTCTACAATCTACTATCTCTTCACTTCATGACCAATATTACACATTCTTTAAATAATGGTTTTAGCCGATACATTTTCTGTCTAATGCATTTAGAGTAATTGTGAGTTTTGGCATGTGGCCTGAACGTATAAACATACAAAGCTCTTTGAAAACATCTGCTAGGCGATTATGACGTGATTACATACTGTTCCTAACGCAACATGTTATTTCTATGAGATATTGTTAGCGTATCGTGTATAATGATTTGTTAAATAGCAAAGTTAACAATACAGAATTATGACAGGTACCAGTGTTACTTCCAAAAAATACATCGGAGACCTTGGACAGTTCTACCGCTTTTGAAAAGTAATTTAATTGTTATATATTACCGATGGACTAGTTTAGCCAGTCTTTGAAAAATGTAAAGTCTATTACTCATTGTAATAGATGACAAGGGTTTGTCTGGCCAAATCAGGTTAAAGGTGGGAATAGATGATGTATGATGTCCAGTGCGGTGTCCGGTGCGGTGTACGGTGCGGGCACGATTCACTTCTACTTTTTTCTACTGTATCGGTAACCCCGCACCCTACATTGTTTATTCCCACAATTAGAACGCTGAAAGATGAAATTTTTACCCATCATTGGGAGAGACAAGGCTAGTTTCGTCGACCTTTGAGAACAGTTGCCGCATACGTCCATGAGCAAATCGTTGCGTGCTGCTAACTTTATGTATATTTCCAAAAGTTGCGGTATCACACAACGACTAGGTTTTTTTTTTTTTGGTTTTTTTTGTGTTTTGTTGTGTTTTGTTGTTTTTTGTTGTTTTTTTTTTTTGATAACTTGTTACTTTCTTCAAGCTTGAATAAATTGCAAGGAAAAGTCAAGTCAATCCAAATTAGCATGTTCGGAAGTCACCAGGCGTCATGATGTTCCTAAATATTCTAATGGTTTGAGCTACAACCCTCCCCCTTCATTCACAGACTCTACAAAACGTATAATAAGATTCTTGTATGTCATTTTCCGGGTCATGATGGATGAATTATGAATGATTACCATCTTATAACAGAGGAAGAGTAATAGAACCAATCACACCCACGACAACCCAGACTAGGATATTTTCTGTGTAAACTTTGACACGAGAGGCGAGTAATCGTCGGAATGGAACACGTCCTAGCTGAAAATATCCGTCAGATATCATATCAAAATGAAATTGATCTGAACATGCAGAAAAACAAGTCGGATGTAACTAAAATAGATGATATAAAACAATTAACCACGATTCCACGTAGACTATCTTTACATCGTATTAGTTTAGGAGCTTAAAGATACAATAACATTCCTATGGGAAGAGGAAGGAGTGAACATCGACCGCAGAATTTATGGGGGAGGTGGGTGGGGGATATGTAAGAACTCAGTGGGAGATACTGAAAAGGCAAATACCCCTGATTATTTTATTATTGGTATAAAGATATATAAAGATCATAAAGATAAATTAAAGAGACAGTTCTGCCATTTTGGTGGGTTGATTTTAGTCTTCAATATTTGTAAATCGTACTAGAAATGTACAAAAATCTAATTTCTTTAAAAATACTTCAAGCTAGGAATTTTACTCATTATTTCTATATATGTCTTTTCTATGTATCACAAAATACCTTGAATTGACGAGTCGTCATTTTAACATTCAGAAGCAGATAATTCTGGACACACGGGGATTTGAAGGCTCAAATTTCGTCGGAGAGATTTGAACACTATTACTGATGAGCTCAGCTAAAAAAAAGTTTCTGAACCTAAAGTATATGATTGGTCAAAAAATGGCCTACCCGTCCCTTTAAAGTGCAGAAATAGTTCTTCAGTTGCTTTCAGAAAGTACACATGTCCTACATGTTTATGTAACTCGATATATTACTGTCAGAAAGCTTATAAAGCTGATTTGAGTTTGTCAACTCGGCAATGAAAAAATCTGCCAGAGAATCCACATATCTAATACAATCATTAGATAACTTCCGACAGTTTTCGTGAAGCCGAATCTGTTGCGGGACGCCAGTGGGGTAGCCAGGATTTCAGCTGTTCTAGTTTTAGGGGTACTAGTCGCCGTCGGGGGTCAGGGGAAACAATTTTTTTTCCTCCGAGTACACCCCCCCCCCCCCCCTCCTAAATACCCCTGTACGCGATATTAGTTCATTTATAAGCAACTTTAATCCCTTTAGGCGTTAATGAAAAGAAGGCATGTCGGATTGATAATTATTTTAGAACTGTGTTTCCGAACGTGGAAATGTACCTTCTAATCCGGAACCTAGATTCAATCATATGATATTTTGTTGGAAGATCGTGGGTGGTAAGCTATTATGATGAAGAATTATATAAAATTGGTGTAATTTTAATCAATATGTAACTCTATTAGCAGATTATTGTCAAACAAGACCTAATCAAATTTACTAGGAAGTCTGATTATAAAAAATGATATAATTGGGCTTGTTTCCTATCATTTTATAAAATGTTTAAAGGGAAATTACATGTAGTCAAATGAGCAGTCATAGTCAGCAGGGCTTTCTGAATTCAATTTCATAGTCCGAAAAACCCTGACTCTATCTACAGACTCCGATAGTGATTTCGATGGATTGTCGCCGGGCGAGGATTAAAGAAAAAAGCACCATTTAAGTAAACAGCGAATCAACCAATCAAATGCCATGTTCATTGTTCAAGGAAGTAAATTGCTGTGTAGATAATTGGAATTCTGGGATATTTATTGTTTAAACAGTGACTTTTAAAGTACTTTTGGTTTAGCACATGTGATAACTTTCCAAGCTATTGGGTCTATATTCGACTGAACACCATTTAAGGAAGGGTTTTGTCGGATCATAAATGATGAGCGTTGTAAACCCCCAAAAACACACAAAACTATGCAATAAACTTTGAACTAAATTTGGCTAAAACTGAACATGAAATATAGGAGAATATCGTCGGATCGATGATCACAAATGGAAACCCAAAGAAAATACAGGAAACAATACCTCAAGATCTGCATTATAACCAAATTGCATTATATACTTCATTATAAAATATTGATACTACTGAGCGTAGTAATCCACAGAAAAAAAGTATTTTTTTCAGATTACTGCTAACAAATGAAAACCTCACAGAAAAAACAGGAAACCAAACATCTAGATCTACAGTTTAATCAGATTGATGAAAAGTACGAGTTAAAGAAAGATTTATGATCAGTTTTGTGGAATTGGATATTAAACTTATCAATTGCTAGAAGTGGTATAAAAACGACGTGGCGTAAAACCCGTCATTACCTCTCCTTTTCCGCCATTTCAACTTCTTTGATATCCGAGATGAAACGACCAGAGTTACTATAAAAGCTGGGAATAGTGTAAATTTAGATTTAACTAGCTTCTCATTTCCCTTTCAATTCAAATAAAATAGTCTAATTCAGAGGCTAATCTAGGCCGTATCTCTTTATATATTTAAAAGATATTTAAAACATTGCGAAATAGCAGAAAGGTCGAAACGGGGGAGGGCTGTGATGCAGGCAAACGTTTTGGGTGTTCACTGAACTTGCTGACACGTTCATTATGGACACTCGTAGTTATTATAAAAGTCATAAACTTGCTGACAAGATCATTATGGACTCTCTTAGATATTATACTAGTCTTAAACTTGCTGACACTTTTACATGTACTCTCGTAGTTACTATACTAGTCTTAAACTTGCTGACACGTTCATTATGGACTCTCTTCGTTATTATACTAGTCATGAACTTGCTGACACTTTCATTATGGACTCTCGTAGTTATCATACTGTTCTTAAACTTGCTGACACTTTCATTATGGACTCTCGTAGTTATTATACTACTCTTAAACTTGCTAACACTTTCATTATGGACTCTGGTAGATATGATACTATTCTCTGGTAGATATGATACTATTCTTAAACTTGCTGACACTTTCATTATGAACACCCGTAGTTATTATACTAGTCTTAAACTTGCTGACACTTTCATTATGGACTCTGGTAGTTATTGTACTAGTCTTAAACTTGCTGACACTTTCATTATGGACTCTCGTAGTTATTATACTAGTCATAAACTTGCTGACACTTTCATTATGGACTCTCGTAGTTATTATACTAGTCATAAACTTGCTGACACTTTCATTATGAACTCTCGTAGTTATTATACTAGTCATAAACTTGCTGACACTTTCATAATGGACTCTCGTAGCTATTATACTACTCTTAAACTTATTGACACTTTTACATGGACTCTGGTAGTATCATACTAGTCTTAAACTTGCTGACACTTTCATTATGGACTCTCGTAGTTATTATACTAGTCATAAACTTGCTGACACTTTCATTATGGACTCTCGTAGTTATTATATTACTCTTAAACTTATTGACACTTTTACATGGACTCTGGTAGTATCATACTAGTCTTAAACTTGCTGACACTTTCATTATGGACTCTCGTAGTTATTATACTAGTCATAAACTTGCTGACACTTTCATTATGGACTCTCGTAGTTATTATACTTGTCATAAACTTGCTGACACTTTCATTATGAACTCTCGTAGTTATTATACTAGTCATAAACTTGCTGACACTTTCATTATGAACTCTCGTAGTTACTATACTAGTCTTAAACTTGCTGACACTTTCATTATGGACTCTAGTAGTTATTATACTAGTCTAAATCTTGCTGACACTTTCATTATGGACTCTGGTAGATATGATACTATTCTTAAACTTGCTGACACTTTCATTATGGACTCTCGTAGTTATTATACTAGTCTCAAACTTGCTGACACTTACCTATCCTCTAATATTAGACAGATAAAATTAAACTTGCAGATTATAGGACCTGTGAAATCGTAGGTTTACGGTTGTTTTCTACTGTACAATGTCACTTATCACGTAAAAACTGACTCACAGTATAATACCTCGAGTGATTACGTCAACAGTTTGGACCACCGTAATGTTTTTGGGTGTGCATGTCAAGACTCAGCCTACACCTATTGTTGGGCCTACACCTTCTAAATTTGAGTTAAGAAAGGGGGCGGTGTCGGTAGTAAAAGGTTAATCAGATAGCTGTGTGGTACAAATGACATGAAAGAAAAAACATTTCTATATCACTCTATAACTCTGTCATTAACAAATTCAGCATTGTTTCAACAGTGGAAACATTTTTATCTGTTATTGTTAACGGGATATGGCAAATTCCATTTTAATAAGTATCATCCTGCAAATGATAAACCATACAGTGAATCGGATACCGTACCTCCTCTATTTCTACCTTGACGATTCTCGAATGACTTCATTGAATACATTACCCAATTCTCAAGTGGGAAGAATATTTATCTATCCTGTGAATGGAAAGAATTTTGAATTATGAAGAAAGAATGTGTTCTTATTGGTTTGTTGCAGCCAGTGTACCGACCATGATCGGCTCACGTCCATACCAAGTTACTCACTTCTTTTACTCTTAGTATTTCATTGGGTTTGTATAAGTGAGTATCACAGCGTTAACCGATAGTAACATAGACTTGAGTAAGAGATTATAGTATTCTAACTTTCAATTTTTACTACCGTACAATCAGCCTGTTATTGTTACTAAATTGACATGGTGTTACGTACGGTTGGAATATGTGATGGTACTGCACATGAGGACGTAAACATGATATTCCGACGCGCATGAAGTTTCTATGGCTGTGCACGTGAAGCGTGTGATACGGGTATTAAGCATATTGATAATGCTTGTTTGGACAGGTTCGAGTGGTCGGCACAGATCTGGACTTATACTAGGAAAGTCAGTAGGTATGTTTCATTCAATTTATTTCACTTTAATTTTTTAATAGAGATTACAATTGTTCAGCCCTAGTCTCTGTTTTTGTAGAGTTTTTTTTTTATAACTAACTACCTTCTATGTCCTAATGGAGATTATAATAATGTGTTTGGGCGATTTATGTATTCACGGAAACTGGAGTATACTGTAGCGTGTGTTGCTGGCCAGGCAGAGACGGGGTATGCTTACTCATGAATGGGACACAAGTCAGATATGGTTGGTAGCTTGGTGGTGTTGATAGTGACACATTGTGATTTGATAACTCGACATCTCTTTTATAGCCAGAAATGATGAAATGACATGTTTGGTGTCTCTAGCGAGGCAAGCCATTATCATTCTGAGATATCATAAACAATTTTCTTTTTTGTTTTTGTACATTATATGATGACATGGCGTATGTCGCTGGTGAGGCTCGTCATTCTCTCTCTTTAAGCATTGTGACTTAATTTCTTAGCTAGGTTGATGCCGGACGTAGAAACACTATAGAAACACATCCACCACTAGCTTTTTTTTGTTATCACGATACGGATCGGAGAGAAGTGATGCTCACCTGGTGCCGATCTGCAACTCAGTTTGTTCACTAGGCATCCATGTCTCAGATGTTTCGGATATTTTTTTAGTTTAAAAAGATATAATTTAGATAATGAAGTCCACAGGCATTGTAGATATGTATGTAAGGTATCATATCAAATCCCCTTGCGACCATTGGATTGCAATTGCAAAACAGCCATCGTGTCGAAGCAATTGTATCTCGATACATATCGTATCACAGGTAATAATTTGCGATACAAATCGCATCACGGCCATTGTATCGTGATACATATTACATTGTAGCCTTTATATCGTGGTACCTATCGTACCGAAGGTAATTATTTGGGATACATATCGCATTGTACCGTGATACATATTAGATCCCAGTCATTGTATCGTGATACATATCGTATAACAGCCATTGCATCGTGATACATATTACATCGCCATCATTGTATCGTGATGCATATAGTATCGCAGTCATTGTATCGTGATACATATCGTATCACAGCCGTTGTATTTTGATACATATTACATCGCATTCATTGTATCGTGATACATATTGAATTGCAGCCATTGTATCTTTATACATGTCGTATCGCAGGTAATAATTTGCCATACATACCGCATCACGGCCATTGTAACTTGATACCTATCGTATCACAGCCATTGTATCGCGATACATACCGTATCACGGCCATTGTAACTTGATACATACCGTATCACAGCCATTGTATCACGATATATACCGTATCACAGCCATTGTATCGCGATATATACCGTATCACAGCCATTGTATCGCGATACATACAGTATCACAGCCATTGTGTCGCGATACATACCGTATCACAGCCATTGTATCGCGGAATCACCTACGGGTATGTCGTCTGGTGCCGAACTAGCTAGCAGATTGTGCTTGTACATTGATAGTTTTCTGTGTACAGAATGTAGTTCATCTGTATTTGTGTTTGCGATGCTATCGGAATGTGTTGCTGCCATATGTACTATACCACTGGTAATAAAAATAAGATAAGATCGTCTGTAAAGAGACATGTACGCATCTCACCTAAATACTTACTATGTATGTATTTATGACTGTCATTGTTGTATGTATTTTAATAACCGACAGATCAGAGATATATGTTTTATGGAAAAATCCTCAGATACCGGGCATTCTTCCGTTACCTGTGAGTCGGTGCACCATGTCGTAAGCATAACGAACAACCTGGATACCTGGTTTTGTGGGAACGAGCGAACATCACAAAGGCCAATGGGGAACATTGGAGACAAATGATGAATATTGGACTGACAAATTGGGAACATTGGAGACAAATGATAAATATTGGAGACATATGGTGAACATTGGAGAAAAATTATGAACACTGGAGACAAATGGGGAACATTGGAGACAAATGGTGAATACTGGAGACAAATGATGAACATTGGAGACAAATGGTGAACATTGGAAACAAATGGTGAACACTGGAGACAAATGATAAACACTGGAGACAAATGATAAACATTGGAGACAATTGGTGAACACTGGAGACAAATGATGAACATTGGAGACAAATGGTGAACATTGGAGACAAATGGTGAACACTGGAGACAAATGATGAACACTGGAGACAAATGATAAACACTGGAGACAAATGATAAACATTGGAGACAAATGGTGAACATTGGAGACAAATGGTGAACATTGGAGACAAATGATGAACATTGGGGACAAATGATAAACACTGGAGACAAATGATGAACATTGGGGACAAATGATAAACATTGGAGACAAATGGTGAACATTGGAGACAAATGATAAACACTGAAGACAAATGATGAACATTGGGGACAAATGATAAACATTGGGGACAAATGATAAACATTGGAGACAAATGGTGAACATTGGAGACAAATGATAAACACTGAAGACAAATGATGAACATTGGGGACAAATGGTGAACATTGGAGACAAATGATAAACACTGAAGACAAATGGTGAACATTGGAGACAAATGATAAACACTGAAGACAAATGATGAACATTGGAGACAAATGATGAACATTGGGGACAAATGATAAACATTGGGGACAAATGATAAACATTGGAGACAAATGGTGAACATTGGGGACAAATGATAAACACTGGAGACAAATGATAAACATTGGGGACAAATGATAAACATTGGAGACAAATGATGAACATTGGAGACAAATGATGAACATTGGGGACAAATGATAAACATTGGAGACAAATGATAAACACTGGAGATAAATGATGAACACTGGAGACAAATGGTGAACATTGGAGACAAATGGTGAACACTGGAGATAAATGATGAACACTGAAGACAAATGATCAACATTGGAGACAAATTATGAACATTGGAGACAAATGGTGAACACTGGAGACAAATGATGAACACTGGAGACAAATGATAAACACTGGAGACAAATGATAAACATTAGAGACAAATGGCGAGCATTGGAAACAAATGATAAACACTGGAGACAAATGGTGAACATTGGAGACAAATGATGAACACTGGAGAAAAATGATAAACACTGGAGATAAATGATGAACACTGGAGACAAATGGCGAGCATTGGAAACAAATGAGGAACATGAATGGATAAAAACATGAGAGATATCATCTTCACATGTCTAAATTAAGAAAACAGGGATGAGGGGCTGTTAGGAATCTATACACTTTATTGGCCAAACATCACATAAAGCAAAGGGGCGAAAGAGAGTGGACTTTGTCATTGTATTACATAGTCTGCGATACCAGCTTCTGCTAGAAGCGAACGTTAACTTGTCATCTACCGACCAAACATCATTGCATCATTTAAAAGTAGGACACTGTTTCTAGTAAATATCTTTATATTTGATATCTGTTATCTTCTCGAAAGATAAGAATGTTATTACAGAACATCTGTAAAATATAGGTCACCCCCGGGGCAGGAATTGGGGCACAACAGAAGTCAATATACCCTCAAATTTGAGATAGAGCAGCTGGTGTGAAGATAACATCCTTTCCCAGAGACATTGGAATTTAGGTCTGCAGTGGAAAACTTGTTAGATTACAATGGAGATAAAATATATTAGAAAAAAGAAGCGAAGTTGTAATCTATGGAATTGGTTGGCAAGAGATCATCTTATTGAATAAATAAATCAAGTAACGATCCGAACTGCAAAACTAAACATATTGGCAATACATTGCTAGTAGCTAATGAACTTTTCACATGAGGAAGTATATCAATCATAAGTGAGTAAATATTTCATAATGAAAAGTGGTATCAGGTGTCTAGAAGAGTAAGCATACCTTGCCAGGTGCCACACTCGTCATAGCTGCTTAACATACACAACAAACAAGCAAATAGTGTCTTGACTGGTAATGAATCAAACATCATTAACAAGTAAAACCCTAGTACCAATAGAACCGTTATTAAAAAGTATCACATATGAAAATTCAATGGCGGCACCAGCCTTCAGAGACAGGGGGTACAAATAGAGGGCAGACTGACTCAAATTTTGGCTACTCTGTTGTGGTGTCATCGTCGCAAGCCTCTCATAGAGCGTCTTAGAGGGTTCTCTCAAGAAGATATTTAGAAAAAATGAATTGATTTTGTGCATTATGTGCACTCCCAATGGCTGGAAAGGGTATAGCAAGGTAAATACAGTCACCGAAACCATACCTCAAAGGTCCTAAAGGTTGACAAGGGCAATTAAAAATTGTAAAATCCGCTAAAGACAAAATTTTGAGATGCAGGGGTCACACAGAAAGTGATTGCTATAAATTGTAATACTATAATTGTGATATTCAGTTTATGAACGTTCTCTTTCTGCTAATGGTTTTTAAATTCTAACTTTGTACTTATATTTTTTATTGGAAGGGAATCAGAATTAGCTGCACAACAATAACAAAATCTGTAAATATAACATGCCTAGAAAATGAATTTGCCATTTGTCTACTAATGTGATCGACTATAACCATACATCATTTGGAAAGTATTTAGTGGTACTATGTAGTAATGTGCCAGAATTAAAGAGACCGAAAAGAGGGGTGTTTTTTTACAATAAATAGAAAATGACAAACATCTGAACGAAAAACTGGAATACGTCCTACTTGTACCTCATTGGAGTAATAAAGACATGCGACGTCGTAAAGTGTGCAATGAGGGAAATTTTGCAAGGACAGCGGCATTAGCGTAGTCTTATTTTATTTCCAACTGTCAAAGGATCGGTTGAGGAAGCCTATGGCCTATCAAAACGACTAGACGCCTTTGTCGTGTTAGACCATCCGACCATCACTGACATAAGGGACGGGTGGGGGCAGAGGGGGCAGTGCCCCCCCCCCCCCC
>NW_008707001.1:2103284-2104031 GCF_000327385.1 Lottia gigantea | reverse complement strand
TCGTGTTTTTCCTGAAGAGATTTATCACAGATCTGAAGAATTTTATCTCTAAGTCTTGTTCAGGATAATTTTGATCCTATCAACCAATCAAAAACACATTGTGATTCAGACACTATACAATGGCCAATCTGTTCATATTGAATATCCCAGAATTCCTCACTTGTGGTAGATGGGGCTTTTATTGTAGCTAAGCATTTGATTGGTTAATATTTTAGTGACCTATTATTATAAGCCTTGATTTTAAATCAACCAGCAGAAGGCGACAAACACGAGGTCAAACTTATAGATCTTGAGATGATTGTACAATTTTTGACGGATCTGGACTTTCCCAGAGATTTATGGACAGCAGGGGGGAGGGGGTAATTGATAACCTCAGGGACAAATACTATTGTCTCAATCAGGGCACGTGCTCAGTGTGTGGAAATACATTTTATATGTATGTATATATATAGAATTATGTACAGTGTCGTCTCTGTGATATCAATTTGATCCTTTAGCTTTAATTTGTTGGTGTTTAAATCATTCATTCAAATTTGATGTCTTCCAGTTGCCATACCGGTGCCAGGTCCGGGTAGTCCGGATGGGCAAGTAATATATCTTGAGAGGCAAGAAATAGATCCGGTTGGGCAAGAAATATATCGGGTTGGGCGAGTAATATATCTTGAGAGGCAAGAAATATATCCGGTTGGGCAAGAAATATATCCGGTTGGGCAAGAAATATATCCGGCTGTGCAAGTAATATATCTT
>NW_008707001.1:2040486-2103233 GCF_000327385.1 Lottia gigantea | reverse complement strand
CCCCCCCCCCCCCCCCCCCCTTTCCCTTCCTCGCAGTCCCGAAAGAGAGTTTTTCGGGCAAAAACTCATAACGAGGTTAGAAATAAGGGCAATCTAAGATATTTCGCCCCCTCGGACGTAAACCTGGGTGGCCATACTGATAGGGAAACTGGGTTGAAAATCAGAATGTAATTTCCTGACCTATGCCAGTATGGGTCCCTGGGCCTTCAGGCTAGCGAGTAAGCGTCTAACTCACTGATCCACCAGCGACCCACGCTCAAGCAAGCCAACTAGTATTATTGTGATAGTCATGGCATGACGTGGTTAATTTTTTCTGGAATTACAGAGATCACAAGAGTCGGGTGTAGTGCCATATGACCACTTCCGGTGTTCCGAAATCTGAGTGCGCTCCTGATCTTAGCAGTGGGAATAATACAGAGGGAATTAGCTTGCCTCTTACACATACAGTACCTTACAATCCGCTTTGAATTGCTTTGAGTTTTACTATGAAGTAACCTGGCAGTACTGAGAGATGTCGATGTGTAAGATTCCCCCGTGTATTACAATTTAGGTTTATTACAACCATGTGTCAACAAGATAGATTACACAGATACTATCAGCCAATCGGAATAAGTTGAGTATAAACAGCCTGTTCTGATTGGTTTATTTATCATAACAGTAAATTATCTCTAAGATCAAGGTTACTGCTATCACTGTTAAAATACTATATTTCTTTTACTACGCTGTAAGATAGGATAACGACAAACCGCCTTTATTTACCACTGCCCCCTTGGCCCTATCTTCCCCGCAGTTCCTCCCACCGTTGACCTTATTGACCCCTTGAGCCCGTTTTCCCTACGACACTTTGTTAACATTGTCACTGATAGAATAATACACTTCTCTTACCACGCTGCATATTCCTTTTGTCCCTACCCCCTCCCCCTCTTTTTTTAGTTCCTTTCCCTCCCCCTTGGTCCCATTGCCCCCTCCGACACTTAACTCAATTACTCACTGGTATTCGTCCTATTATGCTGTAAAATAGGACAACGACCATTTGTATATGTCCCTTTGTTAACACTTTCTCCTTGGTCCCATTCTCTCCTTGGTTCCACTTTCTCCTTGGTCCCATTCTCTCCTTGGTTTCACTTTCTCCTTGGTCCCATTCTCTCCTTGGTTCCACTTTCTCCTTGGTCCCATTCTCTCCTTGGTTCCACTTTCTCCGTGGTTCCACTTTCTCCTTGGTCCCATTCTCTCCTTGGTTACACTTTCTCCTTGGTCCCATTTTCTCCTTGGTTCCACTTTCTCATTGATTCCATTTTCTCCTTGGTCCCATTCTCTCCTTGGTTCCACTATCTCCTTGGTTCCTCTTTCTCCTTGGTTCCATTCTCTCCTTGGTACCATTCTCTCCTTGGTCTCATTCTCTCCTTGGTACCATTCTCTCCTTGGTCTCATTCTCTCCTTGGTACCATTCTCTCCTTGGTCTCATTCTCTCCTTGGTTCCACTTTCTCCTTGGTTCCACTTTCTCCTTGGTCTCATTCTCTCCTTGGTCTCATTCTCTCCTTGGTTCCACTTTCTCCTTGGTTCCACTTTCTCCTTGGTCCCATTCTCTCCTTGGTCCCATTCTCTCCTTGGTCCCATTCTCTCCTTGGTTCCACTTTCTCCTTGGTTCTACTTTCTCCTTGGTCCCATTCTCTCCTTGGTCCCATTCTCTCCTTGGTTCCACTTTCTCCTTGGTCCCATTCTCTCCTTGGTTCCACTTTCTCATTGGTCCCATTCTCTCCTTGGTTCCACTTTCTCCTTGGTCCCATTCTCTCCTTGGTTCCACTTTCTCATTGGTACCATTTTCTCCGTGGTTCCACTTTTTCCTTGGTCCCATTCTCTGCTTGGTCCCATTCTCTCCCTGGTCCAATTCTCTCCTTGGTTCCACTTTCTCCTTGGTTCCTTTCCCCTTTGGCCCAATTTCTCCCTACTTCACCATACTCACTTACTGTTTGATTATTATTATCCTCTTACTACGCTGTAAATTAGAACATATTCCCTGTCTCCCTTGGCCTAATTCCCTTTTAGTTTCTTCCTTTGGCTCCTTTTCGCAATTGGCCCATTTCTCCTCTGATATATATTGATAATATACTACCGTTTGCTAAAGGAACATGCAGCAATTCAGACATACCATCTTTATTAGCTCACATGGTGCAGAAAAGTAGGACGTAAAACTCCATTCATTTCATTTCATTGGCCCATAAGGTGCAGTAAGGTAAAACGTAATAATCTATTCATTTCATTTTATATGGTATTCCACCAATATATACCAACAGATGATATAGATAACCCAGAATATAAAAACACCACTAGAATTCTGTTACGGTCAATAAACTCAGAGCTAAGAAGTAATACAAGTTCCAGTTTCTTTTTACAAAAACAACATTTGGTCGTAAAGTACATTGCTATAGTACATAAACATTACATACAACATTTTGAGACTGTCAATCGTAAAATTGGTTGTTGTAATATCATTACGAAAGTCTGAAACATGCTCAAAATGCATTAAATAATAAAACGCAAAACAATTCAAGTAACTAAACATCTCGTCCATCTAAAAAAAGCAAATTGAGCGAAATGGACTCCCCGAAAAGTACAGCCCTTGGCGCAGTATACGTCTACATCAAATAAAAGCGAACAATTTGAGATATATTCATGACGCTCTACAAAATGGCTGACTAGTTGACAAAACCAATCGCAGAGTGGCGTAAGCGCGAAACAACACCAGGATCAGTAATTTGATGAAAATGGATTCGATGTGAATATCTTGTACCGTAAATGTAAAACTAAGAAATTGGAGAACTGCTGTAGAAACTGTGCTTGATTGAGCGTCCGCACTATGGCGTAAATGGGGCACTGAGCAGTTTTGCTGAATGCCTAGATGTATTACTCTAATAACCATTTCATATTTATTCAGATACACTTCAGAACGCATCATTTCAAGATCAATTTTTCAAAATTTACTTTGCCTTCGCGGGATTGAACACCCCTCCTCCCTTTAACAAAAATTCCCCAGACGCCCCTTGGCCTTGGCTGCATAGGAATATAAGTTTCCACCTTCACTGTTTTGATTTCTTCTATTTTTACAGATTTTCAACTTAGAAAGAATTGGAGACCAGGTATAAAAGATACGAGTGATGATGAAGATATCATTATTGATGGTAGTGGAAACGATATTTTAGATCATCAACAACCTTTCTCAGATACTCAACATTCCTTGATAGGTAGGGGACTGAAATTATTCGGCAATTCTCGGTAGTTTCCGTAAAGGTGAATCTGAATATGTTGCAGAGCGCCAGCTTAACTTTCACGGAGGCTGTTAAGTTAATGGCTAAAATTAAAAGGGAGTAATCCATTAAATTTATATACTTGGCTGGCACAAACGGGAACCAGAAAAGAACCTCATGATGTCAAGGTCAAGGTATCAGACGGAGTCAGTGAATGGCTTGATATACAAAAATACTCGTAGCAGACTCGTAGCCAGACTTGATTGTTCGGAGGGGCAATGGAGCATGGTGTTTAGTTGCAGGGGAGGGGGCAATCTGTTTTTTCGGGGAAGAGGTGGGGGGCGCGAATTGCCCTCCGTAGCTACGGGCCTGACTGTTTGTAAAGCTGACTGTAACGTTTTACATTCCTTTTTTTTATTTCAGATACGTGGTTGCCTTGTTGTGAAATTGGAAGTTCGGTTGGTGCATGTGGAATTTTATGTGATGCCGAACTTCATTACAATAAACTGGCATCCGGGGTTCTTAGTCTTAGACTAGAATACGAGAAAAAACTAGACATATATCTCAAACAGCGCGGGAAATCAGTGCCCATGTTATTATTTAAACAATGTATTGAAAGGAGACCAAACGAGTTCTATAAATGCTGTTCGGCTGCTAAATCGGAAAGGCGGGAAAATCAAAGATGGAATAAATTCAAACCTCCACGTATATCGAACAAAAAACAACTAGCATGGAGATTTGTTAATGGTTGACATCGGTATTGAGTCCAAAAAGCTGGGGCTTCATTCTCGGAGACTAGGCTTCGGATAATTTGACTGGCCTAGTCATTTGATTGGTTCATCACAAAAATCAATTTTAAATTTAGCTTTATTAACCAATCAAATTACATGTAGGCTACTGTAATTCTTAAATTCTGGATATTATCTTAATTAAGTTTCTAGAAGGCCCCTGATTAGAATACAGATCGAGTTCATCGTGTTTTTCCTGAAGAGATTTATCACAGATCTGAAGAATTTTATCTCTAAGTCTTGTTCAGGATAATTTTGATCCTATCAACCAATCAAAAACACATTGTGATTCAGACACTATACAATGGCCAATCTGTTCATATTGAATATCCCAGAATTCCTCACTTGTGGTAGATGGGGCTTTTATTGTAGCTAAGCATTTGATTGGTTAATATTTTAGTGACCTATTATTATAAGCCTTGATTTTAAATCAACCAGCAGAAGGCGACAAACACGAGGTCAAACTTATAGATCTTGAGATGATTGTACAATTTTTGACGGATCTGGACTTTCCCAGAGATTTATGGACAGCAGGGGGGAGGGGGTAATTGATAACCTCAGGGACAAATACTATTGTCTCAATCAGGGCAAGTGCACGTGCTCAGTGTGTGGAAATACATTTTATATGTATGTAAATATATAGAATTATGTACAGTGTCGTCTCTGTGATATCAATTTGATCCTTTAGCTTTAATTTGTTGGTGTTTAAATCATTCATTCAAATTTGATGTCTTCCAGTTGCCATACCGGTGCCAGGTCCGGGTAGTCCGGATGGGCAAGTAATATATCTTGAGAGGCAAGAAATAGATCCGGTTGGGCAAGAAATATATCGGGTTGGGCGAGTAATATATCTTGAGAGGCAAGAAATATATCCGGTTGGGCAAGAAATATATCCGGTTGGGCAAGAAATATATCCGGCTGGGCAAGTAATATATCTTGAAAGGCAAGAAATATATCCCGTTGGGCACGAAATGTATCCGGTTGGGCGAGTAATATATCTTGAGAGGCAAGAAATATATCCCGTTGGGCAAGAAATATATCCGGCTAGGCAAGTAATATATCTTGAGAGGCAAGAAATATATCCGGTTGGGCAAGTAATATATCTTGAGAGGCAAGAAATATATCCCGTTGGGCAAGAAATATATCGGGTTGGGCGAGTAATATATCTTGAGAGGCAAGAAATATATCCGGTTGGGCAAGAAATATATCCGGTTGGGCGAGTAATGTATCTTGAGAGGCAAGAAATATATCCGGTTGGGCAAGTAATATATCTTGAGAGGCAAGAAATATATCCGGTTGGGCAAGTAATATATCTTGAGAGGCAAGAAATATATCCGGTTGGGCAAGTAATATATCCGGTTGGGCAAGAAATATATCCGGTTGGGCAAGTAATATATCTTGAGATTCAAGAAATATATCCGGTTGGGCAAGTAATATATCTTGAGAGGCAAGAAATATATCCGGTTGGGCAAGTGATATATCTTGAGAGGCAAGAAATACATCCGCTTGGGCAAGTAATATATTTTGAGAGGCAAGTAATATATCCGGTTGGGAAAGTAATATATCTTGAGAGGCAAGAAATATATCCGGTTGGGCAAGTAATATATCTTGAGAGGCAAGAAATATATCCGGATGGGCAAGTAATATATCTTGAGAGGCAAGAAATATATCCGGTTGGGCAAGTAATATATCTTGAGAGGCAAGAAATATATCCGGTTGGGCAAGTAATATATCTTGAGAGGCAAGAAATATATCCGGTTGGGCAAGTAATATATCTTGAGAGACAAGAAATACATCCGGATGGGCAAGTAATATATCTTGAGAGGCAACAAATATATCCGGATGGGAAAGTAATATATCTTGAGAGGCAACAAATATATCCGGTTGGGCAAGTAATATATCTGGAGAGGCAACAAATATATCCGGATGGGCAAGTAATATATCTTGAGAGGCAACAAATATATCCGGTTGGGCAAGTAATATATCCTTCGATGGAATTCTGCATGGTAGTTGGTTGTAGTAATGCTTTTAGTTTATACTTATTATAGGCTATATCAACGATCACTGAATGTCTAAATGTGGTGACTTTCTGCTCTCTTTTCCCCATTATTCCAATCCTCTCCAGTCCTTCCGACCTTCGACCTGCAACACCGACAAGGGTAAATAGGGGCAAAAACTCTGAAGAAACAATATATCTCTACATATGCTCAAAACCTCGACCTTAAAGGAGAGACTACATATTGTGGCGAATATATCAAACACGCTTGATTTGGCGAATGCCTTCGGCCGATGCTCGGGCGAATATCGTAGCACTGAACTAACTAGGAGACAATAGACGAAGTTGGCTGGCGATCGACTCGCCAGAACCATTCGCCGTGAAAATTCGCAAGGTATGTCCTGAGTAAGAAGCTGAGAAGCCATTCGCCAACAACAAGCGTGTTTAGTATTAATCGCGCGAATATTCATCGCCATCAACACGTTCGGCTAGTATGTCCAATCTGGCGATGTCTATTGCGAACTTACCTATAAATCAACCAATCACGGACGCCTGAAGCGTCACATGACAAATAAAATGGCGACCTCCGGGCATTCGCCTAGTGTGTCCACTGTGTCGGTCGTATGAATTCGGTGGCGAAAAGTTCGGCCGAAGTACCAGCGAATGAAATTCTCCCAGTCTGTCCTTAAGCATGAAGGTGCGGACACTAATCGACTACAAAAGTCTCCAACCAAGACCGCTCGTGTGCCCGCACCTTTATCCACCGCAACTCCTTTACAAGTCAGTTCACACCATAGCACTAGGTCTGATCACTCTCGAGAATATGTGTGTTGTTTCGCAATGGCATTGTTTTCATTCCATTAGAATGTTAAATTCCGTTCTGCCTTAAATCTCCACAGGGACTTGTTCAGAAATTTCCTAGATTTTTCTCATGAATGGAAGTGAGTTGGTTTATATATTAGTTAGTATATACACGACCAACTTGTTGATGACGAGGTTTATTTCTGCAAGACACATCCGGAGTTAAAGCAATGGCGGCGCCAGCCTCTCGAGACTTGGGGTAGCCTACAAATAGAGGGCAGACTGACTCTATCGAGGGACATTTGTCAAGGCTGATTTCAAAATGCAGCAACTCTGTGGAGGCGTCTTATAGTAAGCTTCTCATGGAGCGTCTGAGGGGAGTCTCTCAAGAATTTTTCAAATTGATTTGCTGCATTCCGACATATATTTTGGGGCAAAAACGTCTAAAAATCATGATTTTAACTTTGTTAAAAATAATGTGTGATTACAATTGGGAGTGCAAACCATTTTTCAAGGGTGTGGATTAGGTCCCTCTGTACCCCCCCTGGCGTCGCAATGGAGTTTACGGGATGCAAGGACCATTTTGTAACCTTTGTAAGTCCATTTGGGTCACATTGGGCCTAAATCTAAAATGTCTGCAGTTCCCGTAATTCCAGATAAACTTGATCAGATTAAGCCTCTATCGAACTTTGTCTGCACAGAAGAAGTTTGGTTTAAGAGACTAAACCACATTGGTCACTATCGCAAATTACTGGAATTGTGGAATTTAAGAGCATGGCTAATGAAAGAAAGAGCACTTTTTAGACAGATAGAACAAAGGTTCACGAGGATGCTTTCTTTCAGCTGGTCCTAGGTCAACCCTCTTCGTATTGATCTTCCTAGATTATCTGTACCCATTTACAGCTGGTTTGATTATGGAATTGTAAAGACAGATGATTTCTTCAAGATCACCGGACTTCACAGGCCGACAAAGATTAAAACCCACGACAACCATTTGTTGAAAATGACGTCACATTTTAAGGCTCAAACCGACTGTGTTACAGCCTGTTTAATTGGAGTGAAGCGTTAAGTGTATCCGATATACATACAAATGCTAGAAAACCTCTTCGTATCCCTTTAAGGGAAAGAAAAATATCAGAAGAAACCTCTTGAAATGAAATACTTCGGGAAGTTTTCAATGATGGTATTATATTTGTTGGCGCCAAAATGCCAGCGACCTGCTAACGTATAAATGAGATCAGGTGAAATATATTAAATAGTATATCCCTGGCACTGCTTAATCGACGTTCAGAGAATATTGGCTAAATAAATGTCAGGGTGTAACAATTTACACCATCAACAAATATGTCGCCAATTTTATCAAAACCTTTGGCATGATAATAGGTTCTACGTGCGCCGGTACTTCTTTCTAGATTCTTTTTTCAATAAAAGTTAAAGAGAGGTTTACGACTTGGGCGCAACCCTGGAGGGGTCAAAATGCACAGAGTGAATGAAAAAGCAGAGCGTCATCCAGGGCCTTAGCTGGGAGGCATATTTGACCCCCGTAGACAACTAATTGTTCCTAAATGAGAGTGAATAAGACAATTATGGTCGTTTGCGTTAAAAAATATCATGTAAAATTTTTCATTAAGTTTTTTGTTTTAAATTTAAGTTCCCCACCCCTCTTAGACCTTAGAATAGGGCCTAGCTTCATTCATTCTTCAGAAGCTTTGTTTACAACATTTGCTGAATTCGTGACGGCGTGTTGCAAGGAAAACCTACAGCAAGTTGACAGATCCTGTGTAGTGGCGTCTCTATGAATCATTACGTGGGAGGCTAGTAGGGGCCACAGAATTTTCAAGGGGCTCCAAGGCCAAACCCCCAACCAGGCCCGCAGCTAGCCCAGGGTCTCAGGGGGGAGGCAAATTTTTTGAAGGGGGCTCAACTATAGTGACTCGACAAGTAATTTAAGTCATCTATAGTTTAAAATTTGTTTAGGGGGGCCCTGTATCTACGGGCCTGGTCCCAATCCCCTCTCTTAGCAACACCATTGATTCCATGAGTTCCATATTTCATTAAAGAACTATGAGTAAGAACTAGAAAAAGAAATCCTGTATTAACAGCTGTATGGTGATCAGAATGCTTGAGATCCGGCACGTATCGAACATCTAGGCTAGTCAAGTATACATACCAACTAACTGCGCATCTACATTTCAAGTTATTTCGAACTCCGACTAATACCTTGAAATCATTAGACACTTTTCTTGTATCACGGACGTTTGTAATTGGAGCAATTTGACTGGACGGGGTTTGGCGTTTTGTTTCAGATGCGATTGATGGTAAAATACTATTTTCTTACTTAAATAGGCAAAACAAACTGAACTGTGGGTAACCTGCTCCCCTTCTTCTCGTATAGGGAAAGTCTATGAGACTGCCACCTACCCGACCCCCTCCTCTGGCCCCTAATTTAATGATTTAGATTACCACCAGACGTTCATATTGTGATTCTCACATAAACAAAAGAAGCAGTTATACAACAGTTTAAAATGAAATGGAACAGAGTTTTGTGTCTTTCTTTGTCGCACCAGATTGGGTAAAAAAAATGAGCAACGATACAGTAGTATGAAAACAGAAAACAAACGAAACAGAGTTTTACATCCTAATCTCCCACAACAGATTGGGAAAATAAAATCGAGGAAGCCATGCAGACTGCAGGTATTTTACCAACCAGGTGTTAAAATGTTTTTATCTGCCGACACCTGTTAGCGCCTAATCAACGTATTAACATCTAATAATAGATTTCATCACCAGGTGTCAAGATAAGTCTGTGAATACCGAGATTTAATAATAATTTCAAGGTTAACTTTATCTTAAATGAAATGGAGGTTTACGCCTAACTTTATTAAACTCAGGGCAAAAACCGACCATTTAATACCCAGTGGTGTTTCTATTGAGGCTTGTCCGGCCATGCTCTTACTTGCATCTCCATTTTTCATTTTGCATCACCAAAGAACTGCCTGTGAGTCAAAAACTCTACAGCGTCAGTCCATTTTGTTAACCACATCTGCATTTGTCTGTCTTTACGCTTAAATGTTCCAAATGCTCAGCAGAGTCTATTTACAAACTAAGGGTAGGTTTTACAGATTCGTTAATCGCTTTCTACAAGCGTAAATACGAAATCCAGAAATTCATTTGGACAAATTATTTACACCAGAAGTCCAATATGACTCGAAATAGTAGAATGGAAAGCTTCATGTTATTCAATTTAACTTCCTTGAATAGCTGGGTGAGGATAAAGACGTATAGGCTACTGTTTTGGTGTCTGGGCGTTTAAAAAACACGCTCCAGTTTAATTAGGACAGATTAATTAGTAATATAATTAGTAATGGTTTGTTAGTAATAATGAGATGGAATGTGAAAAATGTACCCAGGAATATAAACAAGTTGATAAAATTAATAACCGCAAGACTAACAGACTGAAAAAAGTGGAGTTTTGAGCACCATTATCTGTTGTGTTAAAAACATTATTAGTTATGCAAATGGGATGCAGATTGTTAGTGGGCGTTCTGTCGGCCCAGGACAGTAGTGCTCATAAAACTTAAAGGGTTATAGGCACCGATTTACTTGATATAGGCTTATATTAAATATATATAAAGCAAAAGCTCCGGTATATAAATAGCCTGTGGTAATCATGGATGACAGGATAATCATGAAAAAATTTCTGCCTAATATACCAAGCCAGTAGCTCAACTAAATGGGTAGTGGCCCGTGAACTTAAGTGGGTTGGGGCCCCTCTCACGGAAAAATATTTTTTCACATATGCTCTTTTGCATTTGTATGTCTTGGTGGTTGGGGCCCTGGGGGATAGGGGCCCGTGGATGTGTTTCAACCAGTCCCTGTAGTTGAACCACTGTACCCAGTGCATACATAAAAATGTTGGTGTATAAAAATGATTTCCTTTAAAATTCTAAACCACTTCCCCGAACTGATACATTTGTTAAGTGTAGGAACGATAATAGAGTAAATACCTAAGATAAGTTAGTTATCTCAAGAAGCAATAAATCATCAGAAAATAACCTTTTTTAACCTTGAAATAAGTGTCTAATCATCACCTACTGTTAACTCAACGTTTGCCACTTTAAATTCTACTTTCGTTTTATTGACACGAGTTATTCTGATACCATTATAACCACGTGAGATTCTGATGTATTTGCAGGTGAGGAATATTTGGCATTCATTTCTCCACATTTTTCTACTTTTACTTTATTAATGGATGGAATATTAGAACATTGGGTATCAATTTAAATTCACGTTCAAGAATTTATGAAGAATTTATCATGGTTTTAAATTTAATATTTCGACCAAATATCATCATTCATTACACGATTTTGGCAGTCCGTCAAAGGTACTCAAAATGGAAAATGAAATGAATGGAGTTTTACGTCCTACTCTTCTGCACCTCAAAGGTACTCGCAGACGCAGAGCAAAAATTAGTTCAACTAACTGTGAATGAATATCCGTTATTATGCACATGTCGTGTCCTGGATTCGCACAATAGCACGAGAAACGTTTGTGTTGTTTTCTAAACAAAGGAATCTCATAAAAAAATATAAGTTATACATAAAATACATGTACAATACTATTAATTTAACCATAACAACGCTTTAGAGTTTATACTGCTATCAGTTACGACAGTACATTGTTATTATATTGTAGATAAACAGCACACCAGATCTTCTTGTGAAAAGTGATGCTACTTAGATCTATCAACCATCAGTATTTATTAACGCAACTACATGTAAATTCCTTGTATCTTATACTGTACTTTATAGATAATCTCTGCACCAACATTATCACTGGTCTCTTTATATGATAGCTCTACGGTCTCAATACTTCATCATCAACAACAACTATTATTCCAAAAGGCACGCTCTGCCTTCTTCAAGCTATTTATTTTTAAACAACAAGGTTCTCCTTAAAGGCACCATAAATATTCTACTTGGTCTTCCAACCAGTAACATAGGATCCTTGCAGCACTTTTTATTGAAATCACTTCAGTCTGTTCCCATTTGGATCGGAAACTTAAAGCTCACAACCAGACACCTTAAAGGTGCAATCAGACATGTCTGGCAAATACAGCCAAATCAACAGTTTAGAGCACCATTTCGATATGACTGGAAAATACAACCAAATAAACTGTCTAGAGCTCTAGTCAGACATGACTGACAAATACAACCAAATCAACAGTCTAAAGCTCTAATAAGACATGGTTGGTAAATACAACCAATTTCACAGCCAGTTCTAGTCGGACATGACTGATATATACAGTCAAATCAACAGTCTAAGACATCTAGTCAGACATGACTAGTTAATACAGTCAATTCAAGTCAGGTATTATCAGCACAGTTTTGTATTCCATCTTTTTTCTGGTTGGTTTTCTTTTTAACATCATTAATTTCGTTGATGGCATCTTCAAACATCACAGCTAGAGGTTTTAATAACAATGATAGATAGGGATAATCACACGGTCGAACCTGAAATACAGTAAGATTAATCTGTTAGAATAGTTTAAAGCTTACTTGTTTGGGGGGTGGGGGATTAGTGGAGGGTTCCTGTACACAACCCCTTTTTCAATTTCATTTTTTTGCTTAAAACTGACTTTTCTTATTAAAAATCTGACAGTGAAAGGAATAGTGTGACAACCATCCACTTCTCCTGTACAAATACTATAGTACATTGTATACATGGAACACTCAGAAAAGATGCTGGCCAGCTTTGGCCCCCTACTTCCAAATTTTTTATCATTTTACATAGTGAAAGACTGGTCTGTAGCCCCCCCCTAGAAAATTTTGTGGCCCATGCTCGGCCCACCTCAACTAATGTTTCCTAAAAACACCACTAATTGTATGGAGATTTTCTGGCTAGTGCCCCTCAGATACCCTCCCTCCCTCTTCCCTTGCCAAACATGTCCTATTTCCTATACCCCTTAACCGGTAGCGATTTAAAAATACAAATAAAAGCAACATAAGTTATACTTACAGTCATGTGATCGAAAGCTATACCAACATTTGAGGTAAATTTATCGGTAAATATCGGTACTTTACTATATCTTTGACTGAAATGGGTCAATATGATCTGCTTGGCGTTCATCTTTTGTCCAATTTCTATAGCTTGTGTTGTTGTACTGAAAAATATAAAACCTTTACAGGGACTGGTGGTCCATTTTCTTGACCAATCATACCTGAGTCTCAGAAACTGGAATTTTTTAGCTTAGCCAATTAGTAATAGTGTTCACAGCCTATCGTCGAAATTTGAGCCTTCAAATCCATGTGTGTCTTGAATTATCTGTGTTTGAAAGTTTTTTTTAGACACTGCCATAGAAATAGGAAATGAAATTTCTAGTTTGAAGTATCTTCAAAACGGATCAAGTTACAAGATTGAGGGTTATTAAAATACCTGTGTGTTTTATATCTAGCCTCTTTCTCCATTCCTTCATCAAACGTTGCTTCATGAATCAAAATATCACAATCTTTTCCTACAACACCCAAATTTTAATATTTTTCAAAATGTCTGATGTGATTTTGACTGTTAATTTGGCTGTAATTGTTATACATATTACATTTAAGACCAAAAAAAAGCCCTTTAAATTAAAAAATCAAATTTAAAAAATAATTAAAAAAACTGTCATGGATTCTTTCAATTCGAGCAACGTTTAAAATCTAATAAAGGAATCATAATAGGCATCTTGAGGATGAAAAGATGTCGGACTATATAGCCTTTTCTGAGTGCCACACAGAATGTTGGAGTACTCTGACATAAGAAGGAAATCAATCGAGACCAAAAAAAAGATGTCAGATTGTACAGAATGTCGGAATACTCAGAAGTTGGAATTCACAGAGTACATTATACACTTCTAGATATCATCAAAAGATTATAACTTCTGACCTTGTTCAACTAAGTTATTACAAGGCATTGTATCTCCAGAATATACCAATTTAAAACCATTATATTTTAAACACAGTCCTTTAGCTCCTAGACAATGTTCACATCAACTGGGTTAAACTGAAATTAGACATTTTCGTTTTTAAAAATCCTCATAGACCTTATTCATATGTCAGCCATATTGAATCCAAAAGAAAAAAAAGTAACATTGTGTCACAGCTGTGAAATCGCTTTATTGCCTCCTTCTCCAATCCAATTAACTCAAAGTTTATCATATTTTACATCATTTAACTCGGAATGTAACTGTTTCCTCATATGACATCACCATTTTTGAATAAATGACATAAATTGTGTTAAGAGCCTAACATTAGAAGGTTCCAAAACGACCGTTAATTCGGATTACAAAGTCAAAATTTAAAATAGGTCTATCTTGTTTTCAAGTGTACCAGAGAATTAATATGTCAATTTACTTTCAATTTCTGCAATCATTAGCAAGTTGGATTGTAGGCAATTTGGCGCTGTGGGTTCAAATCCACCACAAGTAAGAAAAGCTTCAGGACAGTTTAAGGGTTGTCAGCTTTCAACCCCCATTCCCTGAATATTATTTGGGTTAACGAATTTATCTACTTTCAATCTGTAACATTCTTTGAAAAAAAAAAATGGCCACTTACATCATCAAGTTGGAGAAGCTTTTCAATATTCAGTTTATCTTCTGGTTTTAGTCTTTGTAAGGGAAATAACCTAAAATAATAAAGCAACAAAAAATTGAAAATAAAATGAGTAAGATTTACATTCATATTTACTGAACCTGATTTGGCTAATGAAGACAGGCAACACCATGCAGTGTGCAATGAATGGAATTTTACCAGGACAATTGCAATAGACCCCTCTTTTGAGATTTCCAACTGTTGAGGGATCTGTAATATGCACATCCTGTAGCACACTGTAACACACAGGTCCCCGGTTTATTATCCCATCCAAACGACTAGACACTTTTTCCATGTCAGCCCCTCCAACATGCATCACTGACGGGAAAACTGGGATGAAAACTCACTTTATAGCTGCAGAAACTGGATAAATTCTCGAATCAATATAATCTATCCATCTCTTCATTGATAATGGAGCCGCTACGACCAAACTAGTAATGTCTTTTTTTTCTTTTCCAAACGCATCTAGCCTCGCCTGTATAATACCACTGAGGCCCTGAAAAGAAAGGAACATCTCTGACAATGTATGGATCAAAACTGTGGTCTCTGTATACCTTAGCGAATACAGCTAATGAGGTGCCTTGACAGAAAGTCTGTAAATAATAAGCATACAATTCAATCAAATTGTTGCTTTCTGTGATACAAGATACATGGCTATTGCCGTCAAGGTATAAGACAAAGTTTGTAATAGCTTGACATTGTGAAGATGTAGTTTGTAATAGCTTGACATTGTGAAGATGTAGTTTGTAATAGCTTGACATTGTGAAGATGTAGCTTGTAATATCTTGACATTGTGAAGATGTAGCTTGTAATAGCTTGACATTGTGAAGAAGAAGTTGGTAATAGCTTGACATTGAGACTTCACCAACAAAACAGAATGAAAACTAACTTACTAAATGATGATCAAAGCTAACTTACTAAATGATGATCAAAGCTAACTTACTAAATGATGATCAGCATGCATATGTGATATAAATACACCATTAAGAGTACGTAATATAGAGTCTGTTTTTTCACCATAATGATCATATAACTGACTTATTGTAGCTTCACCACAGTCTAACATTATACTCTTACTGTCACTGTACAATATAAAATAAAATGGAGATATTTGGGCAATGCCATGCAATGCTGCAATTAAGTGAAGATATAAATCCTACCGATGGTGGCTGCAGAACTTTGTATTCAGAGAGGCCACAGCCACCTTTTTTTTTTAGATCCATTCTGGAATATTGTTTATAATGAAATGGCTTAAATCCCGTATTTTACACAATTTGAAAGCGTATTCTTTCAATATAATAACAATTTTCAAATGTAAAATGCCTATCGCCTAAAAACATCTCTCCTGCTACTTCACAGACTACTGTCAAGGTGATAAAACGAACACCATTCTACAGATTGTTTAAACTATATTTACTCTAAACGTAACAGAATTCCACTAAAATTTCTGTATTTTGATGAAGTTGAGGCTCCAGTACCTAAAAATACAATCTCTGGATACACTCGATCATCTGGAATCAACATAACACAATAATAAATGGAATACCAATTTAATAGACCTTGTCTCAGAGAAGCCTCAGATGTTCCAAAAACACGAGAATATCCTGACTTGCCAACATTATCTTCATATAGTGGACTTGACCTACTCAGATCTTCAGATATGAAATAAGGATGTGATATTATTGTGTTGGGAAGGGCCAGATATCAGATTTCACTTTTTATGGGATTTGATATTTTCACCATGACAAAAGCCAAATGATTCCCTAAATTTCAATTCTCATGATCTACATTCTTGCATGGCTAAAATATACAGAATTATATGAAAGAGAAAAATCTATACCCTTTGACTTTACTATTGTGTAGATTAGAATACATGACAATATCACATCTGAAGAGCTGGCCAGATTTGTCAGGCTAGTATAGGATGTTGATTTAATATATTTGCCAGTCACTCAGACTTGACTTGTGAGCCTTATGAAGCAAACAAGAATACGAAATAAACAGCATACCTTTAGGAATCTCTGATTTTAATTTAGCGACCTCTTGTTTAAAATTATCTATTGCTTCAGTAATTTCAGGATTTCTTGTAATTTCACTCTGGAAATCTTCAAGGTTTGGCTGAGTTATTAACTCTCTGAAAATAAACATTTTTTCATTCGTTAATTGTATTGTTCCCATGGACTGAATGTTAGACAGTACCATGTCCTTGTGTATTGGACCTAATTCTGACCCATGTAAAATAAAAAGTTTATTATTATTATTACTTTAATATTTACGAGTAGAGCTTACAACTTCCAAAAGCACAAACAGTGGCCCTTTGCACAAACTAAGAAAAACGTAATAATACTATACCTTGATAATTGTGTATATGGTTTATAATGATACTTCAAGTTATTTTCCCCTCTAATAATATTCGTAGTCATATCAGGTAGAGTCGAGGTGGGCGTGGTCAATGCTGGTAACAAGGGGAATAACTCAGGATGGAGTAAATTCAGGTGGCTTTGTATTTTTGAACCATCATCATGCATGGCGTTACTGAACGTATCTTCAAATATCATATGTTTAACATTCGCTCCAAAACTGGAAAATAGATATTACTAAATTAACAATATTAGACATTCTGAAAGGGATGCAAGATCGACTCAGTCACCATCAAATAAATGTGGACTATCTGAAAGAGATGATGCATTGACCTATTCCAAATATCCAAAAAACATTATAAGCTACATGAGCAGTCTGAATGATATAAAAATTCTGTCACATGCCTTACTTTTTCACAGCAGGACAGCGACATAAGCCCTCTCTTTTTCAATTTCAAACTGTCAAGGGATCTTTAACATGCACAGCCTGTAGCGCACAGGGCCTTGGTTTATTGCCCTAACAACCAGATGCTTTATCCATGTTAGCCCTCTCCAACCTGCATTAATGTCAGAAGAATCCAGGTATTCCTCTGAACCATGCCAGGATTACACCCGAAATCTTCAGTTTAGCAGAGCCACTTCAGCTCCAGTGCAACCAATGAAACAAGTATGACCAAAAGATAAAAATAAAAAATTACCTGTTCATCCATTGTTGATATTCAGGTAATTTTAGTATATGTTCTGGAGTTAGGTGAATAATTAAATCAACTGTCATTTCTACTGGTGTATTTTCATCTGTGTTTTGATATTTTTTCAATCCTTCGTTATTAATCAATGGAGTTAAAAACCCAGAGTGAGGACAATCTACAACTATATTTAATAAATGAAATGAAATTGAGGTTTATATCAGACTTTTAAGCGCCTTATTAGGTTATTGACTGGCAAAGCCATGCTGTGAGCAGTGAGGAAAATTTTGTAAAGAAAGCAGCATAAGGCTACAACAAGAGCTGGAGCATTTCAGAGATAGAGGAATAGTTTCCACAAAATCTCTCTCAAGTTGACAGATCAACAGACAAGAGTTATGACCACAGACAATCGTTTCTGATACTGTCTTTAATGATCCTATTTCACCTTGATCTGGTTCTTCTGAATGCAAATGGGCACCCACAAATATGGGGTATAAGATGTCCAATGCTTGGAAACTAATAGCATGAAAATGGTAACTTACTGATAAATGATGGTGATGGAACAAGTGGCTTTAAAATATCTTCAGAATTAATCTAGATTCAATAGAAAATAAAATATCTTCAGAATTAATCTAAATTCAATAGAAAATAAAATATCTTCAGAATTAATCTAGATTCAATAGAAAATAAAATATCTTCAGAATTAATCTAGATTCAATAGAAAATAAAATATCTTCAGAATTAATCTAGATTCAATAGAAAATAAAATATCTTCAGAATTAATCTAGATTCAATAGAAAATATCTTCAGAATTAATCTAGATTCAATAGAAAATAAAATATCTTCAGAAAAAATCTAGATTCAAAAGAAAATATCTTCAGAATTAATCTAGATACAATAGAAAATATCTTCAGAATTAATCTAATTTAAATAGAAAATAAAATATCTTCAGAATTAATCTAGATTCAATAGAAAATAAAATATCTTCAGAATTAATCTAGATTCAATAGAAAATAAAATATCTTCAGAATTAATCTAGATGCAATAGAAAATATCTTCAGAATTAATCTAGATTCAATAGAAAATATCTTCAGAATTAATCTAGATTCAATAGAAAATAAAATATCTTCAGAATTAATCTATATTCAATAGAAAATAAAATATCTTCAGAATTAATCTATATTCAATAGAAAATAAAATATCTTCAGAATTAATCTAGATTCAATAGAAAATAAAATATCTTCAGAATTAATCTAGATGCAATAGAAAATAAAATATCTTCAGAATTAATCTAGATTCAATAGAAAATAAAATATCTTCAGAATTAATCTAGATGCAATAGAAAATATCTTCAGAATTAATCTAGATTCAATAGAAAATATCTTCAGAATTAATCTAGATTCAATAGAAAATAAAATATCTTACAACTTTCATTCTGTAGTAAATATTTCCAAGCAAAAGGATTTCTGGATTGCAAAATTATTACTTTTCTTTCTTTATGCAATTTCGAGTTGCATTTCTTTAAGATTAGGTAGAAATTTAAAATGTTCTAATGGTAATCCTTCAAAAGATTTTGGCAATGATGTTAGTACCTTATGATTATAGTGTTGTCATATAAAAAAAATAGCACACAAAATATACAATTTGATTTGATTCACAGATCGCTATGGTAAATTCTAATTTTGGCCACAGACAAATAATATTCAGAAGAAGAGTAACATATTATATACTTACAACTCTACCATCTTCTAATGTTACTGATTCACCAGTTTTCAACAAATTAAAACTAGGACCTCTGATAAAAGAAAAGAAATATCGAAATTAGGTAAACTTTCTATTCAAATTGACTTCTTTTTTTTTAATTGTCAAAAGCTCTTTTAATGTGTGGAAATGCATAACACGTGGTTTGTTTTCCCACTAATTTTTGAGTCATTATTTGTCATCGGCATAAGTGAAAATTTGAAATAATTCATTCCTTAGTGACTGTTTCATGAAATTTTAAACCTTGAGGATCTGGTTTTCCATAAGTCAAGAGAAATTTATAATAATTTGTAACTTACGGACGAATATCTAATTCTTTACATTTTAAAATATCTATCTTTCTTTCTGATGGTTTGGGCTAAAACAGTAGATAGTTAAATTAGTACCAATTTAGACCCAAATAATCAATCTGTTGTCAGATCAACCTGTTACAGCAATTTGTTTTTGTTGGGAAAAAAAAAATCCTGTTTGGAGATCCTTGCAGCTTTAAAATCCAACTTTATATTCTAATTTGCCAGTGTTTAATAGATTTTTGCATATTCAAAACAAATTACAATGATAAAATATCAAAGATATACAGCTATCATCCTATGAAAATATTCAGACAACAATTTTAATATCTATGAGAAAAGTAAGTGAGTAAGTGTTAATTATCTATGAGAGAATACTTACAGTACAGATATAGGCTACGGAAACCTCAACAGGTAGACTGTCTAATCTAGGCTTTTTACTGGCAGACTCTGAAATATTAACATAGATAGAAATTCAAAAATTATCAAAATGATCACTCTGTAAAGATAATAGCCAGTTGGTGTACTTGAAGTGGAAAAATTTTACTGTAAGTGTGCAAAGTCACATGTTCAACTCAAGTCTTCAGACCTATATCTGAAGTATTTTTGAGAAACAGGGACATGGGTAGAAATGATACAGGACAGTTATTGAATCACCAATCATCTTCACAATGTCAAGCTATTATGAACTGCCTTTTATACCTTGACTGCAATAGCCAATGTTCTTGTATCATGTTTGTATATGCAGTGATATGATTGGATTGTATCAGAGCTCTCAAAAGAAAGTCTGTAAACAATAAGCGATAATGTCTAGTACAGCTTTTTGCCGAGAGATCTGATTCGCTGCTTTGGCTGTCGCACGATCCAATCCAATTGACATTGAAATTGTAAAGTGGGTCATTCAATAATTCATACCTGCTTCATCGGTTCTTTCATCTTCACAAAAGAATGGTACATATTGAAACTTGAAGTTATTGTCTTCGAAACATTCTTCAGTAAGTGCTCTCTTTTCTAGAAATAAAAATTAAAATTAGAAAGTTGTACAAGGTTCTTGAGAATCCTGTCTACTAGCTGATACCTCGCCAAACCTCTTAGCATTGTCATTGGCTTGTAACCATAAGAACTTACTTACCAAACTGTGTTCTTCCAACTGTCCGGAATTGGGGGCATTGGCAGCATATTCAAAACCAATGCATAAATTTGTTCAGAAACAGGGTTCAAGTCCCATTGAATGGTAACCATAACAACTGACTTACCCAATTGTGTCCCATCTGACTGTCCTAAATGTTTACACATACTGGATATACCCTCCTACAATATGATGTATTTCATATAAAAATATTAATACAGAACCTGAAACAAGTTGTTGCGATTAGACAACTGCCACATTTCAGCCTATGTCCCTACTGAAGTTCAGGTTGCTTTAATATGCCTATAACGCTCTACAATTGATGTATTAAGTACTGTTTTAACAATGAAAATATTTTGTTATTGTAATATATATAGGTACTGGCAGCGACATTCAGCAACAGGTAGAAAGATACTTAGTTCTTAGTTCCTTATTCGGGCCCCACAACAGAAGGGCAGGAGAGGGGGACTGCATCTCATTTCTAAACCCTTACAGCTATTAGTGTGTTTGTTGCTTACCACATTAGGGGGTCCATGAAGGGTAATTTTGGGTACTCCTGTCTCTTCCAATGATAATAATAAACCTGTAATAAACAATCGTACAATAGATCAATGATCTTAGCAAAATTACACCAAAGATAGAAATGCTCACTTCATCATTCAGTTGGAAAAATAACAATTTTTTACTTTGATTAAATACAAACAATTGCTAAAAAGCACTTTTCTGCTTTCGACAAGGCTATTCACAATACATAGTGACAAGGATAAAGTATGCAAAGAGGGAAATTTTAAATTTTGATAGCAAAGCAGCATTAAACTTTTTTTCTATGGATCTTTAACATATACGGCAAAGAGTATCAGTTTATTGTTCCATATTAAAACCTAGACACTTATCCCATGTTAGCACCTACTACCACCTGCATAATTGACAGGGAAGGGGGGTAATTTTAACAAATATTAAGCAAGCTATCCCTATTTGTGCCAAACTCAATAGAAGCATACCGATTAATCCACCAATACTACTCCAATCTTTACTGGTCAGAAAAAGATGTTCTATCTTTGCAATCTTCAATCTGAAACAATCATATCAAGAGGATAGTTCTATGTCTGTCTCAACTCTGAAGCTCACTGGCTCGGCAGTTTTGATTCGATTTCTTTAAAAAAGGAATACCACTTATATACTGTAAGCTTACTTTTAATTGCTACTTTAGTGACCAAAACTGATAAAAATGAAATGGGCCTGTATGTCCTTGTTTTCAGAATGAGTTCCAGACTGGATATTGATCACTTTACATGCCTAATAGTGAAAAAATATAAAGAAATACTGAGAATCAGAGTTATATCATAACTTACTTGTCAACCAGCAAAAATCTTTGAACTCCTTCACCACAGTTGAAAAGGTATCTAAAAAAGAAAAAGACAAAAAGTTACAGACATGAAAAAAAAAATCTATTTAAAAAACTTAATGAGTAATAATCTCACAAATTCATTTTATCATTAACTCCTACTTTGTATGAGAACGTTAGATGTCTAAAATTCTTGGTGCAACAAAAAAAACAATTGATAAAAAAAACTCTAGCCTACCTTGTAAATGTTGTGTTGATCATTACAGCTTTAGGAAACCCCTTGCCACCCATCCCCACAATGTGGACATCGATCAAGTTCGATGCTGATGATGCATTTGTAGATCCACGCGTCTTTAAAATCCTCAGTTTGGCTTTCTTATTTTTACCGATTTTTTCTTTCCTTTTCGGTTGAACATTCAAATTCTCCATTTTAAGATTCTTTAACTGGTTTTAGCGAATTTCCATCTAAAACGTTAGTGTACCGCTAAGTGTTTAAGTTCGTACCAGGACATGTGCCTGTGGTTCACTAAGAACGTCTTTTGCACTTTAAAATTTAATCGTTTGAAAATGACACGGCTGTGAACAAATAGTGCCCTAACTATACTTCATGGTAAATGAAATCTATTCATTCAATCAATATAATTTTCATAATAAAAAGCAAAACATAAGAAATTTCTGATGAAAAATGTGCAATTTTGATGAAACGGAAGTATACGTTTTATTTAACTTCAAGACTGAAGAGCAATTAACGGGACATAATCTAAACTATATTTCCAGACTTCAGACCACTATTATGTCGTTCTAGGACGACTCCATATTCTGTACATGTTAAGAGCCTGATTTTCAGCAAGGCCCTTGCCCTATATATATATACTTAAAAATGGCCACTTTTTGGGTCTCGATTGGTAAACACAATTGTTTATTGTATTTATTTTATTATATATATATATATATATGAACAGAACATTCGATTGGTTCAGTTCTGCTTTATGAAAATAGAATGTTGCACAATCATGTATATATATATATATCTTTTAAAACAATGGCAACGGGAAGGGGAGAGGGAAGGGCAACGGGAAGGGGAGAGGAAAGGGCAACGGAAGGGGAGAAGGGTGATTGTGCAACATTCTATTTGCATGTTAAAGCAGAACTGAACCAATCGAATGTTCTGTTCAGTCTACAGCTTTTTTTCTTTGCCTTTTGGAGAGTTCATATACGAACTGTTTAAAGTCAATAATAAATCAGCATCAACACCTTTTGTCCTTCAAAGCGAACGACACAATAAAACTGCACAATGTTAACTTGTTCCAGAGAACACAAGGCAGCAATTCAGCATGTCTAAAAATTAAAATTCCATTAAAAATGACAATTCCTTTAATCTTACTATGCCTTTAGTCCAACAGGCTTGCTGGTATTAAGTTTTTACTTTCGCTTCTTTCAACCAGCAAAAACATAGGATCACTGTAGCACTTTTTAATTTATTAAAATGACTTCCATCTTCATCCAATTTGACTGTTGCTTTAAACTCACAACGAGACACTTTTAAAATATCATCAAACATGTCTGGTAAGTACAGCTTTCTCAGATCAATCCTGATCAAGGGTTTCCACTTCAAATATTATTTTTTCCTCAGAAATCCTTGATCTTCAATAAAAGATAACAGACAAAAACAGCCAGATTAACAGTCTAGAGATTTAGTCAGACATGACTGGCAAATATAGCCTCATCAGTAGCTCTAGTGAAATATGACTGGTAAAAATAGCCAAATCAATATATCTAGAGCTGTAGTCGGACACGACTGGTAAATACAGCTAAATCAACAGCCTAGAGCTCTAGTCAGACATGACTGGTTCATGCAGCCAATTCATCAGCTGCTATGAGACTTGACTTGTGCAGCCTCAGATTCCAATTTCAAAGCATCTTTTTGGGTCCTTTTCATTTTAATAATATTGTTTATTTTGATGGCATCTTCAAACATCACTGCTAGAGGTTTTAATAACAATGATAGATAGGGATAATCACACGGTCGAACCTGAAATACAGTAAGATTAATCTGTTAGAATAGTTTAAAGCTTACTTGTTTGGGGCTGGGGGATTAGTGGTGGGCTGAAATCCTTACCACCATTATGGACAATGTCAATTTTTGGAAGTGGAGGGGGGGGGAGGGGGTTTGAAGGATTAGGGAGATCTTTAATTTCAATAAATGGGAAGGGGGTAACCTGACTCTTAAACTGTCCCTTATCAAGGGTTCTGACTGGGAGAGGCATATACCCTCAAGACACACCAAGCTATCTCCTGCAACTTTTGTCTGACGAAACAAATACTTACCGTCATATGATCAAAAGCTATGGAAACATTGGAAGTATGTATATTGGTAAAATTTGGCACTTTTTTAAATCTTTGACTGAAATGGGTCAATATGATCTGCTTGGCTTTCATCTTCTGTCCAATTTCTATAGCTTGTGTTGTTGTACTAGAAAATATGAACATTATCATTGCCAAGATCAAATAAAATGTTTGTGTTTTGGAGAATCAAAAGTTTTTCACTTTTATTCAGATTTTCCCAAGTGCAGTGATCATGACACCTCCACAGACTTGCTGCATTTTGACCGTTGTCCCCCCCAATGAGTCAGTCTGCCCCCTATATTTACCCCTAGTCTTGGAAGGCTGGTCCGTTGATCATTGGCAAAACCTCTTGACAATGATATTTACCTGGGTAGACTGGTATAATGAGAATGACTGAACTAAATCAAATGATGCATGTAAAGTTTCCAAAGAGGATAGAGATCTTCCTATGAATGAATATAAATGAAACAAAATATGTTGAATCAGATTTATACAGATAGAGAGGATTAAAATACCTGTGCATTTTAAATTTAGCCTCTTTCTCCATTCCTTCATCAAATGTTGCTTCATGAATCAAAATATCACAATCTTTTCCTAAAAACAAAACATTAAAGGAATCATGAAAGGTTTTCTAAACTTTTTATTGTGTATTGGGGACACTGATATCATCTATTTGTGCCAATCAAATTTTCAATTAGACGTCTCTGGTTCTTACAATTCCACTAAACAAAGTGTTTGATGTCATCGCTAATCTGAAGGGCCTTATGTGATAATGAATATTTTGCGATGTCATTACTATGGAGAATCTTTAAAATGGATGCTGCATTGACAAATCTAAAAACCAATTTTAAAAAAAAGAAAAAAAGGAACATTTTAGGTTCATGAGGATCCTGTCAAAAAATGGGTCCTTGACCAAACCTTATCTCATGATCTTATACAACGAATCCTCACACAAAATACTTATAATAAGCAATGTGTACTCTGATTAAAACCAATATAATTAATAAATAATTACCATGGCGAACTAAGTTATTACAAGGCATTGTATCTCCAGAATATACCAATTTAAAACCATTATATTTTAAACACAGTCCTTTAGCTCCTAGACAATGATTCACATCAACTGGGTTAAACTGAAATTAGACATTTTCTTCTATACAAAACCTTATAGACCTTATTCATACTCAGCCATATTGAATCCATAACAAGACTCATAAAACAAACAATAAAAAGGTAATGTTGTGTCACTGCAGTAAAATCGCCACCTTGATGTCTTTGAAGCCTAAAAATATAGCTCAGACTTCTACTTCTACTTACATACAATTTTATTGTTTCTTTAATGAATAAACAGTGCAGTATTGGCAACGGCCTTCCCCTTAGGCCTGTGAAAGGTCTTATTTTGAAGCCCTCTAAATGTTTATTGAAAACTTTTGACAGAACCTGTTCAGAACCCTCCAATCAAACCCCCAAAGAAATAATAAAAAACTTGCCACTTACATCATCAAGGTTGAGAAGTTTTGCAATATTCAGTTTATCTTCTAATTTCAGTCTTTGTAAGGGAAAAAACCTACAATAAGAAATAGAAAACAGAACATGAAACATGTTATTTCAATGGTCTACATAGTATGTTGTATTTTAACAGTGCTATTTCTATATCGCTCTACAATTGATGTATTGAGCACTATTTTAACAGTGGCATTTCTATATCGCTCTACAATTGATGTATTGAGCACTATTTTAACAGTGGTATTTCTATATCGCTCTACAATTGATGTATTGAGCACTATTTTAACAGTGGTATTTCTATATCACTCTACAATTGATGTATTAAGCACTATTTTAACAGTAGTATTTTTATATCACTCTACAACTGATTATTGGGCACTATTTTAACAGTGGTATTTCTATATCACTCTACAATTGATGTATTGAGTACTATTTTAAGTGATATTTCTATATTGCTCTACAATTGATGTATTGAGCACTATTTTAACAGTGGTATTTCTAAATCACTCTATAATTGATGTATTGAGTACTATTTTAACAGTAGTATTTCTATATCGCTCTACAATTGATGTATGGAGCACTATTTTAAGTGATATTTCTATATTGCTCTACAATTGATGTATTGAGTACTATTTTAACAGTGGTATTTTTATATCACTCTACAATTGATGTATTGAGCACTATTTTAACAGTGGTATTTCTATATCGCTCTACAATTGATGTATTGAACACTATTTTAACAGTGGTATTTCTATATTACTCTACAATTGATGTATTGAGCACTATTTTAACAGTGGTATTTCTATATCGCTCTACAATTGATGTATTGAGCACTATTTTAACATTGGTATTTCTATATTACTCTACAATTGATGTATTGAACACTATTTTAACAGTGGTATTTCTATATCGCTCTACAATTGATGTATTGAACACTATTTTAACAGTGGTATTTCTATATTACTCTACAATTGATGTATTGAGCACTATTTTAACAGTGGTATTTCTATATCGCTCTACAATTGATGTATTGAGCACTATTTTAACATTGGTATTTCTATATTACTCTACAATTGATGTATTGAGCACTATTTTAACAGTGGTATTTCTATATTACTCTACAATTGATGTATTGAGCACTATTTTAACATTGGTATTTCTATATTACTCTACAATTGATGTATTGGGCAGTATTTTAACAGTGGTATTTCTATTTTAGACCTTTAAAATAAACCTGAGGAAAACTCACTTTATAGCTGCAGAAACTGGATAAATTCTCCCATCAATATAATTTATCCACCTCTTCATCGATGATGGAGCAGCTACGATTAAACGAGGGATGTCTTTCTTTTCTTTTCCAAACGCATCTAGCCTAGCCTGTATAATACCACAAAGGCCCTGAAAAGAAGCCAAACAAAAAAATATCATTTATAAGGGGAAACACAATTGAAAACATCTCAGTTTTTGAAAGCGCAAATTTTTAGCATTTTGACATTTTACTCAGTTACCAAGGTTATAGCCCTCTCACAATGGACTGCGACCATTTGCGATCTTACAGCGTCCAAGAATGTTCTGGGTTGTTGGAAAACGAGAAGACAATGCGAGTTTGAGTTTCACTCAAACTGCTACATATGCAACCATATTGCATTCCAAAGGCATGTTTCTAATAACCTCAATAGGCTTCGGGTGCATTTCACTTTTAATGTGTTCATGGAGAACGCTCGTCTTAAGACATTCTTGTTTCTATGACGTTCTCAACGGTAATTATTGACACTGTATCAGCTCAGTAAGGACGCCTATCTGGAGTGACAGGGCCATTAGCGAGCAAGTTTTTAACCAAATGAGCCACAAACAACAAAACAGAATTAAAGCTAACTTACTAAATGATGATCAGCATGCATATGTGATATAAATACACCATTAAGAGTACGTAATATAGAGTCTGTTTTTTCACCATAATGATCATATAACTGACTTATAGTAGCTTCACCACAGTCTAACATTATACTCTTACTGTCACTGTACAATATAAAATAAAATTAAATGTTACATACTACTATAATGGTGCAGACAAGAAAACAGTTCCAACTTGTTTTCTTGTACATTATGTTGATTCCATAAATCCCACATTTAACATACAGAACTAATCAATTGAACAGCCCCTTTGAAAGAGTATCCTTAATATTATTACAATTTTACAATGATAAACAAATATTTCCACTACAAAAAATATTCTTCCCCCATCCCCGCCACCTTGCACAAGCCACGGATTGTTCAAACTATACTTACTCTTACTCATTTCATCTGATGACGAAATGTGTAAATTATGTTGAAACGTTATGAACTTTGTTATTAAAGAAGTGTGTTATACCATAATATATTCCCTTGTGTTTTTTGTTATATCTACTCTCCACTTCTAAATGTCTTTCAAATCTTATACTTACTCTAAACGTAACAGAATTCCACTAAAATTTCTGAACTTTGATGATGTTGAGGCTCCAGTACCTAAAAATACAATCTCTGGATACACTCGATCATCTGGAATCAAAATAACAGACCTTAATTACCATGTTGCAGAATATAATTTTAGGTATGTGCACTTTACATCAATGATACCAATTTCATAAATCCTGCCTTACCAAGATGGCTTTCAATTAAGAGAGTTCTGAACTAGTTCTGTCTGTTCCAATTCTTACAGGTCACAATGGGACATGTCCATGTGATTGAAAACCTACACAATAGACTGATGTGACTGTATTTGCATATCTGATAAAGACTGTGGCCTCACACACCAATTGTGAATGGAAGGACAGACAGATGGGGCGAAATAACGCAGGCGTATAAAAACTAGCAAACAAGAAAACATAATAGAGACCATACCTTTAGGAATCTCTGATTTTAATTTAGCGACCTCTTGTTTAAAATTATCTATTGCTTCAGTAATTTCAGGATTTCTTGTTATTTCACTCTGGAAATCTTCAAGGTTTGGCTGAGTTATTAACTCTCTAAAAATAAATAGACTAGATATAAATGATGAACATCTTAGATTAGATTTTAGATTGAACAGTACTTCTCAAACTCAGTGAGATCATTTCTCTCCGTAAGAGTTTGTCCAAATCTATTCTTCCCTAAAATAAATCAGTCAATTTGATCTGTTTATGTGTATAATTTCAACCAGTGATTGTTTTCTATAAAGCTGTGGCTATAAAACATAAATGTTCATACAAAAAAATTTGTGCATATAAAAAAACTATAAATATATGAAAAATAAATAAGTGGGGAGCTGACAGTCAATTCACTTCCAAAAGCACAAACAGAGGCACACATTGCCAACAGACAAAGAAAGAAAGAGAAATGGTGGGCATATAAAACTAAGAAAAATGTAAAAATACAATACCTTGATAATTGTGTATATGGTTTATAATGATACTTCAAGTTATTTTCCCCTGTAATAATATTACTAGTCATATCAGGTAGAGTCGAGGTGGGCGTGGTCAATGCTGGTAACAAGGGGAATAACTCAGGATGGAGTAAATTGAGGTGGCTTTGTATTTTTGAGCCCTCATCATCCATGACGTTACTGAACGTATCTTCAAATATCATATGTTTAACATTCGCTCCAAAACTGTAAAATAAAACAACCAAAAACATGAAAATGAAATATTCTGAATAAATGTACATTCAGAAAGAGATCCAAAATCAGTATTTTACAGTTGGGCAAGTTATATGTTAAAGGGAAAACTTGTGGATGAGTGACCTTTTAACAAGTACCTGAGAGAAAATCTGACTTTGATATTTAACTGATTATGAATTCGATAATCAATGCTAGATGACTTAAAAAAATAATATTCAAATTACCTGTTGATCCATTGTTGATATTCAGGTAATTTTACTATATGTTCTGGAGTTAGGTGAATAATTAAATCAACTGTCATTTCTACTGGTGTATTTTCATCTGTGTTTTGATATTTTTTCAATCCTTCGTTATTAATCAATGGAGTTAAAAACCCAGAGTGAGAACATTCTACAACTATATTTAATAAATAAAATTTACTTCCCTCTGTTCAGTACCTAATTGGGCAATTTGAAAACTAAATGCTAATTAAAACTTGCAAACTAACTGTTTGATAACGTCACTAATCGCAAAATATGCTTGTATCCCATAAGGCCTTCGCAATTAGTGACGTCATGAAACACTTAGTTTTAGTTGAATTGCAGGAACCACGGACGTCTGACTGAAAATTGGAATGGTGCAATTGATGCTATCAGTGTCCCTGACACATAAAAAATTTAGAAAACCTATTTACAATCCCTTTTTAAATAAGGGAACAGTTTATGGTATAGTATATATAACTCCTTAGGAATACATAATCAAATCAACCGTCATTTCCACTGGGGTATTTTCATCTGTGTTTTGATATTTTTATTAATAATTAGGAATAGTATACCATAATATAGTGTTCTATAGTTTAAATTGAATTTCTTGGTCCTTTTTCACAATTGTGACATTCACAGGGGTACTCACAAATAGAATGATTAAGACTTTCTAAAATGGTAACTTACTGATAAATGAAGGAGATTGAACAAGTGGCTTTAAAATATCTTCAGAATTAATCTAGATTCAATAGAAAATAAAATATCTTCAGAATTAATCTGGTTTCAATAGAAAATAAAATATTAAGAATTAATCTAGATGCAAAAGAAAATAAAATATCATCAGAATTAATCTAGATTTAATAGAAAATAAAATATCTTCAGAATTAATCTAGATTTAATGAATAGTAAATATAATATATTTAATACATTATATAACTTTGATTATGGATGTTAAATTTTTTAATACATTTCACAAATTTAACTTTAAAAGAAAAGAAGCTGGTCTGGTCTGGCTTTAGTCACACCACTTTAACGTATGCCATGGCGCTTTTATGACAAGACTATAGTCAGCAACAAATATCTATGACAAAGACCATTTGCGTGCTCGCACCATTTAAAAGACCATGTTTTATATAGTCTAAACTTACTTCCTTATGAATTTGGCAGTCCTTTGATGGCAAAAAAAGTCAGCCACAGAAAAACCACAAAAAACATCTAGATCTATATCTAACTGAGAGTAAAGTATTATAAACTTACCACTCTTCCGTCTTCTAATGTTACTGATTCACCAGTTTTGACCAAATTTAAACATGGACCTCTAAAAATTTGAAAATATTGAAATGACAATGTCTTACAGTGAGGAATGAGGGAAATCTTCAAAAATGAAGAATCAATTTGTATACTTTTTTAATCAGTTCTTAGACTGTTCAAAGTTTGGAAGGGACCAGTGGCAGCACCAGCCTTCCGAGACCGGGGGTACAAATAGGGGGCAGACTGACTCAATGGGGGGAAAACTGCTGAGGCTGAATTCAAAATTTTGTGTCATAGTCACAAGCCTCTCATAGAATGTCTTAGAGATTTTTCTCAAGAAAATTTTAGAAGAAATGAATAGATTTTGTGCATTCTGACACGTATTTTGGAGAAAAAAGGTAGACATTTAGATTTGTTGAAAATAAAGTAGGGGTACAATTGGGGGTGCAAACCACTTTTCCCATTGGAAGGGACAAGATTGCCATCCATTCACAATCTGATCAAATTTTTCAGTTATGTTAATCAGTAATACTCTTCACAGATCATCTTTGAAATTTGAAGCGTGTGTCCAGAATTATCTGTGTTTGAAAGTTAAAATGATTTTTAGTACTTTTGAAGACTATTTACATGTATTCAAAACCCAAACAACCCCCTGAAAAAAACAGACCTGTCAGCCCTCTAACATTCAAGTAACTAAACTTGAATATTCAAGTCATTTGATTGGTTAATCATTTAAACTGATTATAAAATTAATTGCACTAACCAATCAGATTTCTTTATTTCTGAAAATACTTGAATTTATGTATTTTATTAAAATGCAAAATTTTATAAAATACTTACGGAGCAATATCCAATTCGATGCATTTCTGAATATCTATTCTCCTTATCGAGGGTTTAGGCTAAAACAAGCAATAAAAGAGGAAAGTTAAGTGTTTTCGCACGGCAAAAAGACAGTTTTTTATTTGTGTGCATTTAGACTGACATAAAAGTTAAGCCAGCTTAGGTATTACCTTAGAAGATATCTGAAAATTACGGTTCCAATATCATTACTTACTGGTATGCGCATTATGACAAAAATGATAATGGTGGAAGCTGGTCTAGTCGAATGTGCATGCATAGACATGACATTTCTGGTTCTATTTTTAGTAGCGTACAGACAGCCAAACTCTACTGGCTTAACTGTTCAAAGGGAATGGGGAGGAATCGTCAGACGGGAAGGAAATGGGAAGCAAGGTGATATAAGACCTTTAATTGATGTCATTCACCCCAGACTTACAGAAAATTGTGAACGGACATTCGACTCAAGGCTTACATAGAACTATTTCGATATATGAATTATAATTTTATGAGAAAAGTAAGTGAGTAAGTGTGAATTATCTATGAGAGAATACTTACTGTACAGATATAGGCTACGGAAACCTCAACAGGTAGACTGTCTAACTTGGGTTTTTTACTGGCAAACGCTGAAATATTTACATAAATTGAAAAAGATGGTGACATCATATAGATGAATAGCCTATGTCACAACACTAAACTTTCGATCAACAAGGAGAAAATGGGATTAAAACTGGTCTCACTTTCATTCCGTTTTCTTAGCTCTTTTTTCTAATATAACCACTTCAGTGGCTGAAATGTCAAAACTTAGCCCTTTACCCCACATCGCGATGCGTATCGTATCGTAACTCTTGTATTGCGATATGTATCATATCATGACTGGCAATACCCAGCACTAATTTGATAACAATGATCAGGTATAGTTATTGAATCATGCACATCTTGGAGTGTAATTCACCAGTATAGCTCATACCTGCTTCATCAGTCTTTTCTTTTTTACGAAAGAATGGTACGTATTGAAACTTGAAGTTATTGTCTTCGTAATTTCCTTCAGTAAGCAATCTCTTTTCTACAAAAAACATAGAGCAAAGACTTAAATTAACTCTACAAGGTTTTAAGGAACCTGCTAGCAATACTTGGCCAAACTTATTGGAAACAGATCATCATAATCGGCATAATTATTTTCAAATTTACCTCATAAAAAATTTTGAAATGAAATCAATGATAAAATGTTTTCAGAAACAAGGTTCAAGTCCCATTGGATTGTAACCATGACAACTGACTTACCTAATTTTGTCCCATCTGACTGTCCTAAATGTTTACACATACTGGATATACCCTCCTACAATATAGATGAGACTGACCTTAATAGCTTACATTGAAAAATTTATTCAAAAGACTATCTGTCCAAGCCTTCGAGTGCAGAGATAAAAATTTAATTATATTACAGCAACGACTCAGGGATCCCAGTAAGGGAATAAAACATCACAGTCTAATCAACATTAGACCAAACTTTCGTTCCGTATTTTATTAACTTCTACTTTTAATATAGCCACTTAGGGTCTATAGACAGCCCTCTTGAACATTCATCTGGTTGATGACACTACCAGTCAATCAAATTCTCCCAAATGAACAAGAGGTGTAGTATTAGACACTGAATGCAAGTTTTGTTTGCATCACAAAATCCCAGCGTAGGAGTTGGAGAGGAATTTGATTGATTTGTGTAGACAAACAAAATTATTAGTGGTGTTTTTATTTAAAATAGAAAATACTACAGGCCAGAAAATAGACAAATTCCTCTAAAAGGAGGAAGACTAGGATCACTGGGAATGATGCTTTCAATAAGTGATATTGTTTTAGTGAGTTTGTGTCTTACCACATTAGGGGGTCCATGAAGAGTTATTTTGGGTACACCTATGTTTTCTAACATAAATAATAAACCTGTAATAAAAAATAAATACATAAATTACAAATATTACCTCACAATTATTTTATGCAAAAGAAATGAATGGAGTTCCTACTTTTCTGCACCTAATTGAGCTAATGAAGACAGACGCCATGCAGTGTGCAATGAGGGAAATTTTGCCAGGACGGTGGCATTTGCCTCCTCTTTTTTCGATTTCCAACTATCAGTGGATCTTTAAAGTGCACAACCTGGGCCTTGGTTTATTGTTCCATCCGAGTGACTTAAAGCTTTTTCCATGTAAGCCCCTCCAACCTACATCACTGATAGGGGGAAACCCCGTTTGAAAATCTGATTGTACAAACGAGAGATGACCATAGCCAGGCAGATATGCACCAATCCCCAGACACTGTCTCCACGTTAGCTCTACTTCAACTTGCATTACTGAATACTGAACACAAGGAGGAACCTTGTATACCAAACTATTATACCTTGACTGCAATAGCCACATTTCTTGTATCATGAAAGTTTATAGATGCAGCAATTTGATTGGATTGTAAGTTGGTGAATACAGCCAACCAAAGTCCTTGACAGGAAGTCTGCAAACAAAAGGCCCATGTTTACAGTCTTTCTATTGATGACTCTGGTTGTATTCTCTGGAATATGATCCAATCAAATCGCTACATTCCCTTATACAAGGAAGGTGGTTATTACAGTCATATCAAGGTATAAGACGAATATGGATCAACAATGTTGACAGATTTTTGACCTGTGCCAAACTCAATATAAGCATACCTATTAATCCACCAATGTTACTCCAACTATTACTGGTCAGAAAAAGATGTTCTATCTTGGCAATCTTCAATCTGAAACATATTAAGAAGACAGCCTGAAACTAACTAGCAGTTTTGAGTCAATTTCTATAAAAAGAATGTATAGCTACCAAACCCCTCTTCCAATAGACCTTGATCACGCCTCATTTTTTAGCCACTGAAAGCGAGGTTCATAACCCAAATTACATCATCCATTGTAAAGAAGGTGACATCATATGAATCAATAGTCTATGTAACATCACTAAACACCTAATACACCTAAGAAAATTGGCTTAAAACTTCCTTTTCTCAGAAATGGGTGAATGATCTTAAATAGCTTAATATTTTAATATGATTAGTTTTGAATAACTTGGACTGGAGGCTTTAAAGACGTCAAGATGGCGATTTTACTACAGTGACACCATGTTACCTTTGTTTGTTTGCGTTATGAGGTTCGATCAGGATTCAATATGGCCGATGTGTGAATAAAGGTCTATTGCCAATTCACACTGAACAAGTACAATAAGTGTCTTCAAAATAAAAAATTGTCTGGTTAAGTTTAAAATTTCCAATTTTTAAGTGAATTTACATCGAATAATCCTGAAAATATAAATACTGACAATGAATAATTTCCTAACTTACTTGTCTACCATGAAAAATCTTTGAATTCCTTCACCACAGTTAAAAAGATACCTAAAATATAAGAAAATCAAATGAAAGTTACAGACTTGAAAAATCAATTAATCTAAAGATTTCTATGAAAAGTCAAGGCCACATGAAAACAATTGCCAAATTGGTGAAACACACCTGTCTTAACTGGCCCACTATCCGTTGCCAGTGTAGTATTAACTGGACAAACAGAATAAGGGGTCTATAACACCTTGGCCTAGTTTGACAAATCTACTAATTATTTAAAGGGACAGGTCCTTAGTACCTATTCCTACTTTGAGATATTTATGAAGAAATTATACCAAGACTATTAGCATATTTTCAAGATTAAAATCAACCCCCCAAAATGGCACAACTGTTCCTTTAACAGCAAATAAACTGTACCTTGTAGATGTTGTGTTGATGACTACAGCTCTCGAAAACCCCTTGCTACCCTTCCCCACAATATGTACATCAATAGAGTCAGATGCTTTTTGAGATATTATGTCATCTGTCTGTGAAATTTTCTGGTCTTCTTTAACTTTACTTGATTTTGTTTTCTTTTTCTGTTCACCATACCATGTTTCACTGGGTATTACTTTACCACTCTTAAGGGAGTAAGTTCTTGTTTGTATCTTATGAAATTTGCAGAGGACAAACGATTCACCTGGTTTGAAAATGACATGGCTGTTAAGAACGCGTGCTCTAACTACGATTTTTTGCAAAAATAATCTACTCATTTAAAATTCAAACTCTATATTATTCATAATATAAAATATTTCTAATAAAAAACGTGCAAATTTGATGAAACGGAAGTATACGTTTTACTTGACTCCTTTCACACAAGAGTGGCTAAAGGGACATAATCAAACTATCATTAATAGGCTACAGACAACGTTAAGTTCTTGGGCTTATCATATCACGTGAAATTGAATTCCCCGAAAGCATAAGAATTGAAATGATTGGAATTGTACGTCTTAAGTTCCCAACCCTACTGTTCTAACAAAGAATGACACCACGTGCACCGAGGGAAATATCAGTGGCATAAACTTCCACATTAAGTTCTCTGCAATGACATGTCTCTGTTCATTATACCTGTAAGCTTACGCTTGTTCACTAACCTGACGTTCCAAGTTTTAACCCCATCATGGGTCTGACTTTTCAACCATGCCCCTCCCCTTTCTTGTCGGTTATGCAGATTGGAGGGGCTGAAATTGAAGCAAAAGCCGGGTCCCGTGTGCCACACACTGAAGATCACTCAACAGTGGGCAATCGAAAATTTGTAGGCTCATGGCGCCTGTCTTAGAAAAACTTGCCTTCATTGCACACTGCATGCTGTCGTCCAATCTCATTAACCCAAACAGGTGCAGAAAAGTAGGAGGTAAAACTCCATTTCATATCTTTCCGACTGGTGAGAGCTATAACTGATCGTCTACCTAATACGGCGTAGATAATATGTTTTTAATGTAGACTGTAGGGTTTGCAATGTCGGGGAAGATAAATTGTCTAATGTCCTCTGCTAATAATAAATCTATACGGAAGGATATTTTCTAATCTCGCAGGTCTCTTTATCGATTTTGGCATTAATTCCAGTTCATTAACCACCTTCTGTTAAAATAGATTTTTTTTACTGAATCTTGTAGTCATACACGTAAATAGGTCTCGATCACAACTTAGAAAAGAAACAATTTTTTACAAGAATTACATCTTAAAGTTCAGAGATATCCTGACTTCTGGCTGGTCCTTGGCCAAACCTCTTGGTATTGATATTTCCCAGATTATCTGTACCAATTTGCAACTGGATTGACTGGAATAATGAGGAAAGAAGAATCATTCAAGACTAAATTTGAGCCTATGCTCCACTTTATGCTGTCGTGCATTTCGGGTCATAAGAAAATTACCAAGAGAGCCGGGGCTAATACGTGTATTTGAGGGCTTCTATAATTTTTTCAGGTTTACTTAATACGTAACGCATTTCCATTTGAACATATCGACCTTAACATTATTGAACCTGCGCCAGTGCCTTCTGTTCTGCCTTTCAATCATCTTAACTCTTTTAATTAGTGAATACTGCTTTAACCCAGTGCCAGTGCCTTCTGTTCTGTTCTGCCTTTCAACCACTCTAATCTCTACAGTTAGTGAATACTGCTTTAAACCTGCGACAGTGCCTTCTGTTCTGTTCTACCTTTCAACCACTCTAATCTCTACAATTAGTGAATACTGCTTTAACCCTGCGCCAGTACCTTCTGTTCTGTTCTACCTTTCAACCACTCAAACCTCCAATCATCAATGGAATTATCTCGAAGCCACAACATCGATTTCCTTTCATTTCTTTTAAGACTCTTTCTAACTTTTATCGAAGCTAAATACAGCAGTTAAACTTGATGTTATTGATTTTATGAAACATAATTGGCATTCAAACGTTTTGAAACGTTCTCGAGGGTATTTGTCTTGTTTTAATCCTGATATTGAGGTATTGGAAATCCTGTTTTAAAACTGTTAGTGTTGTGAATTGATATACCGAAAATTTCTGAAGCAACTCATTTTATTTTTTTTATTTTTGCCTGCGTGACTTGATACAGCTTCATCTTATATTGTCAAGTTGGCTACAAAAATCTGAGACCCCGTGTGCTACAGGCTGTACATGTTAAAAAATAGAGAAAAGATGACTAATGCCGTTTTCCTGACAAATTTTACGGAAAATAGTAGAATCGAATCGTGTCGGCACCGTATCCGGACTCGTACCCCACGTGTTCATTTCATCTTTTTTCAACTCTATGGATATTCCTGCATTGTACACCGCATGGAACATCGTACCTCGTGTATTCGCGGCTTTCATAAAAACTTCAAAGTAAGAATTTCTGAACACACAAGATATAAATCATACCTAGGTTTATCTGAAGTTAAAATGCAGCTTGTGTTATCAAGATTCTATAGAATGTATATTGATTTTCTTAACGCAATCAGTTGTAATTTTCCACTAGATCATTTAAATCTGTGAAATTTTACGAGGATATTTCGTATAGAAAACTTTCCTTATTTTTTTGTTTAAATTGTAGGAGCCTATACAAGACCACCCTCTCCCCAAAATGGCATTAGCTCAGGTTAGTGGCGGCATCAGAAATTTGCTTTGGAAGGGGCCATTGCCAAATTAATTTCGAATTATTCTAAGGGAGATCAGGAGGGGGCGCGGGGCAAAATTCCTTTTATACTAGGGCCTTTGTAGCTGCCACTGGTTCAAGTCATAGTTACAGGAATTTAAAAAAAAAAAAAACAATTCACAAGAATCCATCATTCAAGCCAAAGATTTGTATGGGGTAGATATACACGTACCCACATACAAACACTAGCCCACGTCACTGTTTACAGTGGGAGATTTTTATTAGCTCAGCATGATCAATAATTAATCATGATATATATCAGTTCAATGTTAATCTAATCTCTTACAAATTAATCAAACTTGGCTTAACTCGATTTATTTCTTTGATTATTAGACTTTAGCCTCAAAACGTTCAAAACGTATTTTGACGAGGTATAATGTATCTTTAAAGGGATTGTAAAGAGGTTTTCTAAATTCTCTCTATGTGAGTCGGTGACACTTATAGCATCAACTTGCACCATTCCAATGTACAACCACTCGTCTGTGTAGTTCTTGCAATTCAACAAAAAATAAGTGTTTGAAGCGCAAAATATGCTTGTAATCAGCGGCGGAGCCCAAGGGGCAGTTGCCCCCCCCCTCCCCCCCCCACCTCTCTTAGCCCTGAAAGCATGTTCTTCGGGCAAAAATCTCATAACTAGGTTAGAATCTCAGATATTCACCTCCCCTCTCGGACGTAAACCTGGTTCCGCCACTGCTTTTAAAACATAATGCCCTTGGCAATTAGCGACGTCATCAAGCACTTGGTTTTAGTGAAATTGCATGAACCACACAGACGTCTGATTGAAAATTCGAATGATGCAAATTGATGCTATCAGTGTCCCTGATACACATAACAAATTTAGAAAAATCCTTTAATAACAATGTTTTGTCCTGTGTTTAGTCTGTATTCATCAGGTAAGAAATATCGCCCAATATCTGGAATAACCATCAATCGTAAACGTGACTTACATTATTTGATCCTGTGTCTGATAAGGATCGACTAGACAGAAACTCATTCAGAATTCTAAATCACAGTTTCTGTTACAGTTTAACCTGACCCTGAAACTTTACATATTTCTTTCAACAAGTCGCTTGCTTTCTCGTGGGATATTTCAAGATTTTTGTTAAATATTTAATAACTACCAACTATGATACGCCTATAAAGAACAACCAATTCAACAATCTTCATACATTCCTCCAATAAAATTGTGGATTTCTAATTCTTTCAGTCTATATTACATATTTTCAATAGTACCATAAATTCTCTTTATAATTGAACTTGTGGAGGGGACCATGCTTTCTCATGAGATTTTTATCAGTTATCAAAAATTCGCCCCTCAAGAATCGTTATTCATTTCTTTAAATGAATTGTTGGTTTCTGAGCGTTTTGACCAAAACTGATAGTATCATTTCGTAATACGTCTTGAACAGAGAGTCGTTCAATAAAGAACTCAATAGTGACTCAAAGTGAAAAGTGGGTATTGATTTAAATTAAGGTTGAGGCTTGATGATAAAACTCAATTTTTGTATCTGTTAAATTTTCAAAAAGGATCATTAAAGATAAAATAAAATACCCCTTAGATACAGTTTAGCAAGAACAAACCAATTTTAATCCATTATATCAAGATAATTCATTAAATAGACCGATTTATGCATGCTGTTTGATTATTTGATGGATACCAGGCAGATATGATCTGACAGTAATGCTAGAGTAATATGACGAAACCGGACATAGGTCAAACCGCAAATAGAGAGAGAAAATAACACAGGGATTGAGAGGTGATGTCCAAAAATGGTCAAAAGCTGATAGATACAATAGATACGACTCTTTTAAGACATCTGATATGGTAGTCCGAAACCCAGTTAACCTGGCTTGCCTCTGAAAGATGTTATAGAACGATTAGAGGTCAATCTTTAGTCGATTGGGACGTCTGGTATTGTAGTCCGAAACTAATTAGCTAGCCTCTGAGAGATGTTATAGAATGGTTAGAGGTAGCATCTATCATCCAGTCCCATTTTGTATACGTCGTGGACAAGAGAAGTCTGGGTGTCAGTGACTAGGCTAGAAGTCCTACGTTAGTAGATTAAGGTCAGGTTTCGGACATCTGGTTCGGCTGGTAAAGACTGATAGATAAACAGTTAGGTAATATCGATTAGTTGATATGATAATATACAGATTATTACATCTTTAACTACCAGGGTATCTCTGGCTTCAATTAACCCCATGTTGGCACGGCATCGGGATGATACGACATCAGGATTATAAAGGTTCGAATCCGCCTCCATCAGTCAGTGTTCTCTCAACATTCGAACTGACAACAACTACAGTACAATCATGTCTTCCCTCTCTAAAGACACCGTTGAAGATATCAGAGAAGTTTTCGATCTTTTTGATTTCTGGGATGGCCGAGACGGTGACGTCGATGCATTCAAAACCGGCGACATGTTGAGATGTCTCGGCTACAACCCGACTGAAACCTTCGTCAAGAAAAATGGTGGTACCAAAGCTATGGGTGAGAAGGCTTACAAATTAGAAGAATTTTTACCTATCTACGAAAGTGCCACTACACTCAAAGATACTGGCACCTTCGCAGACTTCAAAGAAGCTTTCAAAACCTTTGATCGTGAAGGTCAAGGTTTCATCTCGTCTGCTGAGATGAGACAAGTTTTGGTTTCCCTTGGCGACAGAATGACTGATGCTGAAGTCGACGAAATTCTGAAATTTACTGACACAAGAGAGGATTTGGAAGGAAACATCAAATACGAAGAATTCATCCAAAAAATCATGGATGGTCCTACTAACTAATTCCGGAAATTCAGAAAAACACGACAACAAAAAATGAAGATTTATGGAAATACAGTAATCTGATTGGTGAATAGAACTACATGTGACATTCGATTTCAGTGATTGGCCAATCAGATTTTATGAAATGTAGCAACCTGGTTGGTCAATAATTAAATACTTGAATTTAGTTTTTAACCAATCAGATTCTAGGAAATACAATATCTGATTGGTTATTTCAACAATTCAAGTAATTGACCAATCCGATGATCGGGACACTGAAATCAACTTAAAGCGACTTTAACGTGAAATTTGACCCCCAAAAAATAATATGGAAATATGCTGAACCTACCATTACACCCAAGCTAAGATTAGGTGAAAATGCTACCAAGAAGATTATATAGAGCGATACAACATGCCAGGAGCCAGGAAGTAATAAGAAATCTTTATTTTGTGATACAAATGCTATCTCTTCAGGTTAAGCTCCAGACCATACTACTACATGGAAATGTGTGATACCATACGTAGTATCGTATTACTAAGTTCCAGTCACAAGATTTTTAAGCCAATATCGATTGAAAACAAAGACATACCAATAATGCATCAGTTTAAATTGAAATCCAGAGACGAGAAATGAAAGAGACAGTTCAGTGAAAAAACATTTAAATTCAATTTAAAGTCGTGCAATGTCGTTGATAGAAACGAATCAAACTAACTAGACTATTTCCTCGACTTGATTTTGATTTTAACTTATTGTTAATTTATTTCTCTAATTAACTTAATAAATATTTATTCCATTTTCAACTAAGTGTTTCCTATTTTTACAAACCTATAGCGACAGCTCTTTGGACTATACAGAGAATTAAGGAATAACATAAAGCATGTTTCCAAGGAGATCAGCGTTGTCAAAGGATGAGGTAAACTGGTCTGCCATTCCATCTAAAGCCTCGCAGTGAAGCGATAAGCGAACACACCAGTCACCAGGGGGGGTCCAGATTACAGATTAGGTTTACTTTACTCGCACAATCCCTTCAAATATACCTCAAACTAGAGGTTAGTCTGCCTTCATCTTTCTTCTCCCGGGTGTATATTGTACGTCTTGTCGACAAGGAAATATCGTGTGTAACCAAGGCCAACAATCTTATTTGCCTCCCGATGTCTGTGGTTCCTGTTATCCCAGGAAAACCTAAAAGGATAATAGAAGCCTAACATCCATTTAAATCAAATGGTTATAGGCGTCACACACAAAGATTAAAAACCTCGGTTGTATCCCTTCAAAGAAGGCTTTGATTGGTTGAATATAGCGTCATTAGAACAGGACTGTGGACGAAAAATATTCAACCAGCGCTCTGCTGTATGTTTTACGGAAACTTCCGAAGATTGCCGAATGGAGAAATATATGAGAAAACTAGAAATGTAATGTAATTTTAATAACATTATCCCAAACCTGTCAGTATTATCTCACAGAATGTCTGGGATCAGAAAAAATGTTTCTATAGTCTGATAAGCCAGGAATTTACAGACAAACCTCAAAACAAATTTATTATACAGTCTTAAACATATAGGGAGAACAGCTCGACTTCTTACACAATTCTATAGCAGGCCCCTAGAGGGGGGTGGGGAGGTTATGGTCGGAATAAAGTGTACCTGTGAAAATTCCCACCTTAGACATTACAGGTGGGAATAGACGATGTACGGTGTCCGGTGCGGTGTACGGTGCGGGATTATCGATACAGTAGAATATAATAGAAGCGAATCGTGTCCACATCGTGTCCGGACCCGTAACACGTGTGTTCACTTCTTTTATTTTCTACTATAACGATCATCCCGCACCGTACACCGCAACGGACATCGTCTATTCCTACCTAAGCATCTTCATTCACAGTGTCAAGCTATAACGAACTTCGTTGCGTATATCTTGACTTTAATATCAACAATTTTAGTGTCAAAGAAGTTTGTGCGGCGATTTTATTAGATTGTACACCAGAAAATGCAGCCAATCGGAGCACTCGACAGAAAGGATGTAAACAATATAGCTTTGAGTTCACAGATTTTCTGCCAAGGCTCTGATTTGGCTGTATTCGCAATCCAATCAAATCAAATAGCACCAGTTTCAAACATCCCTGATACAAGAAAGGTGACTATTGCAGTCAAGGTAAAAGTAACGGCGCTTGACAATGTGAAGATGAGGCAATATAGTCTTAAAAAAGCAATGTGCCCAATCCTTCTAATTTAGAAGAATGTTCAATATTAGGTCAACGACTGTTGAAATGATGTTCTATATTAATCAGTAGATCTCGGTTAGCCATGTTCCCCAGAGACAGCGTTATTCTCCTCATCTCATATCATCTTTCCCTGTTAGAGATAACCTCATTTCTACCATAACTCTCTGAAGAGGATGCCGAGGCGACCGATCTATATACCACATAAATTTTATCAACCTGGTGGACTGAAAGGGATGTCGAGTTGACACACCTGTAAACCAAATTTTACCATCACCATTTGGACAAAGTTGCACCATCTAATTGGCTATATAAATGTCATACATTGTCAAAGCTTAATAAAAAGTCAAAGTTAGACATACTGTGATAATAGATTCCATGTAACGACCCTGATAACACATATTTTTGTGGCAATTACATCCATTGGCTTTTCTATAGATGAGATTGTCATGCCGCACCCTCCCCCCTCCACCACTCTTTGTAGAGAAAGCGTCTGCTTTGGGTATTTGGTACTCGTCGACCTGTGAAGCAGCAAATCCCCCAAGAAATAGACACCATACTTTAATCTCGTTATAAGATAACCTATTATTAAAAACCTGTATTGAGTCTTACAATTAGATTAATCCAATTTCCCCAACAGCGCTACAAAAAGAACATAAAAGGCAAGAATATCGCAGAGTTCTATGGCTTCCATTATTGGTTTTTATATCATTAACAGTAGAGTGGGTGTCCTTGACTCATACAAACCTAGTCCGAAACCAGCTCAAGCTTTGGATGCTCGTCTAAGAATGATTGGTTAGACAACAACCCACAGATACAAAAAATCTTCAAAAATGATCGAAGAAGGCACAGATAAAGCTATTAGAGCATGTCGCTCTTCCCTTTAAAGAAGAAAATGAACAGAAGAAGAATTTTTACAGAAGAAGAACTCTACGAAGTATCAAAACACAGAAGAAGAAACAGAAGAAGTACATTTCTATTTACTCAAAGTCAGGAATATGGTTTTTGATCACTAAAAACCGAGGCCATCGTGGTTGAGTAGGAATGAATTCTAACTCACTTCTTATAACTAAAGCATGGAATCGATTTCGAGTTTCGGACTTCAAGAAACCGCGGAGCATAGACTGATCAATGGGGTGATTAATAAGGGGAGATAATTAACTAAACGATCATTGAACCTGGTTAGAATGAGAGTAAATTATCCTACTTGTTAATGAAGTTATCATCATGATAAATTGCAGGTTATTTATTGTCATATCTATTCGTTTGTAGCCTTGGTATCTGGCTTTCTTGTGACTCGCCCTGGCATACTTCTCACTGGTTTAAAGAGACAGATTCGCCATACGTTTTTTCAAGCATATCTTTTTCTTTGAAACATAATTTTACTACCTAAGGTAAAAGGCAATAGTGTTCCCAGGCCATAGCTCACCGTCGAGAATAAAAGGTATGATTGTATAATGTAAGGTATGATTGTATAATGTAAGGTATGATTGTATACTATAAAGTATAATTGTATAATATAAGGTATGATTGTATAATATAAGGTATGATTGTATAATATAAGGTATGATTGTATAATGTAAGGTATGATTGTGTAATATAAGGTATGATTGTATAATATAAGGTATGATTGTATAATATAAAGTATAATTGTATAATATAAGGTATGATTGTATAATATAAAGTATAATTGTATAATATAAGGTATGATTGTATAATATAAGGTATGATTGTATAATATAAGGTATGATTGTATAATATAAGGTATGATTGTATAATATAAGGTATGATTGTGTAACATGAGGTATGATTGTATACTATAAAGTATTATTGTATGATATAAAGTATGATTGTATAATGTAAGGTATGATTGTGTAATATAAAGTATAATTGTATAATATAAGGTATGATTGTGTAATATAAGGTATGATTGTATACTATAAAGTATGATTGTATAATATAAGATATGATTGTGTAATATAAAGTATAATTGTATAATATAAGGTATGATTGTATAATATAAGGTATGATTGTGTAATATAAGGTATGATTGTATAATATAAGGTATGATTGTATAATATAAGGTATGATTGTGTAATATAAAGTATAATTGTATAATATAAGGTATGATTGTATAATATAAAGTATGATTGTATAATATAAGGTATGATTGTATACTATAAAGTATGATTGTATAATATAAGATATGATTGTGTAATATAAAGTATAATTGTATAATATAAGGTATGATTGTGTAATATAAAGTATAATTGTATAATATAAGGTATGATTGTGTAATATAAGGTATGATTGTATACTATGAGGTATGATTGTATAATATAAAGTATGATTGTGTAATATAAGGTATGGTTGTATAATATGAGGTATGATTGTATAATATAAAGTATGATTGTATAATATAAGGTATAATTGTATAATATGAGGTATGATTGTATACTATGAGGTATGATTGTATAATATAAAGTATGATTGTATAATATAAGGTATGATTGTATAATATAAAGTATAATTGTATAATATAAGGTATGATTGTATAATATAAGGTATGATTGTATACTATAAAGTATGATTGTATAATATAAGGTATGATTGTATAATATAAGGTATGATTTGTATAATATAAGGTATGATTGTATACTATAAGGTATGATTGTATACTATAAGGTATAAGGTATGATTTGTATAATATAAGGTATGATTGTATAAGGTAAAAAATGTTTGATTGAATTAGGATGTCGGGGAGGGAAATTATCCTCTTTATCTTCAATAATCATTATATTACATTGTCTGTCTCAAACATTATCAAACATTAGTGTCTATTAAATATATAATATTCACGTAGGCTAGGTCTTATTATCGCTTAGAGATATTTCGTATTTAGTCTCTGTTTCGTAGCAAACGGGATAGACGGACTTCGTAATTACAATTTTTTGTCTAACTGAAATATTGATTGAAAACACCAAAGTAATGCACACATTGTCAAGATCTCTTAAGAAAATTTTCAAAGAAATGTAAATACTTCGTAACTGAACATAATTTCTCGGTCCTGTTCGCGAAGTCAGAGCAGAAATATCTTTGTGGGGAATCTCATCTCAAAACCAGCTGTCCTGATGAGGAATTTATATCCAAAACGCTTGTCAGCATCACAGTAAGAGCTGAAGAAGTTAAGACAGATTTTAAAAAGTTTAAAAAATACTTATTTCACTGTTCGTGTTTACTGATAATATAATATACGCGGTATCGATTTATTGATCTAATTTCTACTTTCTTCCGCAGTTTCCAATACATGTATCTCTCTTTCTTTCAACACGGAAGTTACTGAAATCAGTTTCTAGAAGCTCCCTTCTTATGATCTTTTCTGGTGAATTGTTTTTGGTTAAACGTTGCCTCACATGGATTTTTATTTTTAGCTCAGTCGATCGACGCAGCTCAGTTTTCCGTCTTTATCGTTGGAAATTATCAATAAAACGTTACTTGCAGGTTACTTGGTTGTCTCTTGGTTGTCTCTTTGGATGTCTCAGATCGCTACAAAACGAAAATCGCTGTTTAGTTTTTAGCTCCTGCTGTCACCCGTTATGTGTTGTTGGTAATTGATATCGACAATAGGGTGTTAGAGGCTAAATACCCATTCCGTGATGCGAGCTTTCAATTTTGTTTAGTGATAACAGAATCCTGTCGCTGGTCGAATGTAATACATTGTTCACCAACGTTTTTTGTGGTCTCATAAGGGATTTGACGTTATAACCAAATAACTACTCGAAGTTTTTCGCTTTTCTCGTGGTAGCTGACTGTGAAATATCATAGTTTGGAGTATAATCTAAACCGACGGCAGGAAATCTCATCTCACTACTTTCTGTTCAGTTCGCACTCCAAACATGTAAAATGTGAAATTTTTAAACTTTCTGATTACAAACGGATCATTTTTAATCGAATATTAAAGTGTTTTACAGGATATATTTGAGAATAAAAGAAATTTCTGCAAAGATTCCGGTAAGTAAAGTCTATTTTTGTCTTTTTGAATGGTACAATATGTTTCTAAACTTGGTTGTCCTGACGAGCAATTTGTGTCAAAAACGGTCATTGACAGCATTAGATGATTTTCTGCGATTAACAAGATATTTTGTAAAAGAAATGAATAAAATATAAAACCTCAGAAACAGAATACAAATCATACTTTACAAACGCAGTCTAAATTTCATTTCTATTTAAGACTTTAATAAATCTCGTCCTTAACTTACACTTCCGATACTATCATATATTTCTACCGTGTTTCACTTTAGCAGGTACATTTCTTATTAGGGACCGAGATAAATAAATGCTCGTGACATGTGATTGAAAAACTGCCAATCAACACGTTTGCAACTAGCCATATTTACGTTTTGTTTTGTAAAAAAAAATCACACGCATGAAACTCGTGAACAATATGAGTATGGACGACCCATTCTTATGAAAATGTATCGTTTTAATTGGTTGAAATTCACCTCTGCATATGGAGCTATTTGTATGAAGTGAAACACGGTCCAATGTTTTTATCCGTACCTTTTACAATAGGTTTGACTGGAAAATGTTAATATAAATAGAAAGATGGGTGACATTAACTACAATTAAAGGGATTGTAAAGAGATTTTCTTAACTTTGTATGTGTATCGTAAACACTGATAGCATCGACTTGCACCATTCCAATTTTCAATCAGACATCTGTGGTTCCCGCAGTTCCACTTAAACTAAAGTTTTATGACGTCACTAATCGATAAGAGCCTTATTTGATAAAGCATGTTTTGCGATTAGTGACGTCATCAAACAATTAGTTTTAGTGGAATTGCAGGAACCACAGACGTCTAATTGAAAATTGGAATGGTGCAAATGGATTCTATCAGTATCCCCGATACACATGGATTTTTTATAAACCTCTTTACAATCCCTTGAAGTAACGTTACCAAACTAAAACAGTAAAAGTCTCTCTGAGCATAACAATTGAAGAACTCTGTCTTCAGCCTCGCACCTCTGTGTTCAACAATGGGCTTCTTGGCAACAAGCAGTTGATTCAGTTGAATCAGTGCTTTAGCATTTAGTATATTAACTATTAAGTCAGTTTGCCCATGATCCAATAGGCTGGCGTCGTTCGCTACTGAAATCAGTCAGTGTTTTTATCGAGTTTCTTTCATCTGATTGTTAATTGATACTCGACTAATTTACTCTTCTCACGGCAGCGTTTATTCCAGGAAGTGACTATTGTTACCACAGCCCATCTTCACAATGCCTTATACCTTGACTGCAATAGCCACATTTCGTGTATTACAGAATGTAGTTATTCGATTGTACGCCAGCAAATGCAGCCAATCGGAGCTCTCGACAGACAGACTGTGAACATTTTGTCATATTGCATACAGACTTTCTGTAAAGAATTCTGATTGGCTGTGATCGCTGCAGTTCGTCATAAAAAAAAAGTGGCTACTTCTTAATAAGCATATCAAAGGTTACAATTCGTCTGACTAGTTCCTACGTGTTCTTCTTGAAAGGATATTATGATGTTATATGGTTTATGTTAGTTTAAACCGAGACCCTGTGTGCTGCCCTGGCTTCATTTCCCTCATTGCACACTGCATGATATTGCCTAATCAGATGCGTTCCGAAAGCATTTAATAAATCAAGCTGCCTCCTCTCTCTTCTTTTGATTTGCTGGTACGATACATGATATATATATATATATATATCAATGTGTCCTCCTGTTGGATTAGGAAGTTTGTCAATTCTGGTCTAACTGTATCAAAGGATGCAAGTAATCCGACTCGAAAATTTTTGATAATACCTGCCTCCTCTCAGTTCTTTTGATATAATAGATGTTACGATACGTGATATGTTTATTAATATGATTAACGTTGTAATTTGTTAATCAGCCTAGTAACAAATCAAGTAACCAATCAACAATTACTGTCAAGACTGTTTCACGCTGATAAGAAGATTGTATATTTTACACTGAATTAAACAGCTAGTTAGACAAATTGTATGGGTTGCTACTGGTAAATTAGTTTGATAGGTCTATGGAAAGGGGGGTACCGTGGGGGAACAGGGGCTAGGTGAGGATGGGGTGGCTTTGAGGGCCTCCCTTACCCCCTAGTATATTTTACAATGAATTAAACAGCTAGTTAGACGAATTATATAGGTTGCTTCTAGTAAATTAGACTGATAGGCCTATGGAAAGGGGGATAAGGGGGCAGCGGCTAGAACAGGGTGGGGTGGCCTTCCTCACCCCCTAGTATATTTTATTCTGAATTAAACAGCTAGTTAGACAAATTATATAGGTTGCTTCAAGTCAGTTAGCTTGTATTTCTACAAGGAGGGTGAGATACTGGGGCGTGGCAGTGTGGGAAGGGTCTAAAAGGGGGGAAGGGGGGGGGGGGATGGAGTTGGGGCTTCTTCCCAAGAAGGGAAACGTAGAAATCACTAGGCAGGTACTCGGTAGTTGTTTTTTCCTGGACTGGACTTCTAATGTACCCAAAGAAAAATCAAAAGGTTCCCGTGGTTGAAAAACCACGCTCGAGTATACCTACGATGTAATTAAATTGCAGAGAAAACTGACGTCAAAATTCATTCTGTAAAGTGACACAGACATTTATAGGTTTCCAAGAAAAAAAAATATAAACTTATATTGCCAGTGCCCAGAGGCAGATTAATCTATAAGCAAACTAGGCAGCTGCCTTTCGGCCCATGGGAAATTTTGTAACAGTAAAAATTATCAAACAGTTAATAAATTTCCGCAGGCCCATCGAAAATTGTCCTACAGAAGCGTCATGTGTGGGAATCGACTAAATTGTTTTGTGGGCCACGCCCTGATCAATTTTACTACTGTAAACGGAATAAAGCGAGCCAATTTAATCGGGGCCAATTGGACTTGGTATTCATCATAACCACAAGGTGTGTGATAATCTCTCGGATCTTCTGCCCGAGAAAGGTTACCCTCGGAGGACTGGTAAACAGTGCCAGGAGAAATTGAAAAAATAAAAAAGAAATATCGAGATATTTTCTGGTTTTATTTAACAAAACACCCAGAATCAATCGAAAATTATTGTTATTGTCCGCCATTTTGACTCCCCGTGGACCTTTTGTAATCTTTTTAATTAGAGAGCGCACGCTTATTTCCGTTTAAAGTTAAGTGGGCCTGGCCCAAATCACAGAATGCCAGTGTAAACAGACGTTTTGATCCGAGACAGGCACCGATCCGGACCAAGCTCTCTTTATCGGGGCCTAATAATCGGGGTATAATGGTGATGAATGCCGATATCGTGCATACGATTGATGCTGATGAGCTGATTGATCTGTTCCTGAAAAAAAGATCGCGAACCCCCTGCCATAAAATTGTAATCACACCATGCCCTCTCCTATTTAAAGTGAGAAATTAGGCCCTCTACCGGTCGTTTGCCTACGGCCCAACAAGTCCAAAAACCACCACTACCAGTGCCCTCTGTTGAATAGTTACTTGTTCCCTTTCAACCAATCTCTAATACTAGTATTTATAATAAGCTAACAGTAACCTGTTTTGATGTAATGATTATTAAAAGTAATTAAGTCAACGTTTTATTGGAGTGTAATTTAGTGTAATACCAAAACTAAAGTAACAGTGCCTGTTTGTATTTTACTATGGTGAGTGTGTTGATTTGAAGTCTTTGAAGTCATCCACAGATATTTATTTTATCTGTAAAGTTGTTTACATAACTCAGATATCAGAAGATCTGAAAATAAGGATGATAAATTCTGGTTTAATTGGAATGTTTTCAGAACTGGTATTCTAAGTTTGTTTTAGAAAAAGGACTACAAAGATTTTCTAAGTTTGTTGAACCCTGGCGTTAGATAGTCCGAAAATCTGTATTGTGGTAACGTTTAGGGTGCAGGGACATTGTAGAATACCTGTTAATGTAATGTCTTCATGGACTCATTGATTGTTCAGTTTTGTATAGATATTAAAAGATATGACAAATTTGGCTTCCCCAAAACAAGCGATCTGAAAAGGGATCGGGTTCAACTCCCATAAAAAAATACGATACTGGTTTCGCAACTATACAATAGAGCCCCTGAATAATCCAACAAATCCATAAAACTCTTAAGGCCAAATTTATGAATTAAAATCTTATGTTCATTCTAAGAGGTAGATTTAAAAGATTTTTTCGATGGTTATTATTCGATTTTAGGTCATCTCATTTGCTATAATGTTCATAAATGTCAAATACTAATCTTATTTGTCTCGTTACTGTCCTTGTTTATTTCTTGATAGAATCCAGATGTGTCCCTTATTAATTTTACTGCCAAACTCTTGAATTTAATATCCATGGAAGAGAGAAACTTCCGTACTTTTATAAAATCAGGGTTTCTATTATTCTGTGTTCAAGAATCCCACGATAAATTTGTCTAAAGTATGGAATTTTCTCAATGTAAAATTCTCTCTGATGAGAAATTCCCATCGAAAGATTTTTTGTAAAACGGGGCCTTGTCTACTAGTTGACCCTTGGTCAAATGTTTTTGAGATCATCATTGATTGCGGTCATCACTTTTCCTTGTTGAAAAAAAAGAGCTTTTGAGCCCAATCAGTCAGAACTTGAAATTTTGACATGACTATTTGTTGGTTGTACTTTCTTTCAGATGTAAATATTGTCCCTCAAACCAAAATGTTTTTTATTTTTTATGCACAGTCTGTGCGTTCTGTACATGCAGGGATTGATGGATACCCCTGGGCACTCAAACCAACAGGTTTTCAAGATATAGGGCCCCCGTCCCAATGCCCAATTGTCCCCGAGAAAACGAAACGTGGCCTGACATGACTCCCTACTTGTTCCTTTTCCATGCCTGCCTTCTGTATTTTCAGAGCCAGGCTCAGCAGCTCTAGGCCCTCTAAACAACGGGTTTCTCAGGGCCCCAAACGTGCAAGAGCGAAATTTGGCTCTGCCAGCTTGTTCCTTGCCCTCGCCCTACTTACACTTAACTTTCTGATCGGATTAAAGCTTTTATATCTTTCTATAATTTCGAAGAGATAAAAAAAATATCCGCTCTAAAATAATGGCTAGGATTAAGTCTAAGCTTTATGTCAGGCAGAAGATTAACTCGCTTATAGATAATCCTCGAGTAATAACGTATATTATATAATATATGATATGTAGGCCATATCAGATAGCTGGAGAATTCCATTATCCCGAGATCATGTATTAATTTCAGCCAACTTTCAGACGATGTACTCTTATTGAATATAATACTTGACACATTCAAGACACTTACAAGACAGCGAGGTCAATGTTTGTGACTTGTGACTATAAAATTGCAATGAGGAATAAACCAAATAAACAAAAAGGAATGTCGAGTTGACAAATACAGTCTTAGAATGGCATAAGGTGTTTCGGAAAAGCGGGCATGCACTGCTGCTCTTGTGACACCCGTCATATTACTTAAGCCAGTGGCGGCGCCAGCCTTCCGAGACTGGGAGTACAAATAGGGGACAGACTGACTCAATGGGGAGACAACTGCTAGGGCTGAATTAAATTTTGGCTACTCTGTTGTAGTGTCACAAGTCTCTCATGGAGTGTCTTAAAGAGTACTCTCAAGAAATTTTTTGAAAAAATCGATTGATTTTGTGCATTCTGGCACATATTTTGGATAAAAAAGGTAGACATTTAGATTTGTTGAAAATAAAGTGGGGGTACAGTTGGGGGTGCAAACCACTTTTCTAGGAGGGGCAAATGTTCCCCCTGTACCCCCACTGGCGCCGCCACTGCTTAATATTGCATAATTTGGGTTGATTGATATCTGCACATATAGACGTCATGATATTGTCATTTTTTACTATTCACTACCGTCTGGAAATCGAAATGGTGTCGGCCAGAAAAACATAACAAGTGCCACCAAAACAAACACATGTAGCTGGGAGTCAAAATTACTTGCCAACTACAGTTCATTTACTCAGTGTCATCTTCAAAACCTTCAGGAAACTGAGCTCCCATGCTCAGGATGTGTACGTTTAAAATCCATCAACAGTTTGAAATCGAAAAAGAGTAGGCCAATGTCACTGTCCTGGCAAAATTCTCTCATTGCACGTCGACCGTCTTTATTAGCTTACTAGGAACAGAAAAGTAGGAAGTAAAAATTCCATTCATTTCATTTCCATTTGTTTCTTTTGCATCTCTATTACGTTTGACTTTGTAAAATGTCAGACTGGCCTATTGTGGTGACTGGAACAAATTCTCTCTAACGTATTCTATACGGAAGGAAAGAAGGAAACTATTAATGAAATTTTCCAGCCATGTTCAGACAGAATTTAGCCCTGAGATATTTTAAATGTCATCATTTATCCTGCTCATTAGTTCTCTCTCTATGGCGGGTTAGACTATTATTTCAAACATGGCTAGGGGCATTTACTAGAACAGGCCATTTTGGTTTTTACAGGCAAGGTAATTTCTTACAAAGTCTTCTTGTCGACGAAATTCGAGATTCTGTGAAGCCGAATCTGTTGCAGAGCGGTAATTGAATTTCATGGCGGATCATTTGATAATTCATCTTGGTAGCATCATGTTGCTTTACCAAAAGTGTTTGACGCCTATCACGTCGAACTTCACCTCATACACACGTTGCTAACGGAAACTATGAGCTCTTATCAATTATAGAGTCCAGTACTTGTGACTTCTCAAGATAATTTCTTTCAAGTTCCGCTGGTGAGGATCCATTCTCTAACTCTCGACAGCTTCCATTGAAACTGAATCCATTGCAAAGAGCTAGTTTAAAGATTAGGCCGACTCTCAGTCCCCCTCCCCACCCGCAAACACACCTTACCACCACCATCACAAGTATTTCATCTATCTAGACGTGACTATGTCACCTCGACTTATAGACTCCAGATTATGAAATGTCCAATAAAACACCACGGTGTCGATAAGAAAGCAATAATTTAGTTTAAAATGGAGCTTCCAGACATCTTAACCACAAATTTGATAGAAAATTAGAAAAGCCGGAAATTTGTATACATCAGAAATTTTGTTTTCAAACATAGATATTGGAAGGCGAATTGATATGGTTGATATTGCAGAAGAAAGCGGTAGGAGGAGAGGGGGGAGGGGGCAACAATTTCAGTCAAGTCATCGATAAATATGTGATTCCATTTATCAACTTATCCCACTTTGATTGAGAGGTATCGATACGACCTCGCGATGCGATACGATACGCATATCGTAGCATGTCGTATCGCAATACATCGATTCACCAATATATCGTGCCAACATATCGCATGTTACATAATAGAATTTCTAGTTGATCAAAAAGGACGCAGTGGATTAGTAAAAAAACTGGATACACCGTCTGCTTTTTCAAAAATAAGTAGACGGAACAATCCAGCCGAGGTCATGACTCTATCATAATAAACTTAAAACCAAACATCAATACAGCTATTGGTTAAAATGTAAAGTGATATAGTTAAAAATAATCTAAGAGTAAAATCCTGTACTATTCTCTTGGGTGTTACATTAAACGGTTATCGACTCACTTTATGGAATGCTATTTACAATTACCTAGGTTTGACGTCATTCAGGGCTGTGTTTGATTCCATAATCTTTATGATATTACCAAACAAATAAAGCAAACGATTTTTTTAACGTTTAAGTTCACTTAAAACACTTTTGTCATGCTTTAGACGAGATTGTCGGCTAACTGAATTGTTTTGATTTTACGGAGTCTGATAAATACACTTAGATCTTTAGATTCATAAAATATGACATTGTATACATGAAGATTGAGCTCGAATTGCCAGTAACCCATTTGTAAATCAAAGTTGGTAAAGACATTTAAAATTGTAATGAGATTGGAATAAAAACAATCACAACGATGTAAAACAGAATAAATGTGGCAAATGACTATGGAAAATGCATTAATCTGCGCAAATTCCTCACGACCTGTCTGACATGTGTACTATAATTATTGGGATAGGCCAGAAAGTGTAATTATTCATCATAAAGAAGCCATTTGTTATTGTAGTAAATGTTCTTTTATGGCAAGCTTATCATAGACCATACAAAAGTAGAGTATCGGGGAACTGTTGAGTGTCGTAATTAGTAATACACAGAATGTCGGAGTTATCAAAGATTTTTAAACCAACATAAGAAGGAAATCAATTGGGACCAAAAACAAAAAGATGTCGGATATCACAGAGTCTACTCTACATTATAATGGTCGAGTCTTTATAAAAAAAAAACCTTCAACTCCTTAGATGAACTAATTATTCTGTAAGGAAAATATTTAATAGTGCACTTTACAATTTCATTGCAATTCTTTTTCCAATAACAAATATATTCCCTATTAAACTGCTCAATGTACTAATTGTACACACTAGATAGAACATGTTCTACTTATCAATCCGATGAAAAGACACAGTTTGAAAGAGCAGACTCTGAGGTTGTTTCAGGTTCTGTTTTAATATTTCTAAGCTTCACTGTATAATCTAGCATACAAATCATGTTTGTTTGACAAAAAATAAATATTATACAAAGTATAAAAGAAGAAAATGATTTAGAAAATTTAGCTCTATCTGTTCAATACAACACAAATCATCCTTTGATATTCCTTTCTGTTCAACAGACAGAGATTCACACCATGCTTGAATACTGGCGAAAATATTCTATTGAGATAAATTAGACATTGCGTTAGATCATTACGTATTAGGACCTATACAGTCTGTATTGATTATTCTTTAAATTTCTATCAACGTCTGCCAATTATTTCACTTACATTGAGACTAGAAAGTCAAGCTTCTTATAACGAGCCAGGCGAATTGATTTGAAATCAATTGACATTCTAGTTAAAAGGGTTAAAGGATTGTTATTGTATTGGATGGACTAAATTTCTCGTTATTTCTTGTTGGGTGATATTAAATGTTTAAATTTCTTTATGTATGACTGTGGGAACTCTATCATATAGATTATAGCTCAGGGCTAATATTCTTAAAACTTTAATTAAAACAATCGAGAGTTTAAGAAATAATACAGTAATCTGATTGGTTACCAAACTAAATTTAAACTCAATTTTAGTAATTGACCAATCAGATGAGTTAAGTTAAGTTAAATTTTCAAGAATACTGCCCCAAATAAACATGTTTAAATCTGGACTTATCCCTGCACGTACATTTTTAAGTGTGACCTATTGTAAGTAGTATAATAACTTCAGCAATAATAATCAGATGAGTTAAGTTAGGTTTTCAAGAATAAGGCCCCAAATATACGTGTTTAAATCTGGACTTATCCCTGCACGTGTATTTTTAACCGTGACCTACTATAAGGTAAAAGTCTTATAAGTTATAGTTATCACACTGTTACAATATTCGCCTCCATTCAAACTCTAAACAAAATAGACTGTTCTTGTTCATATCTGTCTTAGTCTCTACACGTGCATTTTTATCTCTGGCCTACTATCAGGTAGTAGAGTCTAATAACTTGAGCAATAATTATCACACTATTACAACACTCGCTTTCATTCAAACTCATTGAAGTAAAAATAGATAATATTGAGTATATTTCTCATGGTTAAGAAGTCGGTGGAAGTTAGTCGTTATAACCCTGTTGCTCTCTGTCAATCAAATTTCACATGATTCAGAAATTGTAAATGAACTAAATTTTCACGAAGTATAAAATATAGCAAATGCTGATTGGATGATTGGATGAAATATATATTTATGATAAAACAACAGATATTCTTCACCTAGATTCCACTTTCTCCGAGGCCCTCTAACGTGGCAGACATCATAATACAATACGCAACAAGGGAATAAGATATTAAAAGCCAGATTTTTAGATTCCCAATTTCAACTGCCCGCGAATCCTCACTTGTCTTTATTTAAGTGGTTTATTCTCCATTGAGATCCAGACTGTTCTTATTTTCCTGTTTCCATGCCAATAATAATAGAATTAATAATAGAATTACTCTAACATTACGATGATAACTTGATTATAGATGTACAAACTATGGCGTATACCCATCTCAACGACAAAAATCGATGTCTATGATATAATAATTTGATAACTGCGGCCACTCCTGAATATATATGTTCAAAACAATAAATAAAACATTCATTTTTAAATACAATTTGAACGACATGTAGAAGCGGAGAGAACATAAAACTAAAAACACAAGGGAATATATTATGGTATAACACACTTCTTTAATAATAAAGTATACATCATATTAAAATTATTGCCAATATATGTATCTTCGTAAATCACTTCACAAAGTACCAATATGTAAATTAGAAACGTTCAAAGAGATCGAGTCATTTTAATACCCGTGAAACAACCGATGGCGTGAAAAGGTGAAATTAAGCCATTACATATTGTAAGTCCCAACCCTCAGGCTAATCTTTAATCAAAAAATAATGTCGTATAACGCTGGCAAAATATTTTAAGATGGGAATAACTACTCACACGGGGGTAATGAAAAGCTTTGTAATCTAGCTTAAAATTTATGGACAATTTTAAGTTCAGTTGTTCTTTTCAGCAAGACAAGGAAATAACGAAATAGTAGGATACATACGGGGTGAATAATGCAGTGGACCAAGGATCCTTAAAGCAGTCATAGAAAGAAAAAGGTTGACAACCCCCGATTTATTGCTAAGGAAGTCAATAACCTTTTTCGTTGGTTAGTTACTGTAGTTAAAATAAGGTTCTTATGACTTTACGGTAGTTGATCTCATTGGGTTTCTATCTACAGATGTTCTTGAAACCTTTAACTGATATTCCCCGAGCATGCTGTCAGGAGGCCGTGCACGTATAATCCAAGAATCCTGATTTTGACAGGATGAATAATGACTTATAAATTGTTCAGATTATGCTAAAACCTGAATAATATTCTTTAAGTCCGCCGAGATGACAACGTTGAAAGTAAAAAAATATATAAAAGATATCAACTTGTTTTGTTCTGCTTTGGCTATGCTTACTGTATTTTTAAAATAATACACATTATGCAATAGTTGTAGAATATTAAAGGGATTGTAAAAATGTTTTCTAAGTTGTTTATGTGCATCGAGGATACTGATAGTATCCCTGCATTGACGTTATGAAACAAAACTTTCTTGTCAAGGTTAAAGGCAAACACAATTTAGATATGTGTTAATAAAACTCATCTACATCGACACAAAATCCTCATATTTTCTTTTTCTTACATACGACAACTCCACATCTCATGTATATATGTATGTACAAGATTATCTACATCATTTGCTTCATATACTCTCTTTAACATATTCTCCCCCAGAACTAAAACACACCATGGAAGTATTGTCCTCTGCTATAGGTAAAACATCTTCTAGATTTTTAAATTATTAGACTGTTTGCAAATTTACTATTGATGTCTCTCTTTTTTTTTATTTTTCCAGGATTAATGAAACCGTTTCCCCATGATGGCTGACGAAAGCGCCGAGTCATTTGAATGCATCTTAGAAGGAAATGGACCGGTCGGGTTCTTCCAAAAACGATTATTCTTTGCTAATATCTTCCTCCAAGCTGGAGCTGTGTCGACGTTATTGTACACAGCCTATGCTACTCCAGAGCCAACACCTCAGGATGTGATATGTTATGCCACCAACGGACATTTAATATACAATCAAAGTGACCACACGACACAGATAAACCATCATAAAAATAATTCTCATAATAAATGTATAGACTATTCTTCTACTGGAGATATATTGACTAAAATTACGGTGGATGTCCCCACGGTAAGCTAGTTTGTTGTCAGTACGATCCATTTGTTGTTAATGGGTCAGATCATGCGTCAACTCTTCTGGAACACCTGACACCAGCAACTGGGTTTGCCACTTAGAATACCTTTTACATAGTTGAATGTGTTTATTTTCGTTAAGCATACATTTACATAAAAGATTGAAAAAAATTCAGGGTTCTTTAATGTTTGTCACTGGGGAAATCCGATTCAAAGCGGATCAAATTCGTTTTCATGTTAGAACTCATATGAAAATATTATCTCAAACTATAAAACTATTATTTCCATGGCCAAAAGCTGATGATACCACCTTGCTCTCTGTCAGAAAGTTCATATAGCTAATGCTCTTTATATGATATATGGGTTTCACTTTTAATGAAAACATGTCTGAAACTTGAATTAAATGCTTGAATATGAAAACATGTCTGAAACTGAATGCGAGTATATAAAAACATGTTTGAAACTGAAATTAAATGCTTGAATATGAAAACATGTCTGAAACTAAATTCTAGTATATGTAAACATGTCTGAAACTAAATGCTAGTATAAGAAAAACATGTATGAAACTGAATGCTGGTATAAGAAAAACATGTCTGAAACTGAATGCTGGTATATGAACAAATGTCTGAAACTAAATGCTAGTATAAGAAAAACATGTCTGAAACTGAATGCTGGTATAAGAAAAACATGTCTGAAACTGAATGCTGGTATATGAAAACATGTCTGAAACTGAATGCTAGTATATGAAAACATGTCTGAAACTAAATGCTAGTATATAAAAACATGTCTGAAACTTAATGCTAGTATATGAAAACATGTCTGAAACTAAATGCTAGTATATGAAAACATTTCTGATACTACATGCTACTATGTGAAAACATGTCTGAAACCGAATGCTAGTATATAAAAACATGTCTGAAACTTAATGCTAGTATATGAAAACATGTCTGAAACTAAATGCTAGTATATGAAAACATGTCTGATACTACATGCTACTATGTGAAAACATGTCTGAAACCGAATGCTAGTATATGAAAACATGTCTGAAACAGTATGCTAGTATATGAAAATATGTCTGAAACTGAATGCTAGTATATAAAAACATGTCTGAAACAGTATGCTAGTATATAAAAACATGTCTGAAACTAAATGCTAGTATATAAAAACATGTCTGAAACTAAATGCTAGTATATAAAAACATGTCTGAAACGAAATGCTAGATATATAAAACATGTCTGAAACTTAATGCTAGATATATAAAACATGTCTGAAACTTAATGCTAGTATATAAAAACATGTCTGAAACTTAATGCTAGTATATAAAAACATGTCTGAAACTAAATGCTAGATATATAAAACATGTCTGAAACTGAATGCTAGTATATAAAAACATGTCTGAAACTAAATGCTAGTATATAAAAACATGTCTGAAACTGAATGCTAGTATATAAAAACATGTCTGAAACTAAATGCTAGTATATAAAAACATGTCTGAAACTAAATGCTAGTATATAAAAACATGTCTGAAACTGAATGCTAGTATATAAACACATGTCTGATACTGAATGCTAATTTATGTATAAGAAAAACATGTCTGAAACTGAATGCTAGTATATGAACACAATGTCTCAAACTAAATGCTAGTATGTGAAAACATGTCTGAAATTGAATGCTAGTATATGAAAACATGTCTGAAACTGAATGTTAGTATATAAAAACATGTCTGATACTGAATGCTAATTCATGCATAAGAAAAACATGTCTGAAACTGAATGCTAGTATATGAACACAATGTCTCAAACTAAATGATAGTATATAAAAACATGTCTGAAACAGTATGCTAGTATATGAAAACATGTCTAAAACTGAATGCTGGTATATAAAAAACATGTCTGAAACTAAATGCTAGTATATGAAAACATGTCTCAAACTAAATGCTGGTATATGAAAACATGTCTGAAACTGAATGCTAGTATATAAAAACATGTCTGATACTGAATGCTAATTCATGTATAAGAAAAACATGTCTGAAACTGAATGCTAGTATATGAACACAATGCCTCAAACTAAATGCTAGTATGTGAAAACATGTCTGAAATTGAATGCTAGTATATGAAAACATGTCTGAAACTGAATGCTAGTATTTAAAAACATGTCTGATACTGAATGCTAATTTATGTATAAGAAAAACATGTCTGAAACTGAATGCTAGTATATGAACACAATGTCTCAAACTAAATGCTAGTATATAAAAACATGTCTGAAACTAAATGCTAGTATATGAAAACATGTCTGAAACTGAATGCTGGTATATGAAAACATGTCTGAAATTGAATACTAGTATGTGTTTATATTTTTCAGTGGTTAAAGGATTTAAGTGGAATAGAATTATCTGAATTCACAACTTACAGTCAAGCTGTGGGTGTTATAATAGGTGCTTTATGTGGAGGTGTTCTAGGTGATAATATCGGAAGAAGAAAAGTCATGTTTACATTTTTCGCTTTAATGATAGTGTTCCATGGTGTTTGTGGAAGCGTAGAGACTTGGGAATCGCTGATGATCTTGAGATTCCTTGTTGGGCTTTCAGCAGGTAAGTCTGTAGTTCGAACATCGCTCTTATCATCATCACAATGTCAAGCTAATACGAATTTCATCTTCACAATGTCAAGCTATTACGAATATCATCTTCACAATGTCAAGCTCTGACGAATTTCATCTTCACAATGTCAAGCTATTGTGACTTCATCTTCACAATGTCAAACTAGATCTTCACAGCGTCAAGATATTATGAACTTACGAAAATCTTATACCTTGACTTCTCGTTTCTAGCATCGTGGGATGCAGCGATATGATTGGATTGTACATCTTCACAATGTCAAGTTATTATGAATTCCATCTAATACCTGTACATCACGTTTCATGCAGATTTTATTCGCTTTCGAATACAGACAATTAGATTCATCGACAAAAAGAATGTAATTTATATAGCTGCAAGTTTAATTACTAATCATGACTATGATTGGCTGTATTCACCAGCAAGCATAAAATCCAATTAAATTGAGATAACCAAACTTCTGTTATACACATAAAGTGCCTGACAATTTCAGGGCTTTTAGCGGTTAAGGCCCCGGTTCTCTAGATTACTCGCATAACAAATACCTTCTCTATAAAGTAAATACAGACGTATGACAATATCTGTCCATGGAAAAATCTCGAATGGAGAACTATTCAAATAGATTGAAGAATCGGATTTTTCACCGAGTTTAATTAAAGAGATTTACTAGTCAGTGCTTGTCAATTTTTTTACATGTTTCCAGTCATATATCAATACCATGAGATTTCTTTGAGCAATAAAATTCCTTTCAATCGATACTTGCTATAATGACGAGGCTATAAAATACGAGGGTGGTGTAAAAAGTTTATAGGCTGACATGAAAAGTTATGCCACAGCAATGAAACTTTCTAATGATTAAAGGCATTGTCCCTTTGGAGATCAAGTGATTGTTCGGTCGGAGGGACAAGTTATATATCTGGAGGGGCAAGTAACATATCTGGAGGGGCCATGGTGTACGGCGTTTAGCTGCAGTAAACGAATTGTTTGATTGTCTGAAGTCGTTCAGGGGTAGGGGGGGGGGGGGGGGGCAA